>NC_092785.1:49943969-50291133 GCF_047496795.1 Chiloscyllium punctatum
CTCATTCCATACACGCACAACCTTCTGTGTGGGAAATGTGCCTCAGGTCCTTTGTCAATTTCAGCCCACTCACCTTAAACCTATACTCTCGAGTTTTCAACTCACCCCAACTTGGGTAAAACACGTAAATACTCAGTTTACAACCCTTCCATTAGATCATGTCGCAGCCGTTACGCTGCAGGGAAAGTCGTCCCAGCCGATTCCACCTCGCTCTACGGTCCAAACATTGACCACATCCTTGTCTATATTTTGTCATCAATTTCACGTGTCTTTTTTTTACGTTTTCAAGATGTCAATTACGCTGGGAAACAACGAGCTATTGGAAACGAATAATGGCTTCAACTTTCAGTGCTGGATGCCACAAAGCTGCAGCAGGAACGGCAGAGGCTTGTTTCTGTAGTGTAGTGATCATCACGTTCGCCACACACGCGAAAGGTCCCCAGTACGAAACTGGGCAGAAACTGCTTTGTTCTTCAACTGCAGCCTAGACAAGAACAGAGCTTTCTTGCTTGCTTTCCCATCTGCAAACCTGCCTTCGAAGTTGCTTGAACAAATCTGCTCTCGTAGTGAAGTGCAATGTAATTCCATTAACTTACAGTGCAAAGCATTGTAAAGTTTTTCTCCAACCTGGTTCTGATCATATGCCATTCTGTTTGAGAGTGTATTTACCGCCTTCTGATCCTTCCAAGAAAAGCATTACCGCATTTGCATTCCTTGCGCAGGCGGCCCGGTTCAAAGACAGGGAAGAAGCTGATGCGCTGGTGTCACAGCGCACCACGGATTCCTCAACTAGTCTGTCTGTCAAATGCATCCCAAAGTCGTCTCTGAAAAACCTCATTTGGAAGCTGTCTGTCGTTATTCAACGTGCGAGAATTGGCACCAGAGGTCCTAAATCATGTTTTGGAGCAGTTCGCACGTTCGTGGCTCATTCAATCAGCAACAGCAATGAAAGAAATTACACTCTCAGAGGAACCTCTGGACCTGTGCTTTCATAGCGTCGCTAGTATCAAGGTGCGCCCCGAGATCTAAGCCACGTTGGAACTGAAACGGAGGAATCGACAGAGAGGCTACAGAATGACATCGCATCCATTTGGTTTTCTTTAAATCACTGAGGAGCAGGAAAATGTAAACGGGGAGGGCGAGTGGGGAAGTGAGGCAGTTGCAGCTCTGGTGAAAGTCCTTCTTTGTGATTCACTCAGCAAACAGAGACGGGAAGGTGACTCAGGCGTGAGAGCTCTTCACATCGAGAACAAAAAGCAATCAAGGGCAGTTAGCACCTCTTCCGGAGTGGGGGTGGGGTGAGGTAATTACCTTTTGACTTCTGTTACTATGTTCAGAAACTGCCTTTTGGATTGAGGTGAACAGAAACTGCATTTCTAAAAAGCACCATGGAATTTGTTAAACTTTATTGAGTCGCTTCTCATCGATTCTCACACAGGTTTCCAACTCAGTTGGTATCCATGTGGCTCGTGTCCAGGAGTGAACATCTCTGCAGCAAATTGCACGGTTAAGGTAAAAGGCACGGAAAGTGGCATCTCGAACCGGCCCCGAGGTCAGACCTTCCTCACGATGTAATCTGTTCTCGGATTGTAATGCTACCTCCGGTTTTAGGGTGGAACATTCTTTGGGAACCTTATTCTGCAAAACAGACAGTGACTGAAACTATGCTACACGGTACGATTTGGGACACGGCCTGCTCAGCTTCGTGCGTTTTTTCTGTAGTCCGGTGTGTTTCGTGTTCCGTGTAAACGTGAAAGTTGTCCTGTTTTGAGCAATTGGTGAAATCATTTAGCAAAGCAAGAATTGAAATTGCAGTAATGTCAAGTAGCTCATGGTAATTTGACCCAATCATAACCGATCATATATTTGCACGCACTCACAGATACATTTGTAGCTGAATCCAGTCTGAGAAGATAGACTCAGCTTACCAGTGATTTTTGTCTGGATTTATGGGCTATCGTTATCTGCTGAGAAATTGATATTGTAGACGGGCACATCCCCGCAACTGTGCGAGTCGGAGAGGGATCATGGAACCGTTTTCACGTCAGTTTGCAGCTGTTGCTATGCAGGAGCACAATTGGAAGTGCAAGAAAATGGCGTGCTGGGCGTGTTGGTAGCGTGGCCGCGCGGTCTAAGTCGCTGAATTATGGCTGCAGTCTCGACAGAGGCATGGGTTCGAATTCCATCACTGCTGTTTCGGCTGTACCAGTCCAACGGCGCTGACCGTTTGGAAGCTGTCTGTCGTTATTCAACGTGCGAGAATTGGCACCAGAGGTCCTAAATCATGTTTTGGAGCAGTTCGTTACCAGAGCTGCAACTGCCTCACTTCCCCACTCGCCCTCCCCGTTTGCATTTTCCTGCTCGTCAGTGATTTAAAGAAAACCAAATGGATGCGATGTCTTTCTGTAGCCTCTCTGTAGATTCCTCCATTTCACTTCCAACATGGGTTAGATCTCGGGGCGCACCATAATACTAGCAACGCCACGAAAGCACCCCTGTCACCTCAGTGTAATAACAGGCCAATTGTTTGAAAGATCTAAAGATTAACCCACCCAAAAACTTTTCCCGATCATATTTCTTCACATTTATTGCTTACTAATACACATATCCCTGTACACAGTGTGCGATTTAGCGTGCCAGCTCACCTAACCTGCACATCTTTGGATTGTGGGAGGACACCACAGCAAAGTCACATAGACTTCGGGAGAACGTGCAAAGTCCCCACTGTCACCCGAGGAGTGAATAAAACGAATGTCCCTGGCGCTGTGAGGCAGCATTGCTAACCGGGTCCCATGTAATCTTATGCAATAAGTAAAATCAGTGAACGATACGAAAAAAAAAGTTTCAAATGAACACTCTCCGACATTGTCAAGGCATGTCAATCTTACATTCAATATGAATAGGTGTATGGAAAACAATAAAAAACAAAATCCCGGCAATTCATGAATAAACTATAATTAAAAATTTAATTTGATCAAAGGTCATAACAATATTTAGACGAATTGCAATTTTTCATGACAAATGTAGGTAATTAGCTGACTAATGAATAATTGGAAGTGGCATATATTTACTGAATGCCGAAGAAAGCGACTTGTTTATCCCCTTGTCACACAGCAGAATAACTGTGTGTGTGTGTGTGTTCGAAATGTTTGAATCCAGCTCTTTCTATCAAAATAAATGATGACTTACGATCACTTCGCCTTGTCACCTTTAAAACCATAACATTCTCAAATATTTTCCAGGCATTTGCAACCAGAAGAACTAGTTAATTTCTTTTCATAGGAACCCAAAGAGAATAAGTAGCGGACACTGTGAATTAGTGAGTCAATGCAAGAATTCAACTGAAGACAACATCCCTTCTTTCCAAAATGTTCAAAATTTAAAAAATCAAAATTTATTGCCATTGTTGAATGAAAGAATAGAGATACTAATTCTTTTTCATTTGATTTTGTTGCATGAAACATCCGTAAGTCGTATTATGATTACAAACACAATAAATGTGAGCATTGAAGTCAAATATAATTAATTGAATTCAACTATGTTTCAACAGGTAAAATAAAAATTGATATTTACAATGATTGAGAGATTGTGCACTGCAATATCTTTACAGTGGTTCATGTACTGTGCCGTAAATCCACATTTGCGCAATCTACTCGATTGAATAATCATTATTTTTTATTAAATAAATCAGCAACACTTGAATTATCAAAGTCTGTCAATGCATTCAAGAATAATGAAATATCTCTTTTTGCAAGTGATTGAGCAATGTCTGGAAATGAACTCGAATTAATTCAGTGAAAAGTAATTACATTTTCCTGAATTTTAAGGCTGACATTACCGTGATCATTCAAATAAGCAATCATCAGATATTTGCAATGACTTTGGATGGGAATTCATTGGTTCCTTTGTGGGGTAGGTGACCTGAAAAATAAAGGCATTTTCATACTGTATATTAGTACTCAGACATAATGGATTAAATGTAAATGTGAATCTCATTATACTTGTTCAAAAGACTTTTTTTATAAATAATTGTGCCATTATTATCATGGCAATGACTTGATAATGAATGCTCTTTTGAAGAATTATAATAATTCAATATCACAAAAGCACTTTGCTGTGATGTTGATTGGATATTTATTAAGATCAGTAAACTGAGGAATAAAACATAGTACCTAGCTTTATGGATTGAAGAAAAATGAGCCATTCTGTGATTATTGAGCGAAATTCTTCTTTTTTTAAGTAAAAAATGTACGTAATACAAGAATTGTGAATTTCCATACACCGGATTCCTTGTAGAGATATGTTTCATCAATTTAAATGATCAATATTATGATCAATGTTTAAAGATTTGTGTCAGAATTAGGAAGAAAATTCGTAAGTCATGAAAGTGAGCTTGAAACTGAACAATGGAGTAAATGACATGTGGCATATATGCGATTTTAATAATATTGTCATTTTTGGACAATGATGAAAAATGTTGGAATAGAAATGTCATAAAATCAACATGGTCAAAGCAGTTCTTTTCTTACAATGAAATGAAAACAATAATCATTTTGTAGCACGCATGATTTGAAATAGCAGATTTTTAACATGACATATATAGTGAAGACTAACCCTTTTGAAAAATGTCGGAACTTCACAAATTTAAAATGCAGTATTTGTTCAATTTGTAATAAAAATGGTTATAATTTGAATTGTCTCTTGTACACACACAATAAAAAAGGAGCTTAAAGATTGTTAGATTGACAAAAATTTGCTTCCCAACGTTATTGCCGTATAGTCAATATCTGTGATAAAGTAGAATTATTGGTTTAAACAATATAAATCAACATTAACGACTGAACTGAAATATAACACATCAATTGCATTAACTGCATAGAATAGTAAATAAATGCTTACTGTTGTCATTTGTCCCAGGAACAATAAGATACTTACTCAGGTTATTCCACTGAATAGTAATCAGCTGAATATCTTTGTGTCGCTTTATGTGCACTGTTTTGTGTGAACATTGATTTCAATAAACTTAGATATTTACATGAATTCAGAACAGACTGATAACTGGGTGTGAAAGATCTTATTTAAGATTAGACAATTTTTATGATTCACTAGGTTTGCTGAACAAAACACAGTTAAGTCATCATGCAATAAACTGGATTAGAGAGAAACATGCAAATTCAATTTCAAATGGATGGACTCGGATATTTTCACAACATTTCAATCTTACATTCAATATAAATAGATGAATGGAAAACAAAAAACAAATTTCAGACAACTCATAAACAGATCAATAACTAAAAATTGATATATAGTAGGAAGTTGCATTTGTTTATTTAACTGAAGAAGAACTTGATTTTTTCCTCATATTTATACCTTTGAAGCATCAAGTTCTATGTGCAGTCTGAACTCAGCTCTTCAGAACAAACGAAAATCAAGAAATATCTGTACTTTGCATATTTCATCTTTGTGAGTGCAACATTATCAAATATTTTGCAAAGAACATTGATTGAGTGGAATTAGATACATTCTGCTATTCGCAGAATGAAGAAAATATATAGCAGATACTGTGATTATTGGAATGAACAACAAATGAAAACATATCTAATGTTGAATTGAAAGGCAATTCATTCGATTCTTAGATATTTTCTTCTCAACATTCAGAGCTGCTCTGGCACAGCTCTGTGCAAGGTGGGAATTGAAATTGTACCCTCGGGTCTGGTAACAGAGACACGACCAGAGTTGCACAAGATTCCTTCATAACATTCCCAAACAGGCTGGGCAGGGCTGAAAAGTAATCAGATGTTTATTGTGATAATTGGATTGGAATTAAATGGTTGGATACTGTGTGTAATCTACTGAACATTCAGTAGTAATTTACAATAATGATGGGAGTTAACAAATGTCTTAATTAAACATGATTTTATGATCACTTGTGGAACGATAGCTTGACAGGATTATGTGATTAGTGTGCATTATATACAAAAAATCAATTTAATTATTCTATATGGTCAGAAGTTTCTCATTTTCTGAAATGCAAATTAAAATGTTTTTGATCTACACGTAAATTGGAACAAAATGATGAATTGGGCAATCAATGTGCCTATTCAGCTGAAGACAACTTTCATTCTTTCTGAAAATGTATGATTTCTAACAAGTCACCATTTCCTGTGATTGTTTAATGAAATAAGATAGATGCCAACCCTTTTTTGTATGCATCAAAAAATTCATGGGGATTTGAATGATTTTGCACATGAAAAATATTGAATTGTTATTGTGAATAAAAACACAATAAATATTAGCATTGCAGTGATTTCCAATCAAATCAATTCAAAAGTGTTTCCAAGTTTAAAATGAAAAGCAATATTCAGAGTGATTGAGAGATTGTACATTGCAATGTCCTTGCATTAGTTATTATATGGAATCATAGTTTCACAATTACACCCCTTACCGAATTGAACAATTATTAGGTATTGGCAACAAATCGATTTGAAAACTTTTATTAATGAATTTAAGAATGATGAGGTATCTCCTCTTCCTATTCCACTGAGTAATGTTCAGAAACGAAGAGAAATATTGCAGTGTAAATTAACTGGTGTTCTCTCAATTCCAATTGCTGAAAAGACTGTGATCTTTCAAATAAGCAAAAGTCAGATATTTTCAAATGATGTTGCAATGGCAATTATTGGTCTTTTGTGGGTATATTGGCCTGATCGAACAGGTTTTAATATTGTAGCACTCACACTAAGAAATATGAAAGGTATTAAAAGCGAATTGTTCTTGTTATCAAGCCTAAGTTAAAGTATTGCGTAATTATTGTATTTGATCATTGTTTCTAAAATCCTGATAGATAAATTGACTTAATATTTTGAATACACTTTGCACTGATGACGATTGTATATTCATTAAGATTAATAAACTGAAAATTAAAATATAAAACGTGACTTTAATAATTTAAAAAAACTCAGCAACGATTGAACACAGTTCAATTATTTTTGGTCGGTTCATGTCTATTTTATTAATGTAACCTTTATCATGATAAATGTTTAGACAAATGTCAGAACTAGGAAGAAAATTATTAGGCCGGGAAAGTGAGCATTATTATGAACAAAACATCGGGTTAATGATATTTGGTACAGGAAGTCATTTTGTCGCAAATGACTAATAATTGTGTGATTATTGTTCACTGACAACTAATGTTGGAAGAAAATGAAACTATCTCAAAATGAAATTAAAATAAATATCATTTTGGTGGTCACATGATTTGAAAAATGTCTTTACTTTAACTTAATGTGACATTTGAGCTGAAAAATCGTTCTTTCCCCCGCCCCCTCCCCCCACACACCCAGTGTAGTCTTTTCAATAATTTAAAATTTAGAATTAGTTGAACTAAATAACAAATAGATGTACCTACATTGTTTTTTTGCACACGAAAAAAGTAAAACAATTTTAACATGAAAATGATATCGCTCTGCAAGTAATAATTTCACAGATAATAAGTGTTTGTATTGAATTTAAATGTCACCATAGCTGTAGGAGTGACTTCCCCTGACAGGGAATGAAGACTCAGGAGATCGGCAGTACTCAGGCAAGTGGAAAATGTTTACACATGCTGAAATCAGTTAATGAAGGGATCATCCCCCGAGGCCAAGTTCGGCAGGGAGGTCCATGACACACTGTAACGTTTACAGTAAAAAACAGTATTTTTACACACTTTCTGTATTACAATGGCCACATGCAACGTGGTTACAGTCCTTCCCTCCTTATACTGACACCCGATCCTGTAGAAAACCTAATCTTAGATGGACATCGCTATGGATAGCCCCAGCTTCCTCTTGTTTCATGGTGTTTACAGGTGCTATAATCGCCTGCCTTGGGATCTCTCTGTGCATTTTATTTCCGCAGATTACAAAATTAATTGCTGCAGTCCTATGGGTTTATCACTCTGCCTTATTCACTATTCTCAAGAGTATGTAATTAGAAACTTCTTAAATGTTCTGAGCAACTTTAAAATAGTAACTATTTCTGACAATCAAACTCTGTCTGCTTCCCTGACAGCCGCTATGGAAGTTAGCTGGGCTCTATCCTACAACTGGTGTTTATTCATTCACTGGGGCAATCATTCTTTCATTAATGAAGTCAGGGTTGGTCATTTTTCTGTGTGCCTGCATTCTCTTATCACTATCTGGAATATGACTGTCTGGAATGGCATACTTATGGAATTGGAGTAGGATTGTGCAAAATGTTCTTTTTTTTCATTAAGACTGTAAAAGACTGTTAGTCTTGTTAATCTACTCTCCACTATTTGTGTTTTAATTTCAAGGCAGGCTGCTCAGGGCATCCCTACAGCAGCAAATCAACAAGGATTTCAGCATTAAAATAAAAATCAACATTCGCTACCATTAGGAAACAGTACCATGCTATATGCTTAGGTCACTGAGACTTATTTCCAGACTTAAAGCCGATTATATTGGATTTGATCAATGATTAAATATTAGATATAAGTAACAATTAGTGTTAAAACTGGTCACTGCAAACAAAAAAATGATTAGAAATGTCATATTGCTATCTGTTACATGTAGAATTGAACATTAATTATTGGAGTCTAAAACAATCAGGCGTATCTTCATTTGTAAGACCGAATATTAATCCAATGATTTCTGTGAGCATTCACATTAGAAGATATCAGATATTTCCTGTCAGTGTTGGATGATGAATCATTGCTTGGTTTGTGGTTGTGTTGACCTGGAATAAAAGAGCCATTTTTCTTTGTAAAATTGGCACTACAAAATAGTGACTTAAATTGAAATATGAATCTCACGATATTTGTTACAATACCTAAACTGAATTACTGTGTGATTGTTGAACTAATAATGAATTGGTAATCTATTTTAGAACACTGACACATTAAGGTGATTCAATATTTCCAAGCGGGTTTGCTGTGATATGGATTACATAATAATTAGTATCAGTGAACTGAGCATTAGAATGCTGGCATGATGTTTTGGAAAATACATTCGATATGCAGTCATTATTAATCATTCAACATTCTCAGATACTCCTGCAATCTGTACTTGCTGACTCAGCTTTTCTTCTGTAGAAATACAATATATAATCCATGCAAATTTTCTTGTCATCAATATTCACACATTTGTGTAAGCATTACAAAGAAAATAATTAGACAAGGAACACGGGAATTATAGCAAAAAACAGCAGCATTTACAGAGGAAATTTTTAAACATTGTCTTTGACTAAATACATGAAAAAGTTTAATGGGGATTTGTTACAATGTGCTGAGCCGCAATTACATTTTTATCATGATGACTGAGGAACCCTATCAGAAATCTCGCCTATATTTAGGAATTCCTTTACCTCAAAACATGCTACTTGATTATTGGGGTGGCGAAGATGTAGTGTGTAAAATTTAAGAAGGTATCTTGTATATATTTGAGATGTTGTGAAAGCGTGATGTTTGCTGTGGCTATTCATCTTGAGAACAATACAATACTGACAAAAGATTTTGCACTGAACAGTAGTGAGGTGGCCTTGAATACCATCGTGTGGCTTTATGTCCAGTGATTACTTTTATTTCAAGAGCTTTGAGATATTTTCCATGATTTGTAAAATGATTAATAATTTTGTGACAAACGTCCACATATGGTTATGAGCTGGATTTAAAGAATCCAATGTGTTGGTGTGAAAACCCTTCATTGTTGACATTTGCAAGCGAGGTGTATAATGCTCAGGCACTGGCTGGAAATCAAGGTGTAAGAAAATCTGATTCATCCTGGAGCTGATTGATTCCAGCTGCTGTTTGATTTAGTTTAACTAATTTTGTATTTGTCCCGATTTCGCTGCCTGTCGGTGAATTTAGAACGTCCAATTTCAGTCCAAGGGTCACTTCACATCACTGGAGAGTTAAAATATAATTCACATATTGTGATAACAATTAATTTTCAATTAAAATTTGTGTTTTCACAAACAAAACGATTGGATGTTTTCCGGGAATTAAAAATGACATTGATTAAATATTTATTAAGATTGATAAACTGAGAATTATAATCTAGTTGCAGGAATGTTAAGCTGTTAAACCACAGACTTAGGACTGTTTTGATTTGGAGTGATTTGGAGGCGACAGTGTTGGACTGGGCTGTACAAAGTTAAAAATCAAACACCACCACGGCTATCGTCCAACAGGATTATTTTGCTGAACTAGCTCTCAGAGCGCTGCTCCATCATCAGGCCGAAGCTAGTGCTTCCAAATAAACCTGTTGGACTATAGCCTGGTGTTGAGTAATTTTTAACTTTGTTTTTTAGAAGGAATGTTTTCTTTTATTCAAATATACAGGCTGTTCAAGAATTCTATCTAGCCTTCTGTGATTTTCTTTTAGAGACCACTCATGCATAATTCATACAATTTTCACTTAAATCAGTATTTCAAATTTCCATCAGATTTAAGATGAAAATGAGTACCAAGTAATGAGTACTTCCACGAATGGAAAATACAATAAATTCAATTTACAGAGGCAAGATTCAAGTTCGATCTGAATAAGCAAATAAACACTTTGAATGGAAAATATCTGAAAACGTTTACATTTAAATTTGGACGAAGTCAAATTACTTCTTTTTGAAATACATGGCCTGAAAACTTTTTTGAAAATATGAACAAATCAGGACTATCAACATGTCTTGCTGTCAGTGTCGTCGGCCAATTGTCATAAAGAATAAATACCACTTTCAGCAACAAGTATCATGTGTAATTACTGAATTGAAAAGTAAGTTCATAGCTCTTGTATTTGTTCGCAAAATGATAACCAGATGTTTACTGTGGTTATTGCGCTCAGTAACAATATGATCAAGATCAATGGCTGTTAGAATCATTGGCCACTCGTAAATAAGAACAGACACTGCTTTGAGCAACAAGTATCATGAATAATTACTGAACAGAAATTTCAGAGACACCCATTGTATTTATTGGAGGGAATGATGACCAGACGCTTACTGTGGTGATTAATCTCAGGAACAATAAGACAATTACTCAGATGATTTCCTGAACAGTAATTAGATGGTCATGAAGACCATTGTGTGGCTTTATGTATCGTGCTTTGTGTGAGCATTGATTTCAATAACATTGTGATAGTATACAAATGTGCAGCTGAGGTGACTTGGCCATGCTAAATTGCCCATAATGTTCACGGATGTTTAGGTTAGGTGTATTAGATTTTGTTAGAGTGGTGCTGGAAAAGCACAGCAATGCATGCAGTATCAGAGGAACAGTAAAATCGACGTTTTGGGAAAAAGCCCTTAATTAGGAATGCAGCCTGTATTCCTGAGGAAGGGCTTTTGTCCAAAACATCGATTTTAATGCTCCTCGGATGCTGCCTGAACTGCTGTGCTTTTCCAGCACCACTCTAATCTAAACTCTGGTTTCCAGTATCTGCAGTCATTGTTTTTACCTAGGTTAGGTGTATTAGTCAGGGGAAATGTCGAGTAATCGAGCAAAGGAGTGTCTGGGTGGGTTAATCTTTGGATGGTCAGTGTGGACTGTTGGGCCAAATGGCCTGTTTCAACACTGTAGGGATTCTATGACTCTATGATTCTATGATTTTGGATTAAATTGATAGGTGAGTGCTAAAGATACTACTTAAAGTCAACAAAATCTTTAAGTTTAGCAAGGTACTTTGAAGTCATCATGCATGAAGTGAGATACGTGAGTGAGAGAGAGAGAGACAGAGAAATTAATGTTCAAATGAAAACACGCTAATAGTTTCACAGCATATCAATCTTACATTCAATATGAAAAGGTGAATGGAAAATAAAAACAAATTCCTGACAATTCATGAATGACTAATAATTAGAACTTTAATTTGATCAATGCACATACCAGTATTTAGATGAATTGCAATGTTTAGTTACAAATGTAGGTGATCAGCTGACCAATGAATAAAATGAAGTTGCATTTGGTTATTTTGCTGAAGAGGAATTTCGACTGTTAATATTTTCCTTTTTATAATTTCCGAACTGCTCTGACACATCTCCGCTGAAGGTGGAAATTGAAATCATTCCTCCTGATGTTGTCATAGAGAAACTGTCAGAGCTCCACAAAAACCCGTCATAATGTTACCATCCGGGAAGGGCAAGTGTATAGTCATATATTTACGGCGGCAACTCAAATGAAAATTAATCAGATGTTTCTTGTAATTATTTGAATGGGAATTAATTGCGTATGTCCTGTGTGTAATGAACTGACAAACCGAATTAGTAATTTACAGTAATGATGTAACAAAGCAATAATGACTTTAATTAAATATGAATCTCGTGATTATTCATGATAAGAAAAAACCGAATCATTTGATCAGTGTACACTGATGAACGAAACTTAATCAATCAAATAGTTCTATATGTTCAATGCTTTTTATCACAGAATGAAAAGAAAATTAATATGCATTTGCAACATAAATGATTAGGAAAATAAATGAGAATTTTAAATGATTTTGTTCCATGAAAAGTGATTAACTTGTATTGTGTTTATAGATACAGTAAATGTTAACATTGAAGTTAAACATAATTAAATCAATTCAACTGGTTCCACGGTCAAAATAAAAATTGATATTCACAATGCCCACTGCAAAATCTTTACTTTATTTAATTTATGAGCCATAATTTCGTAGTAATACTTTGAACTATATTGAACAATGATTAGATAATAGCAACAATTGAATTGCCAAAATAATATCATTTCATTTAAGAATACTGAGAAATTTCAGTTAATTATTTCACTGAGCAATGTGGAGAAAAGACCTGGAGTCATTCTAATGAAAAGTAATTACAGTTCTCTGAACGCTTCAGGCTGAGATTACCACGATCATTCAAATGAGCAATTATCATATATTTACAATGAGGCATCGAATGGGAAGTCATTGGTTCCATTATGGGATCGTTCACCTAAACAGTAAATTGATTTTTAAGTTGGAGTGTTCGTTCGAAGAAACAATTGATGGAATTAAAATGCGAATCGCACTATATTTGTTAGAAAGACTAACTCCAATAACTGTGCAAATTACTGTCATGGCAGTGACTGGAAAATTACGTTGTAATCTAAAAAAAAGATTCAATATTTTAAAAGCACTTTGTTGTGATGATGATTGGGTATTCATTAAGTTCAGTAAACTGAGAAATATAATATGGTAGCTAGCTTTATGATTCACAAAAATGAGCCATTCAGTGATTATTCAGCAGAATTGCTTTTGGTTCAAAAATGCAGGATTACAAGAATTACATGTTTCCATCCATTGGTTTGCTTATTGAGATGTAGCTTTAATTTACAACTTTTTGTTCATGGCCAATGTTTAGACATTCATGTCAGACGTATGAAATAAATAAGTAGATAGTGAAAGTGCACATTGCAGTGAACATAAGATACAGGGATCTTCCATAATTTTGTGATTATTGCACATCGACAAATAACTCGAGAGTAAAAAATAATTAGAAATCAACATGGAAAGCAGTTTTTTTTTCTTATAAGAAATTGAAAGAAATCCTTATGCATTGCACATGGTTTGAAAACACATCAGTCACCAAAACACCAAGGTCATAAAAATCATCGGTTTAAGACAATAAGACCCGTAATGAAGAGTATTCTGCTCAATGGTATTTAGAGGACCTTGAACATCTTCATGTCGTTCTTGCAGAGAAAACTCTTTCATTCAACAGTTCTAATTGAGCACAAACAGCCAATTTTCTGGTATTGAGATGGGGTATGTCAGGTTTCAAGAGTGGCAGGTTTATGGGGTATGTCAGGTTTATGGGTGGCACGGTGGCACAGTGGTTAGCACTGCTGCCTCACAGCGCCAGAGACCTGGGTTCAATTCCTGCCATAGGCAACTCTCTGTGTGGAGTTTGCACATTCTCCCCGTGTCTGCGTGGGTTTCCTCCGGGTGTTCCGGTTTCCTCCCACACTGCAAAGATGTGCAGTTCAGGTGAATTGGCCATGCTAAATTGCCTTATTATTAGGTAAGGGGTAGATGTAGGGGTATGGGTGGGTTTGCTCTTCGGCGGGGCGGTGTGGACTTGTTGGGTCAGTTTCCACACTGTAAGTAATCTAATCTAAAAAGAGATTGATTGTGTTCAGACACTCTCTAGTCCGAGGCACAGACGGACGTTTCTGTGGCCAGCAACAAAAAATCATAATTATGTGTTGCCTCCCTGGTGCAGGATCAAGGATGTCTCCGAGAGGGTGCAGAATATTCTCTCAGGGGAGAGGGATCAGCAGGAGGTCATTGTACACATTGGAACAATAGGAAGGAAAAAGGATGATTTTCTGAAGGGAGAAAATAGAGTGTTAGACAGGAATTTAAAAAGGAGGTCTTCGAGAGTAATAATATCTGGATTACTCACGGTGTTACAAGCTAGTGAGGACAGGAATAGGAGGATAGAGCAGATGAATGCATGGCTGAGCAGCTGGTATAGATGGCAACCAGTTTCTAGTGGAGTGCCACAGTCCTGGGACAACATATTAATAATGACTTGGGTGAGGGAAGTGAATGTACTGTCACCAAGTTTGTAAATCAGTAGGAAGGCAAGTGGGGAGAATGTCAGTGTCTGCAGAACATTCTAGATAGGTTAAATGTGTGGGTGAAAACTTGACATGTGGAATATAAGGAGGAGAAAGTCAGGAAAAATTGAAGAGTTTAATATTATTTAAATGGAGAAATACTGCAGATAGCTACAGAACAGAGGGATTTGGAATTCCACATCTGTGAATCAGAAAAAGCTGACATTGGAGTTCAGTGATTAATAGAGAAGGTAAATGGAATGGTGGAACCAAAATCTGCAATTGCTGGAAAAACGCAGTACTGAAGAAGAGTCATTGGACCCAAAATATTAACTCTGTTTTCTCTCCACAAATGCTGCCAGACTTGCTGAGTTACTCAGTCAATTTCTGAATTTGTTTCTGATTTCCAGCAATCACAGTTCTTTGGATGTATTTTTTAACACATTGCTGGTTTTTATTTCAACGGGAATACAGTACAGCCTTCATCCTTTCAAAAGAGTCTCACAATCTGCTAAGCAGACCACTTTTTGCTTGTTTAGTTTACAAATTTGTTAAAGGCAAGATATCCAGCGAAAATTATGCACAAATTTCCAGTAAGCTCACACCTTCCTGAACATTTACCAATTTGTCATTTAGTTTTAGGAAAAAATGAATTCTATTAAAGTCTTCACTTTTGCTGTCCTTGGCAATATCTGTGAATATGTGTGTGTGACTGCCTGCTTGTGCATGTTTGTTTGGGATATGTGTGTCTTTGTGTGTGTGTATGGGTGTCTGTCTGTGTATATGTATGTGTTTCTGAGTGTCTCAATATAGCGATAGGAGGTATATTTAGTAAGTTTGCAAATTACACCAAAATTGGAGGTGTCCTTCGAAGTGGAAATAATTGTCGGTTTGGAAGGTGTTGTCGAAGGACTTTTGGGAAACGTTTGCAGTGCACCTTGATTCAACTCAGCATCGGTGGTGGATGGAGTAGATGTTTGTAAGGCGGGTACAATTACAACACTTGAAAAGCATCTGGATTCAGATGCTGATAACTGGGACTAGGTTTATCCAAGTTATCTGATGGATGCCAGCCACTTAAACAAAGTGTCTATCTCCGTGCTGTACAACTCCACGACACTGTGAATCTTGATTTGCAATTCTAATGTAGCAAATTGCAATTCGAGTATTTGGAGTCAAAGCCAAATCACTTGTTGCTGATTCACTCGATCGAACTTCAGGTCCACCATGGTTCTGTTAATTTCAATTGACGGGGTTGGCAGAGTTTAATGGTTTGGAGATCAGAGTTGACATAATACAAGATGGATGGATTAGTCTAAGGATTTCCGTTCAGAACAGTCGCCTAATATTTCCAGGCAGTGATAGTACTCGATCAGAATTAGAACCCGTTTCAATTGTTTGCCTTGATTTGCCTTGTGGAGAGGCAGGAATTGTTACCATTAACAGCTCAGTTTGTTTATACCAGAGAATGGAACAGCACAAACTCCAGGCAATTGCATATATCAAGTTAAAAATCACACAACACTAGGTTATAGTCCAACAGAATTAAACCTGTTGGACTATAACCTGGTGTTGTGTGATTTTTAACTTTGTACACCCCAGTCCAACACCAGCATCTCCAAATCATGGCATAGATACATGATGGCGGGGAGTTGAGGTTAATTATTTTTGAACGAATGTCACATTTCATCAAGGTAAGTAGGTAAATCCCTACCATCTTCATTCAGTAGTTACTATTGGCTGTGCACTGCCTGAGGGGCCACTGGAGCCGGATTCAATCATCGGGAAAAGCATGGTGAGTGGGACTAGGGAAGGAGCCCATACAGAGTGACAGCTGATGCAGACAATGAGAGGCTGCAGTACATCCCTCTGTGCTGCACCATTCCCTGTGTCCAGCTCTGTTCCAGTGGGTTGCTGCAATCTCATTGATACTCTGTCAGAGACACACTACCGGCTTGTTAGTGACGTACACTCGGCCCCAGCGTAGCTGATTGGTACATTGCTGATCATTTACATTCACTATCAAACAGTTTCATAGAAAAGATTAAATAAATTCACCTGGACAAACAGATCGTTTACTCTGGTCAGAAGATCTGGAAATGACTAGGCAGCAATGAAACTGTCAGCCGTGAGCTATAGGTCTTTGTTCACAGTCAGGCTGATGGTAAATGTAGGAAGCGGCTGGGTCCTAAGGTAGTCAGGGAGACGACAAGTATCGCTTCTCAGCCTTTTGGCTAAGATCATGTGTAATTCTGTTCTTGTCAGTTTTAATATCTGATAAGTCCCTGATTTAGGGACTGAATATTAATCTGATTTTTGCAGGACGAAGTTGTGTCAGGAGCTTGCTCCGATAACTTCACGCATCATCCCAGTATTGCAGTGTTTCGGGGAATGGTGCACGTCCCCACTAAAAAAGGCGAACAGTAGATTTATTTTTTATATGTTGTATTCTTTATGATCCGAATGCGGAAAGCTTTCGGTTAGTCAAGTCAGACTTGCCTTCGTGCTAATCAGCTTGTTCTACCATCCGATTCGTTTGAGTCTTTCTGCGTGTTATGTTCAGCACTCACTCTTAATGTTGTCACTTCATCCCCGGTACATGCTGCCTCTTCCCACCAACTCCAATTCCCAACAACAGAAGTTTTACAAAGTTACCCACCAGCTCTACCTAATGTCAAACGGCATTTCAGAAAACAAAAGGGAGAACATGAAGCTATTGAAGTAATCAACAGTTCGGATTTTGATGATGATGAGAGTCACTTTGATGTATTAAATGAGAGATTTTAAGAACAATGTGAAGCAAAGATCTGATGTATTTAAGGCACAGAGTCAGAGAGATGTGCAGCACAGAAAAAGATCCTTCAGCCCAACTCGTCCATGGCAACCAGATATCCTAACCTAATTTCGTCCCATTTGCCAGCATTGGTCCATATCCTTCTAAATCCTTCCTGTTCATATATCCAACCAGATGCCCTTTAAATGCTGTAATTTAGTTTAATTTAATTTAAATGCCTCCACCACTTCCTCTGGCATCTCATTCTATACATGCACCACCCTCTGCATGAAAAAGTTGCCCCTTACATCCTGTTGATTTTTTTCTGCCCTCTCATGCTGAACCTATGCCCTCTAGTTCTGGACCCCCCACCGCAGGGAAAAGAACTGCTGACCTCTACATTGGACAGAGCGACTGCTGCTCTCTATATGATACACAGGGACAGCTGTTGTCCATATTATACACAGGTACTGCAGTTCTCCAGATAAGACACAGGAACTGCTGTTCTCTTTCTTATACACAGGTACTGCTGTTCTCTATATTCTACACGTGCACTGATAATAGACAGAGGGATTGCTATTCTCTGTATTATACATAGGGACTCATGTTCTCTATATTAGACACAGGGATTCATGTTCTCTGCATTATACAATGTGACTGCTGTTCTTTGTTTTCACAGGGACTGTTGTTCTCTATGCTATACCCTGCTATTCTCAGGAACTATAGACCGGTGAGCCTGACATCAGTTGTGGGCAAGTTATTGGAGGGATCCTGAGGGATAGGATTTACACACATCCGGTTAAGCAAGGGCTGGTTAGGGATAGTCAATGTGGCTTTGTGCATGGGAAATCATGTCTCACAAGCTGGATTGAGTATTTTGAAGAATCACCAAAGAGGATTGATGAAGGCTTTGACAAGCTCCCTCATGGTGGCCTGGTTAGCAAAATTAGGTCACATGGAATACAGGGAAATCTAGCCATTTTGATACACAACTGGCTTGAAATTAGAAGACAGATGGTGGTGGTGGTGGAGGTTTGTTTTACAGACTGAAGCCCTGTGACCATTGGGGTGCCACAGGGATTGGTGCTGGGTTCACTGCTTTTTGTCATTTATATAAATTATATGAATGTGAGCATAAGAGGTATATTTATTAATTTGCAGATGACACCAAGATTGGAGGTGGAGTGGACAGCGATGAAGGTTACCTCAGAGTATAACAGGATCTTGATCAGATGGGCTGCTGAGCTGAGGAGTGGCAGATGAAGTTTAATTTAGGTAAATGAGAGGTACTGCACTTTAGAAAGGAAAATCAGGACTGGGTTTATACACTTAATGGTAAGGTCCTGGGGAGTGTCCAATGAGACCTTGGAACACGGTTCATAGTTCCTTGAAAGGGGAGTCACAGATGGATATGTGAGTGAAGAAGGTGTTTAGTATGTTTTCCTTTATGGGACAGAGCATTGAATATGGGAGTTGAGAGGTCATATTGCAGCTGTGCAGCACATTGGTTGGGCTACTTTTGGATTATTGTGTTGCATATCAGGCTTTCTTTCTCTTCAAAGCATGTTATGAAACTTGAAAGGGTTAGAAAATACATGGGAACAAATGTTCTCGGCAATATGCACATGATCTGCTCTTCTCTATAATACAGACAGGGACAGCTACTCTCTGTAATACACACAGGGACTTCTGTTTCATATACTCAGAAATTGCTGTTTAGTATAGCATACACAGGGACTGCTGTTCACTGCAGTTTAGAGAATAAGTGCTATTCTGTATAATCTAATATTGCAGGTCAAGCGATGACCCAGTGATGTTATCGTTGGACTGCTAATCCAGAGACCCAGGTAATGTGCTGGGGACCCAGATTCAAATCTTGCCATGGCAGATGATAGAATTTGAATTTCAGAAAATTCTGCAAGTATGAGAGTAATCATGATCATGAATCCATCGCTGATTGTTTGAAGAACCCAACTTATTCAGGAATGGCTTTTAGGGAAGGAAATTGCCATCCTTACCTAGTCTGGTCTCCATGTTTTTCCAGACCCACAGCAATGTGGTGGAATCTGAACTGCTCTTTGCACCATTAGGGATGGCCAATAAATGCTGGCTGAGACAACAACACCCTCATCCCACAAATTAATAAAAAAGATAACATTTAACAAACTGGAACAGAAACGATGTGCCAAACCACCACCTTCTGCACTGTAACATGACATTGATTACTACTTGAGGTCCTGTGGGATGTAAATTGTGGAATTTATAATTGATAATTTTGTTCAAAAAGTGTGGAGCTAAATAAACATAGCTGATGAGAAGAGTCGATGTCTCCAACATAAGCTCTTCCTCAAGACCATCTGTTCCTTTTCCAGCACCACACTTTTTGACACTGATCTCCAGCCTCTGCAGTCCTCACTTTCTCCCAGCATAAATTTTGTTGGTGTAGTTTTTTTCTGTGTCTCTGAACTTCACAGTATTCCTGTAATTGTGGTGATTTCTTAAAAGAACAGTTTCAAAGCTCGGCTGCAGAATGGATGGGTTTTGTGCACTAATGAATGTTTATTAAAGCTAAGCTGTTATGTCTCAAAGTCAAACAAATTTGAACTTTTAGAAAGAGATTCACTGAACTCACCAAATTTCTAGCCACTCTGTTTACGGTGAATTTCTAAGGCAACAAAAAGTGATCAACCTTATCCCAAACTGTAATCCCAGTCTTTCAAGCAAACTATATCAGTAATATTGCTCACGTACAGGTGGCAACCAGTTCTATTGTTTCGAAAACATTGCAAAAGGAGTTGAAATGTGAAAGGTGATGCTGATTGGCTAGCTCATCATTAAAATGGCATTGCAGCAAAAACAGTGAGCCGTCAATCTTAATTCTCAGACCCGATAGGTGGACTCTGATTGGTCGGGGTGTCAGCATGGGGATACAGCAGTGGTCGGTTGTCTCCATGATGCATTTCTTATCGAATAAGTGCAATGTCTGTAAAAATTCTGTTTGCCTACATGAACCAGGGTCCTGCGGAATTATATTTGTTGCTTCTAACGCATGCGCAGATGCACCCAGCTGTTGACCTTGCGTGTTTGAAGGTGGTAACCTGCCGAATGATGCCAATGATAGAAATTGTTCTCACGGTTCACTGCACCCACCAAGTCTGGGTTCCCCATGACATGTAAAATCGATGTCCCTTTTCTGTCCTATCATATCTGTTACTGAATCTGCACAGCCTGAATTGGCTGAATACTTTTTGAAACTATTATAATCATATCTAAATGAGTTTTCCACATGCACAGTGAAGGAGTCCCTCATGATTACGAAGACCACATGAGAGCTACGTTTTGAGAGTGACAACATGCCCACGTGCTCTTTCAACATTGCCAGCTTATTATTATTACAGTTCAAATAAGCCATTGAAATTCAGACATACCACTTGTGTCTGATTCAATGTTCACCAAACATCATCTCTTTTTTCCTTTCTGGTGGCATCATGGCTTCCTGGTTAACACAGCACCAGGGTTCTGGGTTCAATTCCAGCCTTGGGTAAATGTCTGTGTGAATATTGTCCCCCGTGTCTCTTTGGATACTCTCCCCAGGTCTGCATGGGTTTCCTCCTACAATCCAAAGATGTGCTGGTTAGGTGAATTGGCTGTGCTAAATTGCCCATAGTGTTCCAGGTTAGGTGCATTAGTCTGGGATAAATGTAGAGTAATAGGAGAATGGGTCTGGGTGGCTTACTGTCTGGAAGATCGGTGTGGACTTCTTAAGCCTATGGGCCTGTTTCCACGTTGTTGGGAGTCTATGATACACATGAACTGAGCACCTTGTGCAGTTGACTTCAGTTCCAATAACAACGTGTCTGACCAAATAGATAGTGTTGCCATGGGATATTCTCGAGGGAAAACTCTTCCTAACATCTTTATTGGTAACCATGCAAAACACATCTCTGATGGCATGATACCTAGCCTCTATCCATTTGCATATCTTCAACATGTAGATGACATGTTTGCGACATTTGAATCTGCATTAAAGAGTTTCTTTATAAAGCTCGATGATCGCCACCTGATGCTAAAATTCACCACTGAAATGGAGTACCCTTTCCTTGATACATTCATTGCGAAATCAGCCAAATTGTTTTTAAACTCCAATAACTGAAAGCCAACATTCACTGGTCAGCATACTTGTTAGGATTCCTACAGGCCCCAAGATCAACTTGTGGGGACCGTCATGAATATAGTCCTCACCATCCTCTCACTGTGTGGACTTGATACTGAGATAGAGCCGATCAAAACTGGTTCTTGTAATAACAGATTCCCAGATGAAACCATCACTCATTGTACATCATAAAAACTCATGAAAAGGCCTGTCTCCATCACTTTGACACTTTGCAGTGCCTTATCAGGTCATTATCTGGGAAAGGAAATGTCATAGAATCATAGAGTCATCGAGTCTGACAGCATCAAGACAGCACCTTCGGCCCATACTGGTCTAGGATAACCAGAAGATAGAACATGGAGCATTACAGCACATGCCCTTTATGGAACTGCTCGGCTAATACAGGAAGTTACACTCACAGAATATGGAGCATTACAGTGCAGTACAGGCCTTTATGCTACCTCTTGTCTAACACCAGACATTAGACGAATACAACATAGAACATTACAGCGCAGTACATGCCCTATATGGAACCGCTCAGCTAATACAGGAAGTTAGATTCAAAGAACATGGAGCATTATCACGAAGTACAGGCCCTTTGTGGAACCGCTCAACTAATCAAGGATGTTTGACTAATATAACACAGAACATTACTGCGCAGTACAGGCCCTATATGGAACCGCTCAGCTAATACAGAAAGTTTGTCTCATAGAACATAGAACATTACAGCACTGTACAGGCCCTTTGTGCAACAACTTGGATTATAAAGGAAGTTAGAGTCATAGAACATGGAGCATTAAAGTGCAGTACTGGCCGTATATGGAACCGCTCGGCTAATACAGAAAGTTAGACTCATAGAACATAGACTCAGAGTCTCAGAAATATACAGCATGGAAACAGACCCTTCAGTCCAACCCGTCCATGCCGACCAGGTATCCAAACCCAATCTAGTCCCACCTGCCAGCACCCAGCCCATATCCCTCCAAACCCTTCCTATTCATATACACAGTTCTCCAGTTTCCTCATTTCCCCGACCCCCCACCTTGTCTCAGTCCCAACCCTCGAACCTTGCTAACCTGCAATCTTCTTCCTGACCTCTCCGCCCCCACCACCACTCCGGCCTATCACCCTTACCTTATCACCCTCACCTTAACCTCCTTCCACCTATCGCATTTCCAACGCCCCTCCCCCAAGTCCCTCCTGCCTACCTTTTATCTTAGCCTGTTTGGCACACTCTCCTCATTCCTGAAGAAGGGCTCATGCCCGAAACGTCGATTCTCCTGCTCCTTGGATGCTGCCTGACCTGCTGCGCTTTACCAGCAACACATTTTCAGCTCTGATCTCCAGCATCTGCAGTCCTCACTTTCCCCTATTCATATACCCATCCAAATTCCTTTTAAATGTTGCATTTGTACCAGACTCCTCTGGCAGCTCATTCCACAGACTACCACACTCTGCATGAAAAAGTTGCCCCTTATGTCTCCTTCATATCTTTCCCCTCTCACCCTAAACCTATGCCGTCTAGTTCTGGACTCCCCGACTCCAGGGAAAAGACTTTGCGTATTTATCCTACCCATGCCCCTCATAATTTTGTAAACCTCTATAAGGTTCACCGCTCAGCCTCCGACGCTTCAGGGAAAACAGCCCCAACCTGTTCAGCCTCTCCCTATAGCTCAGATCCTCCAACCCTGGTAACAGCATTGTCAATCTTTTCTGAACCTTTTCAAGTTTCACAACATCTTTCTGATAGGAAGGAGACCAGAATTGCATGCAATATTCCAACAGTGGCCGAAACAATGTCCTAACCAATGTCCTCCCAACTCCTGTTCTCAATACTCTGACCAATAAAGGAAAGCATACCAAACGCCTTCTTCACTATCCTATTTACCTGCGACTCCACTTTCAAGGAGCTATGAACCTGCACTCCAAGGTCTCTTTGTTCAGCAACACTCCCTAGGACCTTTCCATTAAGTGTATAAGTCCTGCTAAGATTTGCTTTCCCAAAATGTAGCACCTCACATTTATCTGAATTAAACTCCATCTGCCACTTCTCAGCCCTTTGGCCCATCTGGTCAAGGTCTTGTTGTAATCTGAGGTAACCCTCTTCGCTCTCCACTACACCTCCAATTTTGGTGTCATCTGCAAACTTACTAACTATACCTTCTATGCTCACATCCAAATCATTTATTTAAATGACAAAAAGTAGACTGCCCAGCACTGATCCTGGTGCCACTCCACTGGTCACATGGAACATTACAGCACAGAACAGACCCCTTATGGAACTGCTCGGCTAATTCAGCGTGTTAGACTCAGAAAATAGATCATTACAGTGCAGTACAGACCCTTTATGGAACCGTTTGGTGAATACAGGGTGTTACACTTATAGAACATAGATCTATAAGTGTAGTACAGGCCCTTTATGGAACTGCTCGGCTAACACAGGAAGTTACTCTCACAGAACATGGAGCATTACAGCACTGTACAGGCCCTCTATGGAAACACTCGGCTAATACTGGACGTTAGACTCATACAATATGGAGCATTACAGCGCAGTACCGGCCCTTTATGCTACAGCTTGGCTAATACCGGATGTTAGACTAATACAACATTGAACATTACAGCGCAGTACATGCTGTATATGGAACCGCTCGGCTAATACAGGGAGTTAGATTCAGACAACATGGAGCATTACAGCGGAGTACAGGCTCTTCGTGGAACTGCTCGGCTAATAAAGGATGTTTGACTAATACAACATACAAGATTGCAGTGCAGTACAGGCCCAATATGGAACTGCTCGGATAATACAGGGAGATAGAATCATAGAAAATGGAGCATTACAACGCAGTACAAAACCTTTATGCGATCACATGGCTAATACGGGGCCAACTGAGGCTTGTTTCTGTGGTGTAGTGGTCATCACGTTCGCCTCACAAGCGAAAAATATCTAATTCGAATCTGGGCAGAAACTGCTTTGTTCTTCAACTGCCGCCTTTGACAGAGACAAGAACGGAGCTTTCTTGCTTGCTCTCCCATCTGCAAACCTGCCTTCGAATTTGCTTGAACAAATCTGCTCACTTACAGTGCAAAGCGATCGAAGGCGCTGCATTGAGGCTCCAGTGAATGCAGAGGCGACAGAAGAAAAATGGGTTTGCTTCCCGGGGAATTGACTGCGGTGTGGGAAAGTACCCAACTTTCCAAAGTGTCTGTGCTGTCATGATTGTGTTCGCCTCCCGCACGGAAAATCGCAAGCAACTCTACTGTTGCTTTCTGTTCCAGGCAAGTTGACCTTTTACTGGAACCGAATGGAGACTGTTATTTCATCGCTGTTGCGAAACAGAGTCCTACGGTGACTCGACTCGTCGTTGTTTGGTTTTCTGGCCAATGAGAAAATCGTTCCAATGTATTTCGATGTCATATGTTACAGAATTTCTCCCACTTCCTTCATTTCCGTCCTGGATACATCGGAAGGGAAAGGTAATCTAATCGAGACTGCGATTGGTGAAATTCACTTTTTATGGCCCATTCTTATTATATTCTTTCTTTGTCTCTTTGCAGCATTGTCTGGGAAGTGGTGGTGCACTCAGGCTCCAGTATGTTTGAAAGAGTAGTTTGGAATTGCCCTGTTGTTAGTTGTGTGATTCCTTTATGGCTCATGCCACCGGACTGTCTCACATTTAGCATTCATGCTCGCTGTGTCTGAAAATGCATTTGGTTTTCCAGTTTTGTTTGTGTTTCGTGTTAAATGCTTTCTGTTTTGCGATTCGCTCAATACATTACGAATTAACAGGGTTTCTGAGGTAACTTTCAGCTGCAAAAATCCTCAACTGAAAATCTGGGAAACTTTCACGGAGTATGGTCAGTCGGAGCAAAAGTAAGGATGTCGTTCGTTTCTGCAGTGTTTCACAATACTACCTCTCCCGTGAGCAGTCGAACAGACTAAAGATTTTGCCACAGACTGCGACGGTAAGCTCCGCAAAAACGTAATTCTTTAAAAGCAGGTGTGAGCAACACAAGTTATTGGGGTACACCGCGTGGAAACAGATACTTCGGTGTATCTCGTCCATGTTCACCACATAGCCAAAATTAAACAAGTCCCATTAAACAACGAGCTAATGGAAACAGAAAGGTGAAAGGTAGAATGGCTTCAACTTTCAGTGCTGGATGCCACTGAGCCCCAGCCAGGACGGCAGAGGCCTGTTTCTGTAGTGTAGTGGTCATCACGTTCGCCTCACACGCGAAAAGTCCCCATTTCGAAACTGGGCAGAAACTGCTTTGTTCTTCATCTGCAGCCTTCTACATGGAAAAGACAGAACTTTCTTGCTTGCTTTCCCATCTGCAAACCTGCCTTCGAGTTTTCTTAAACAAATCTGCTCTCGTAGTGAAATGCAATGCAATTCCATTTACTTACAGTGCAAAGCATTGCAAAGTTTTTCTCCAACCTAGTTCTGATCATATGCCATTCTGTTTGAGAGTGTAGTTACCCCCTTCTGATCCTTCCACGAAACGTAGTACAGCATTTGCATTCTTTGTGCAGGCGGCCCGGTTCAAAGACAGGGAAGAAGCCGATGCGCTGGTGTCACAGTGCACCACCGAGTTCCTGAACTAATCTGTCTGTCAAATGTATCCCAAAGTCGTCTCTGAAAGATCTCATTTGGAAGCTGTCTGTCGTTATTCAACGTGCGAGAATTGGCACCAGATATCCTGAATCATGTTTTGGAGCAGTTCGCACGTTGGTGGCTCATTCAATCAGCAATAGCAATGAAAGAAATTACACTCTCAGAGGAACCTCTGGACCTGTGCTTTCATAGCGTCGCTAGTATTAAGGCCCCGAGATCTAAGCCACGTTGGAACTGAAACGGAGGAATCGACAGAGAGGCTACAGAATGACATCGCATCCATTTGGTTTTCTTTAAATCACTGACGAGCAGGAAAATGTAAACGGGGAGGGCGACTGGGGAAGTGAGGCAGTTGCAGCTCTGGAGAATGTCCTTCTTTGTGATTCACTCAGCAACCAGACACGTGAAGGTGACTCAGGCGTGAGAGCTCTTCACATCGAGAACAAAAAGCAATCAAGGGCAGTTAGCACCTCTTCCGGAGTGGGGGTGGGGTGAGGTAATTACCTTTTGACTACTGTTACTGTGTTCAGAAACTGCCTTTTAGATTGAGGTGAACAGAAACTGCATTTCTAAAAAGCACCATGTAACTTGTTAAACCTTATTGAGTCGCTTTTTCTCGTCGATTCCCACACAGGTTTCCAACTCAGTTGGTATCCATGAGGCTCATGTCCAGGTGTGAAGATCTCTGCAGCAAATTGCACGGTGAAGGTAAAAGGCAAAGGAAGTGGCATTTCGAACCGGCCCCGAGGTCAGACCTTCCTCACAATGTGATCTGTCGTTCTCGGATTGGAATGCGACCTCCGGTTTTAGAGTGGAACATTCTTTGGGAACCTTATTCTGCAAAACAGACACAGTGACTGAAACTATGCTGCACGGTATGATTTGGGACACGGCCTGCTCAGCTTTGTGCATTTTCCCTGTAGTCCGGTGTGTTTCATGTTCGGTGTAAACGTGAAAGTTGTCCCGTTTCGAGCAATGGGTGAAATCATTTAGCAAAGCAAGAATCCGAATTGCAGTAATGTCAAGTAGCTCATGGTAATTTGACCCAATCATAACCGATCATATATTCTCACGCACTCACAGATACATTTGTAGCTGAATCCAGTCTGAGAAGATAGACTCAGCTTACCAGTGATTTTTGTCTGGATTGATGGGCTATCGTTAACTGCTGAGAAATTGATATTGTAGACGGGCACATCCGAGCAGCTGTGCGAGTCGGAGAGGGATCATGGAACCATTTTCACGTGAGTTTGCATCTGTTGTTATGCAGGAGCACAATTGGAATTGCAAGAAAATGACGAGTTGGGCGTGTTGGTTGTGTGGCCGAACGGTCTAAGGCGCTGGATAATGGCTCCAGTCTCGACAGAGGCGAGGGTTCGAATCCCACCGCTGCCATTTCCTCTGAACACCTCCGCCGGCACAGCTTGTTAAAAAGCTGTTTCGATCCCTGCTGCATTTCTGTTTAAAACAGAAGAAAAATGGGTTTGCTTCCCGGGGAATTGACTGCGGTGTGGGAAAGTGGCGAATTTTCCAAAGTGTCTGTGCTGTCGTGATCGTGCTCGCCTCCCGCGCGGAAAATCGCAAGCAGCTCTACTGTTGCTTTCTGTTCCAGGCAAGTTGAGCTTTTACTGGAACCGAATGGAGACTGTTATTTCATCGCTGTTGCGAAACAGAGTCCTACGGTGACTCGACTCGTCGTTGTTTGGTTTTCTGGCCAATGAGAAAATCGTTCCAATGTATTTCGATGTCATATGTTATTGAATTTCTCCCACTTTCTTCATTTCCGTCCTGGGGACATCGGAAGGGAAATGTAATCTAATCGAGACTGTGTATGGTGAAATTCACTTTTTATGGCCCATTCTTATTATGTTCTTTCTTTCTCTCTTTGCAGCATTGTCTGGGAAGTGGTGGTGCACTCAGGCTCCAGTATGTTTGAAAGAGTAGTTTGGAATTGCCATGTTGTTAGTTGTGTGATTACTTTATGACTCATGCCCTCGGACTGTCTCACATTTTGCATTCATGCATCTCTGTGTCTGAAAATGCATTTGGTTTGCCAGTTTTGTTTGTGTTCCGTGTTAAATGCTTTCTGTTTTGCGATTCGCTCAATACATTTCGAGTTAACAGTGTTTCTGAGGTAACTTCCAGCTGCAAAAATCCTCAACTGAGAATCTGGGAAACTTTCACGGAGTATGGTCAGTCGGAGCAAAAGTAAGGATGTCGTTCGTTTCTGCAGTGTTTCACAATACTACCTTTCCCGTGAGCAGTCGAACAGACTAAATGATTTTGCCACAGACTGCGACGGTAAGCTCCGCAAACACGTAATTCTTTAAAGCAGGTGTAAGCAACACAACGTTATTGGGGGACACCGCGTGGAAACAGATACTTCGGTGTATCTCGTCCATGCTCACCACATAGCCAAAATTAAACAAGTCCCATTAAACAACGAGCTCATGGAAACAGAAAGGTGAAAGGTAGAATGGCTTCAACTTTCAGTGCTGTATGCCACTGACCTGCAGCGGGGCTGACCGAGGCTTGTTTCTGTAGTGTAGTGGTCATCACGCTCGCCTTACCCGCGAAATGTCCCCAGTTCGAAACTGGGCAGAAACTGCTTTGCTCTTCACCTGCAGCCTTTGACATAGACAAGAACGGAGCTTTCTTGCTTGCTTTCCCATGTGCAAACCTGCCTTCGAGTTTGCTTGAATAAATTTGCTCTCGTAGTGAAATGTAATGCAATTCAATTTAATGACTATGCAAAGCATTGTAAAGTTTTTCTCCAACCTGGTTCTGATCATATGCCATTCTGTTTGAGAGTGTAGTTACCCCCTTCTGATCCTTCCACGAAACGTAGTACAGCATTTGCATTCTTTATGCAGGCGGCCCGGTTCAAAGACAGGGAAGAAGCTGATACGCCGGTGTCACAGCGTACCACGAATTCCTGAACTTGCCTGTCTGTCAAATGTACCCCAAAGTCGTGTCTGAACGGCCTCGTTTGGAAGCTGTCTGTCGTTATTCAAGTGCGAGAATTGGCACCAGAGGTGCTGAATCATGTTTTGGAGCAGTTCGCACGTTTGTGGCTCATTCAATCAGCAACAGCAAGGAAAGAAATTACACTCTCAGAGGAACCTTTGGACTTGTGCTTTCATAGCGTCGCTCGTATTAAGGTGCGCCCCGAAGTCTTTGGACTTTCACCAGAGCTGCAACTGCCTCACTTCCCCACTCGTCCTCCCCGTTTACATTTTCCTGCTCGTCAGTGATTTAAAGAAAACCAAATGGATGGGATGCCATTCTGTAGCCTCTCTGTCGATTCCTCCGTTTCAGTTCCAACATGGCTTATATCTTGGGGCACACCTTAATACTAACGACGCTATAAAAGCACCCCTGTGACCTCAGTATAATAACAGGCCAATTGTTTGAAAAAAATGACCATCTAAAGAGTAACCGAGCCAAACACTTTTCCCGATCGTATTTCTTCACATTTACTGCTGATTAACACACATATCCTTGAACACAATGTGCAATTTAACATGGCCAGCTCACCGAACCTGCTCATCTTTGAATTGTGGGATAACACCACAGCAAAGTCGCATCGACTTGGGGAGAACGTGCAAAGTCCCCACAGTCACCCGAGGAGTGAATCAAACCAATGTCCCTGCCGCTGTGAGGCAGCATCGCTAACCACTGAGGTACCATGCAATCTTATGCAATCAGTGAAAGATACGAAAGTTTCGAATGAACACTCCGATATTGTCAAAGCATGTCAATCGTACATTCCATATGAATAGGTATATGGAAAACAAAAAAAAAACTAAATCCCAGCAATTCATGAATGAACAATAATTAAAAATTTAATTTGATCAAAGGTCATAACAATATTTAGACGAAATGCAATTTTTAATTTCAAATGTAGGTAATTAGTTGACTAATGAATAATTGGAAGTGGCATATGTCTACTCAATGCCGAAGAAAGCGACTTGTTTTTCCCCTTGTCACACAGCAGAATATCAATGTGTGTGTGTGTTTGCAATGTTTGAATCAAGCTCTTTCGAACAAAATAACTGAGGACTTACGATCACTTAACCTTGTCACCTTTGAGATCACAACATTCTCAAATATGTTCCAGGAATTTTCAACCAGAAGATTTAGTTAATTTCTTTTCATAGGAACCCAAAGAGAATAAGTAGTGGATATTGTGAATTAGTGAGTCAGTGAAAGCATTCAACTGAAGACAATATCCCTTCTTTCCAAAACTATTCAAATCTTAAAAAATAAAAAATTATTGCCATTGTTGAATGAAAGAGTAAAGAGATGCTAATTCTTTATCATTTGATTTTGTTGCATGAAACATCCGTAAGTCATATTATGATTACAAACACAATAAATGTGAGCATTGAAGTCAAATATAATTAATTGAATTCAACTATGTTTCAACAGATAAAATAAAAATTGATATTTACAATGATCGAGAGATTGTGCACTGCAATATCTTTACAGTGGTTCATGTACTATGCCGTAATTCCACATATGCGCAACCTACTGGATTGAATAATTATTATTTTTATTATAAATCAGCAACAATAGAATTATCAAAGTCTGTCAATGCATTAAGGAATAATGAAAATCTCTTTTTGCAAGTGATTGAGCATTGTCTGGAAATGAAAAGGAATTAATTCAGTGAAAAGTAATTACATTTTCCTGACTTTAAGGCGAGATTACCGTGATCATTCAAATGAGCAAACATCAGATATTTGGAATGATGTTGGATGGGAAGTCATTGGTTCCTTTCTGGGGTCGGTGACCTGAAAAATAAACGCATTTTCATACTGTACTATTAGTACTAAGAAATAATGAATTGAATCTAAACGTGAATCTCACTATACTTGTTCAAAATATTTTCTTAAATGATTGTGCCATCATTATAATGTGCCAGTACTTGATAGTTAATGCTGTCATAGGAAGAATTAAAATGATTCAATATTTCAAAAGAACTTTGCTGTGATGTTGATTCGATATCTATAAATATCAGTAAACTGAGGAATAAAACACAGTACCTTGCTTTATGGATTGAAGAAAAATGAGCCATTCAGTGATTATTGAGCAAAATTCTTCTCTTTTTAAGTCAAAAATGTACAAGAATTGTGAATTTCCATCCACTGGATTCCTTGCAGAGATATGTTACATCGATTTATATGATTAATATTGTGATCAATGTTTAAGGATTGGTGTCAGAATTAGGAAGAGAATTCGTAGATCATGAACGTGAGCTTGAAACTGAACAATGTAGTCAATGACATATGGATAATAAGCGATTTTAATAATGTTGTCATTATTGTACAATGATGAATAATGTTGGAATAGAAATTATAATAAAATCACCATTTTCAAAGCAGTTCTTTTCTTACAATGAAATGAAAACAATAATCATTTTGTAGCACGCATGATTTGAAGTAGCAGTTTTTTAATGTGATATATATAGTGAAGACTAACTTTTTGTAAAAATTTAGGAATTTCACGAAATTTAAAATGCAGTGTTTGTTCAATTTGTAATAAAAATGGTTATAATTTGAATTGTCTCTTGTACACACTCAACAAAAAAGGAGCTTAAACTTGTTAGAATGACAAAAATTTGGTTCCCAATGTTATTGTAGTTCAGTCAATATCCGTGATAAAGTATAATTATTGGTTTAAACAATATAAATCAACATTAACGACTGATCTGAAACATAACACATCAATTGCATTAACTGCATAGAATAGTAAATAAATGCTTACTGTTGTTATTTGTCCCAGGAACAATAAGACACTTACTCAGGTTATTCCACTGAATAGTAATCAGCTGAATATCTTTGTGTCGCTTTATGTGCATTGTTTTGTGTGAACATTGATTTCAGTAAAATTAGATATTTACATGAATTAGGAACAGAGTGATAACTGGGTGTGAAAGATCTTATTTAAGACAAGACAATTTTTAGTATTCACTAGATTTGTTAAACATAACACACTTAAGACATCATGCAGTAAATGAGATTAGAGAGAAATATGCAAATTCAATTTTCAAATGAATGCTCTCGGATATTTTCACAGCATTTCAATAGACAATAGACAATAGATGCAGGAGTAGGCCATTCAGCCCTTCGAGCCTGCACCGCCATTCAATATGATCATGGCTGATCATTCCCAATCAGTATCCTGTTCCAGGCTTATCTCCATGACCCTTGACTCCACTATCTTTCAGAGCACTATCCAATTCTTTCTTAAATGAATCCAGAGACTGGGCCTCCACTGCCCTCTGGGGCAGAGCATTCCACACAGCAACCACTCTCTGGGTGAAGTAGTTTCTCCTCATCTCTGTCCTAAATGGTCTACCCCGTATTTTTAAGTTGTATCCTCTGGTTCGGCACTCACCCATCAGCGGAAATATGTTTCCTCCTGCCAGAGTGTCCAATCCTTTCATAATCCTCTACGTTTCAATCAGATTCCCTCTCAGTCTTCTAAACTCAAGGGTATACAAGCCCAGTCGCTTCAGTCTTTCTGTGTAAGGCAATCCTGCCATTCCAGGAATTGACCTCGTGAACCTACGCTGGACTCCCTCAATAGCCAGAATGTCTTTCCTAAAATTTGGAGACCAGAACTGTACACAGTACTCCAGGTGTGGTCTCACCAGGGCCCTGTGCAGCTGCAGAAGCACCTCTTTGCTTCTACATGAGAGAGGGCGGCACGGTGGCACAGTGGCACAGTAGTTAGCACTGCTGACTCACAGTACCAGAGACCTGGGTTCAATTCCCGCCTCAGGCGACTGACTGTGTGGAGTTTGCACATTCTCTCTGTGTCTGTGTAGGTTTCTTCCGGGTGCTCCGGTTTCCTCCCACAGTCACAAAGATGTGCAGGTCAGGTGAATTGGCCATGCTAAATTGCTCGTAGTGTTAGGTTAGGGGTAGGGGTAGAGGTATGCGTGGGTTGCGCTTCGGCAGGGCGGTGTAGACTTGTTGGGCCGAAGGGCCTGTTTCCACACTGTAAGTAATCTAATACTCAATTCCTCTTGTTTTGAAGGCCAGCATGCTATTTTCCTTCTTCACGACCGGCTGCACCTGCATGCTTGCCTTCATTGACTGGTGGACAAGAACACCCAGCTCTCTCTGAACAGCCCCTTTACCTAATTTGATACCATTGAGGTAATAATCTGCCTTCCTGTTCTTGCCACCAAAGTGGATAACCAGACATTTATCCACATTAAACTGCATCTGCCATGCATCTGCCCACTCACCTAACTTGTCCAGGTCACCCTGTAATCTCCTAACATCCTCATCACATTTCACCCTACCACCCAGATTTGTATCATCAGCAAATTTGCTAATGTTATTGCTGATACCATCTTCTATATCATTTACATATTATGTAAAAAGCTGCGGTCCCAGCACGGATCCCTGCGGTACCCCACTGGTCACTGCCTGCCATTCTGAAATGGAGCCGTTAATCACTACCCTTTGTTTCCTATTAGCCAACCAATTCTCTATCCAATCTAGTACTTTGCCCCCAATACCGTGCGCCCTTATTTTACTCACTAACCTCTTGTGTGGGACTTTATCAAAAGCTTTCTGAAAGTCCAGGTACACTACATCCACTGGATCTCCCTCGTCCATCTTCCGAGTTACATCCTCAAAAAATTCAAGAAGATCAGTCAAGCATGATTTCCCCTTCATAAATCCATGCTGACTCTGTCCTATCCTGTTACTGTTATCCAGATGTGCCGTAATTTCATCCTTTATAATAGACTCCAGCATCTTTCCCACCACTGAGGTCAGACTAACTGGTCTATAATTTCCTGCTTTCTCCCGCCCACCCTTCTTAAAAAGTGGCACAACATTAGCCGCCCTCCAATCCTCAGGAACCGACCCCGATTCTGTTGAACTCTGGAAAATAATCACCAGCGCATCCACGATTTCCCGAGCCACCTCCTTCAGTACCCTGGGATGCAGGCCGTCAGGTCCCGGAGACTTATCAACCTTGAGACCTAACAGTCTCTCCAACACCAAATCCTGGCAAATATAAATTCCCTTAAGTTCAGGTCCTTCAGCCACTGTTACCTCAGGAAGATTGCTTGTGTCTTGCCCAGTGAACACAGATCTGAAGTACCCATTTAATTCCTCTGCCATTTCTTTGTTCCCAGTAATATATTCCCCTGTTTCTGTCTTCAAGGGCCCAATTTTTGTCCTAACCATTTTTTTTGCCTTGGACATACCTAAAAAAGGTTTTACTATCCTCCTTTATATTCTTGGCCAGTTTTCCTTCGTACGTCATTTTTTCTCTGCGTATTTCCTTCTTACTAATCCTCTGTTGTTCTTTAAAAGCTTCCCAGTCCTCAGTTTTCCCACTTATCTTCGCTAAGTTATACTTTTTCTCTTTTAACTTTATATGTTTCATTACTTCCCTCGTCAGCCACGGCCGCCCATGTCTCCTCCTGGGATCTTTCTTCCTTTTAGGAATGAACTGATCCTGCAACTTCTGCATTATACACAGAAATATCCGCCATTGTTCCTCCACGGTCTTCCCTGTTAAGGTATTGCACCATTGAACTTTGGCCAGTTGCTCCCTCATAGCTCCATATTTCCCTTTATTCAACTGAAATATTGTCACTTCCGATCTTACACTCAATGTAAATAGGTGAGTGGAAAACTAAAAACAAATTTCAAGACAATTCATAAACAGATCAACAACTAAAAATTTATATATAGTAAGAAGTGGCATTTGTTTATTTTACTGAAGACGAACTTGTTTTTTTTTCATATGTATAGCTTTGAAGCATCAAGTTCTATGTGCAGTCTGAACTCAGCTCTTCAGAACAAAAGGAAATCAAGGAATATCTTTAATTTGCGTACTTCATTTTTGTGTGTGCAACATTCTCAAATATTTTCCGAAGAATATTGATTGAGTTGAATTAGATGCATTCTGTTATTAGCGAACTGAAGAAAATCCATAGCAGATACTGTGATTCTTGGAATGAACAACAAATTGAAGCATATCTAATGTTGCATTGAAAGGCAATTCATTCGATTCTTAGATATTTTATAATCGACATTCAGAGTTGCACTGGCACAGCTCTGTACAAAGTGGGAATTGAAATTGTATCCTCTGTTCTGGAAGCAGAGACACGACTAGAGTTACACAATATTCCTTCATAACATTCCCAACCAGGCTGGGCAGGGCTGAAAACTAATCAGATGTTTATTGTGATAATTGGATTGGAATTAAATGGTTGGATACTGCGTGCAATCTTCTGAAAATTCAGTAGTAATTTACAATAATGATGGGAGTTAACAAATGTCTTAATTAAACATGATCTTTATGATCACTTGTGGAACGACACTTGACAGGATTGTGTGATTACTGTGCATTATAAATAAAGAATAAATACAATTATTCTATATGGTCAGAAGTTTCTCATTTTCTGAAATGCAAATTAAAATTTTTGTTCTACACGTAAATTGGAACAAACTGATGAATTGGTCAGTCAATGTGCCTATTCAGCTGAAGACAACTTTCATTCTTTCCGAAAATGTACGATTTCTAAGAAGTCACCATTTCCTGTGATTGTTTAATGAAAGAAGAGAGATGGCAACCCTTTTTAGTGTACTTTAAAAAAATTCAAACGTGTTTCCAAGTTTAAAATGAAAAGCAATATTCAGAGTGATTGAGTGATTGTACATTGCAATGTCCTTGCATTAGTTATTATATGGAAACATAGTTCCACAATTACACCCCTTACCGAATTGAACAATTATTAGGTATTGGCAACAAATCGATTTGAAAAATGTTATTTATGAATTTAAGAATAATGAGGTATCTCCTCTTACTATTCCACTGAGTAATGTTCAGAAGTGAAGAGAAATATTGCAGTGTAAAGTAACTGGTTTCTCTGAATTAAAATGGCTGAGAAGACTGTGATCTTTCAAATGAGCAAAAGTCAGATATTTACAATTGATGTTGCAATGGCAATTATTGGTCTTTTTTGAGTATATTGGCCTGATTAAACAAGTTTTAATATTGTAGCATTCACACTAAGAAATATGAAAGATATTCAAAGAACACTGTGCTTGTTATAAAGCCGAAGTTAAAGTATTGCGTAATTATTGTAATTGTTCATGGTTTCTAAAATTCTGATAGATAAATTGACTTAATATTTTGAATACACTTTGCTCTGATGTCGATTGTATATTCATGAAGATTAATAAAATGAAAATTAAAACATAAAACGTGGCTTTAATAAATTTAAAAACTCAGCAACGATTGAACACAGTTCAACATTTTTTTTGGTTGGTTCATATCTATTTTATTAATGTAACTTTTATCATGATAAATGTTTAGACAAATGTCAGAACTAAGAAGAAAATAATTTGGACGGGAAAATGAGTATTATTACGAACAAAACATCGAGTTAATGACATTTGGTACAGGAAGTCATTTTGTAGAAAATGACTAATAATTGTGTGATTATTGTTAATTGACAACTAATGATAGAAGAAAATGAAACTTTCTCAAAATGAAATTAACATAAATATTGAAAAACAGAAACCGTCACTTAATGTGACATTTGAGCCGAAAAATCGTTCTCCCCCCTCCCACCCCAGTGTAGTCTTTTCAATAATTTAAAATTTAGTATTAGTTGAATTAAATAACAAATGGATCTACCTACACTGTTTCTTGCACACGAAAAAAGTAAAACAATTTTAACATGAAAATGATATCGTTCTGCAAGTAATAATTTCATAGATTAGAAGTATTTGTATTCAATTTAAATGTACCCTGACAGGGAATGAAGACTGAGGAGATAGGCATAACTCGGGCAAGTGGAAGATGTTTACTCACGCTGAAATCAGTTAACGCAGGGATCATCCCACGAGGCCAAGCTCGGAAGGGAGGTCCATGACAAATTGTAACGTGTACAGTAAAAAACAGTATTTTCACACACTTTCTGTATTACAATGGCCACATGCAACGTGGTTACAGTCCTTCCCTCCTTGTCCTGACACCCGATCCTGTAGAACACCTAATCTCAGATGGACATCGCTCTGGATAGCCCCAGCTTCCTATTGTTTTATGGTGTTTAGAGATGCTATAATCCCCAGACTTTGGGATCTCTCTGTGCAATTTATTTCCGAAGATTACAAAATTAATTGCTGCAGTCCTTTGTTCCTCTCACTCTGCCTTATTCACGATTCTCAAGAGTATGTAATTAGAAACTTTTTAAATGTTCTGAGCAACTTTAAAATAGTAACTATTTCTGACAATCAAACCCTGTCTGTTTTCCTGATAGCAGCTGTGGAAGTTACCTGGGCTTTATCCTGCAGCTGGTGTTTATTCATTCACTGGGACAATTATTCTTTCATTAATGAAGGTCAGGGTTGGTCATCTTTCTGTATGCTGGCATTCTCTTATCACTATCTGGAAACTGACTGTCTGGAATGGCATACGTATGGACTTGGAGTAGGATTGTACAAAATGTTCTTTTTTTTCCTGAAGACTGAAACAGACTGTTAGGCTTGTTTATCAACCCTCCACCATTTGTGTTTTAATTCCAAGGCAGGCTGCTCAGGGCATCCCTACAGCAGCAAATCAACAAGGATTTCAGTATTAAAATAAAAATCAACATTCGCTATCATATGGAAACTGTACCGTGCAATATGCTTACGTCACTGAGACTTAATTCCACACTTAATGCCGATTATACTGGATTTGATCAATGATTAAATATTAGATATAAGTAACAATTAGTGTTAAAACTGGTCACTGTAAACATAAAAATGATTAGAAATGTCATATTGCTATCTGTAATTCTGCAATCCGTATTGTAGAATTGAACATTAATTATTGGAGTCTAAAACAATCAGTCGTATCTTCATTTGTAAGGCCGAATATTAATCCAATGATTTCTGTGAACATTCGAATTAGAAGATATCAGATATTTCCTGTCAGTGTTGGATGAGGAATCATTGCTTCATTTGTGGTTGTGTTGACTTGAAATAAAAGATCCATTTTTCTTTGTAAAATTGGCACGTCGAAATAATGATTTAAATTTAAATATGAATCTCACGATATTTGTTACAAAACCTAAACTGAATTACTGTGTGATTGTTGGACTCACAATGAATTGGTAATCTATTTTAGAACAATGACACATTAAGTGATTCAATATTTCCAAACTTGTTTGCTGTGATGTTGATAACAAAATAATTAGTATCAGTGAACTGAGCATTAGAATGCTGGCATGATGCTTTGGAAATTACATTCGATATGCAGACATTATTGATCATTCAACATTCTCAGAATATCCTGCAATCTGTACTTGCTGTCTCAGCTTTTCTTCTGCATAAATACAATATATAATCCATGCAACCTTTCACGTCATCAATTTTCAGACATTTGTGGCAGCATTACAAAGAAAATAAATCAACAAGGAACATGGGTATCATAGCAAAAAACGGTCAACAGCATTTATAGAGGAAATTTTTAAACATTGTCTCTGAGTGAATACATGAAAAAGTTTAATGGGGATCTGTTACAATGTACTGAGCCGCAATTACATTTTTATCATGATGACTGGGGGGAACCTATCAGAAAACTCGCCTATATTTAAAAAAACATGTTCCTTAGTCGTAAATAATGAAGCCTGATTAATGGGGTGGGAAAGATGTGTGTAAATTATAAGAAGGTATCTCTTGCATGTATTTGGGATGGTGTGAAAGTGTGATGTTTGCTGTGGTTATTCATCTTGAGAACAATACAATACTGACAAAAGGTTTTGCACTGAACAGTAGTGAGGTGGCCTTGAATCCCATCGTGTGGCTTTATGTGCAGTGATTACTTTTATTTCAAGAGCTTTGAGATATTTCCAATGATTTGTAAAATGATTAATAATTTTGTGACAAACATCCACATGTGGTCATGAGCTGGATTTGATCTGTTGGTGTGAAAACCCTTCATTATTGACATTTCCAAGAGAGGTGTATAATGCTCAGGCACTGGCTGGAAGTCGAGGTGAAAGACAATCTGATTCATCCTGGAGCTGATTGATTCTAGCTGCTGTTTGATTGAGTTTGATTGATTTTGTATTTGTCCCGATTTCTCTGCCTGTAGGTGAATTTAGAACATCCAATTTGTATCCAAGGGTCACTTCACATCACTGGAGAGTTAAAATATAATTCATATATTGTGATAACAATGACTTTTCAATTAAAGTTTGTGTTCTAACAAACAAAACAGGTTGAAGTTTTCCGGGAATTTTACACTGACATTGATTAGACATTTATTAAAATAGATAAACTGAGAATTATAACCTAGTTGCAGGATTGTTGAATTGTTAAACCACAGACTTAAGAGTTGTATTTTCTGAATGATTTGGAGGTGCCAGTGTTGGACTGGGCTGTACAAAATTAAAAATCAAACACCAGCAGATTATTAACCAACATGTTTATTTTGAAGAACCAGCTTTCAGAGCGCTGCTCGTTCATCAGGTGGTTGAAGGAGCAGCACTCCGAAAGGCGGTGCTTCCAAAAAAATATGCTGGACTATACCCTGGTATTGTGTGGTTTTTAACTTTGTATTTTTGGAAGGAATGTTTTCTTTATTCAAATATACAGGCTGTTCAAGAATTCTAACTCGCCTATCGTGATTTTCTTTTAGAGACCGCTCATGTATAATTCATACAATTTTCACTGTAATTAATATTTCAAATTTCCATCACATCTAAGATGAAAATGAGGACCAATTAATGAGTATTAGATTAGATTAGATTACTCAGTGTGGAAACAGGCCCTTTGGCCCAACAAGTCCACACCGCCCCGCCAAAGCGCAACCCACCCATACCCCTACATCTACCCCTTACCTACACTACGGGCAATTTAGGATGGCCAATTCACCTGACCTGCACATCTTTGGATATGAAGGGGAGTACTTCCATGAATGGAAAGCACAATAAATTCACTTTACAGAGGCAAGATTAAAATTTGATCTGAATAAGGAAATAAACATTTTGAATGGAAAATATCTGAAAATGTTTACATTTAAATTTTAACGAAGTCAAATTACTTCTTTTTGAAATACATGACCTGAAAACCTGTTTAAAAAAACATGAACAAATCAGGACTAGCAACATGTCTTGCTGTCAGTGTCCTCGGCCAATTGTCATAAAGAATAAATACCACTTTCAGCAACAGGTATCATGTGTAATTACTGAACTGAAAAGTAAGAGGATAGTTCTTGTAGTTATTGGCAAGAATTATAACCAGATTTTTACTGTGGTTATTGCACTCAGTAACAATAAGATCAAGATCAATGGCTATTAGAATTATTGGCCACTCGTAATGAAGAATAAACACTGCTTTGAGCAACAATTATCAAAGGTAATTACTGAACAGAAATTTCAGAGGACACCCATTATATTTATTGGCAGGAATGATGACCAGATGCTTACTGTGATGACTAATCTCAGGAACAATAAGACAATTACTCAGGTTATTTCCTGAAAAGTAATTAGATGGTCATGAAGACCATTGTGTGGCTTTATGTATCGTGGTTTGTGTGAGCATTGATTTCAAAAACATTGTGATAGTATACAAGTGTGCAGCTGAGGTGAGTTGGCCATGCTAAATTGCCCATAATGTTCATGGATATTTCAGGTTAGGTGCATTATATTTTGTTAGAGTGGTGCTGGAAAAGCACAGCACTTCAGGCAGCATCCGAGGAGCAGTAAAATTGATGTTTCGGGCAAAAGCCCTTCATTAGGAATACAGCCTGTATTTCTGATGAACAGATTTTGCCCGAAACGTTGATTTTCCTGCTCCTCGGATGCTGCCTAAACCGCTGTGCTTTTTCAGCACCACTCTAATCAAAACTCTGGTTTCCAGTATATGCAGTCATTATTTTTTTACCTAGTTTAGGTGTATTAGTCAGGGGAAATGTCGAGTAATCGAGCAAAGGAGTGTCTGGGTGGGTTACTGTTTAGTTGGTCAGTATGGACTGTTGGGCCAAATAGCCTGTTTCAACACTGTCGGGATTCTATGATTTATTGATTTTGGATTAAATTGACAAGTGAGTGCTAAAGATACTACTTAAAGACAACAAAATCTTTTAAGTTTAGCAAGGTACATTGAAGCCATCATGCATGAAGTGAGACAAGTGAGAGAGAGATAAATTAAATGTTCAAATGAAAACACGCCAATAGTTTCACAGCATATCAATCTTACATTCAATATGAAGGGGAGAATGGAAAAGAAAAATAAATTCCTGACAATTAATGAATGACTAATAATTAGAACTGTAATTTGATCAAAACAATACCAGTATTTAGATGAATTGCAATATTTAGTTACAAATGCAAGGTTCTTAGGTGAGGATTTTTGCATCTGGAAGTTACCTCAGAAACACTGTTAACTCGAAATGTATTGAGCGAATCGCAAAACAGAAAGCATTTAACACGGAACACAAACAAAACTGGCAAACCAAATGCATTTTCAGACACAGAGATGCATGAATGCTAAATGTGAGACAGTCCGAGGGCATGAGTCATAACGTAATCACACAACTAACAACATGGCAATTCCAAACTACTCTTTCAAACATACTGGAGCCTGAGTGCACCACCACTTCCCAGACAATGCTGCAAAGAGACAAAAAAGAACATAGTAAGAATGGGCCATAAAAAGTGAATTTCACCATACACAGTCTCGATTAGTTTACCTTTCCCTTCCGATGTCCCCAGGACGGAAATGAAGAAAGTGGGAGAAATTCAATAACATATGACATCGAAATACATTGGAACGATTTTCTCATTGGCCAGAAAACCAAACAACGACGAGCCGAGTCACCGTAGGACTCTGTTTCGCAACAGCGATGAAATAACAGTCTCCATTCGGTTCCAGTAAAAGCTCAACTTGCCTGGAACAGAAAGCAACAGTAGAGCTGCTTGCGATTTTCCGCGCGGGAGGCGAGCACGATCACGACAGCACAGACACTTTGGAAAATTCGCCACTTTCCCACACCGCAGTCAATTCCCCGGGAAGCAAACCCATTTTTCTTCTGTTTTAAACAGAAATGCAGCAGGGATTGAAACCAGCTGCGCCGTTGGAGCTGCTCAGCAGAAATCGCAGCGGTGGGATTCGAATCCACGCCTCTGTCGAGACTGCAGCCAATATCCAGCGACTTAGACCGCTCGGCCACACAACCAACACCCGCAGCCTGTCATTTTCTTGCAATTCCAACTGTGCTCCTGCATAACAACAGATGCAAACTCACGTGAAAAGGGTTCCTTGATCCCTCTCCGACTCGCACAGCTGCTCGGATGTGCCCGTCTACAATATCAATTTCTCAGCAGATAATGACTGCCCATCAATCCAGACAAAAATCACTGGTAAGCTGAGTCTATCTTCTCAGACTGGATTCAGCTACAAATGTATCTGTGAGTGCGTGAGAATATATGATCGGTTATGATTGGGTCAAATTACCATCAGCTGCATTACTGCAATTCGGATTCTTGCTTTGCTAAATGATTTCACCCATTGCTCGAAACAGGACAACTTTCACGTTTACACCGAACATGAAACACACCGGGCTACAGGGAAAATGCACAAAGCTGAGCAGGCCGTGTCCCAAATCATACCGTGCAGCATAGTGTCAGTCACTCTGTCTGTTTTGCAGAATAAGGTTCCCAAAGAAAGTTCCACCCTAAAACCGGAGGTCGCATTACAATCCGAGAACGACAGATTGCATCGTGGGAAGGTCTGACCTCGGGGCCGGTTCGAGATGCCACTTTCCTTGCCTTTTACCTTCACCGTGCAAGTTGCTGCAGAGATGTTCACACCTGGACATGAGCCTCATGGATACCAACTGAGTTGGAAACCTGTGTGAGAATCGATGAGAAGCGACTCAATAAAGTTTAACAAATTCCATGGTGCTTTTTAGAAATGCAGTTTCTTTTCACCTCAATCTAAAAGGCAGTTTCTGAACATAGTAACAGAAGTCAAAAGGTAATTACCTCACCCCACCCCCACTCCGGAAGAGGTGCTAACTGCCCTCGATTGCTTTTTGTTCACGATGTGAACAGCTCTCACGCCTGAGTCACCTTCACGTCTCTGGTTGCTGAGTGAATCGCAAAGAATGAATTTCACCAGAGCTGCAACTGCCTCACTTCCCCAGTCGCCCTCCCGTTTACATTTTCCTGCTCGTCAGTGATTTAAAGAAAACCAAATGGATGCGATGTCATTCTGTAGTCTCTCTGTCGATTCCTCCGTTTCAGTTCCAACGTGGCTTAGATCTCGGGGCGCATATTAATACTAGCGACGCTATGAAAGCACAGATCCAGAGGTTCCTCTGAGAGTGTAATTTCTTTCATTGCTGTTGCTGATTGAATGAGCCACTAACGTACGAACTGCTCCAAAACATGATTCAGGATCTCTGGTGCCAATTCTCGCACGTTGAATAACGACAGACACCTTCCAAATGAGGTCTTTCAGAGACGACTTTGGGATACATTTGACAGACAGATTAGCTCAGGATTCCGTGGTGCACTGTGACACCAGCGCATCGGCTTCTTCCCTGCCTTTGAACCGGGCCGCCTGCGCAAGGAATGCAAATGCGGTAATGCTTTTCGTGGAAGGATCAGAAGGGGGTAACTACACTCTCAAACAGAATGGCATATGATCAGAACCAGGTTGGAGAAAAACTTTACAATGCTTTGCACTGTTAGTAAATGGAACTGCATTGCATTTCACTACGAGAACAGATTTTTTTAAGCAAACTCGAAGGCAGGTTTGCAGATGGGAAAGCAAGCAAGTCAGCTCCGTTCTTGTCCATGCAAAAGTCTGCAGTTAAAGAACAAAGCAGTTTCTGCCCAGTTTCGAACTGGGGACATTTGGCGCGTGAGGCGAACGTGATGACCCCTACACTACAGAAACAGGCCTCTGCCATCCCTGCTGGCGCTCAGTGGCATCCAGCACAGAAAGTTGAAGCCATTCGACCTTTCGCCTTTCTGTTTCCATGAGCTCGTTGTTTAATGGGACTTGTTTAAATTTGGCTATGTACTGAGCACGGACGAGATACATCGAAGTATCTGTTTCCACGCGGTGTACCCCAATAACGTTGTGTTGCCCACACCTACTTTAAAGAATTACGTTTTTGCGGAGCTTACCGTCGCAGTCTGTGGCAAAATCATTTCGTCTGTTCGACTGCTCACGGGAAAGGTAGTATTGTGAAACACTGCAGAAACGAACGACATCCTTACTTTTGCTCCGACTGACCATACTCCATAAAAGTTTCCCAGATTCTCAGTTGAGGATTTCTGCAGGTGGAAGCTACCTCAGAAACCCTGTTAATTCGTAATGTATTGAGCGAATCGCAAAACAGAAAGCATTTAACACGGAACACAAACAAAACTGGAAAACCAAATGCATTTTCAGACACAGCAAGCATGAATGCTAAATGTGAGACAGTCCGGAGGCATGAGCCATAAAGTAATCACTCAACTAACAACAGGGCAATTCCAAACTACTCTTTCAAACATACTGGAGCCTGAGTGCACCACCACTTCCCAGACAATGCTGCAAAGAGAGAAAGAAAGAACATAATAAGAATGGGCCATAAAAAGTGAATTTCACCAATCGCAGTCTCGATTAGATTACATTTCCCTTCCGATGTCTCCAGGACGGAAATGAAGAAAGTGGGAGAAATTCAATAACATATGACATCGAAATACATTGGAACGATTTTCTCATTGGCCAGAAAACCGAATGTCGGCGAGTCGAGTCACCGTAGGACTCCGTTTCGCAACAGCGCTGAAATAACAGTCTCCATTCGGTTCCAGTAAAAGCTCAACTTGCCTGGAACAGAAAGCAACAGTAGAGCTGCTTGCGATTTTCCGCGCGGGAGGCGAACACGATCACGACAGCACAGACACTTTGAAAAGTTGGGTATTTTCCCACACCGCAGTCAATTGCCCGGGAAGCAAACCCATTTTTCTTCTGTCTTAAACAGAAATGCAGCAGGGATCGAAACAGCTTTTTAACAAGCTGTGCCGGCGGAGGTGTTCAGAGGAAATGGCAGCGGTGGGATTCGAACCCTCGCCTTTGTCGAGACTGGAGCCATTATCCAGCGACTTAGACCGCTCGGCCACACAACCAACACCACAGCCCGTCATTTTCTTGCAATTCCAATTGTGCTCCTGCATAACAACAGATGCAAACTCACGTGAAAAGGGTTCCTTGATCCCTCTCCGACTCGCACAGCTGCTCGGATGTGCCCGTCTACAATATCAATTTCTCAGCAGATAATGCCAGCCCATCAATCCAGACAAAAATCACTGGTAAGCTGAGTCTATCTTCTCAGACTGGATTCAGCTACAAATGTATCTGTGAGTGCGTGAGAATATATGATCGGTTATGATTGGGTCAAATTACCATCAGCTGCTTGACATTACTGCAATTCGGATTCTTGCTTTGCTAAATGATTTCACCCATTGCTCGAAACAGGACAACTTTCACGTTTACACGGAACATGAAACACACCGGACTACAGGGAAAATGCACAAAGCTGAGCAGGCCGTGTCCCAAATCATACCGTGCAGCATAGTGTCAGTCACTCTGTCTGTTTTGCAGAATAAGGTTCCCAAAGAAAGTTCCACCCTAAAACCGGAGGTCGCATTCCAATCCGAGAACGACAGATTGCATCGTGAGGAAGGTCTGACCTCGGGGCCGGTTCGAGATGCCACTTTCCTTGCCTTTTACCTTCACCGTGCAAGTTGCTGCAGAGATGTTCACACCTGGACATGAGCCTCATGGATACCAACTGAGTTGGAAACCTGTGTGAGAATCGATGAGAAGCGACTCAATAAAGTTTAACAAATTCCATGGTGCTTTTTAGAAATGCAGTTTCTTTTCACCTCAATCTAAAAGGCAGTTTCTGAACATAGTAACAGAAGTCACCCCACCCCCACTCCGGAAGAGGTGCTATCTGCCCTTGATTGCTTTTTGTTCACGATGTGAAGACCTCTCACGCCTGAGTCACCTTCACGTCTCTGGTTGCTGAGTGAATCACAAAGAAGGAGTTTCACCAGAGCTGCAACTGCCTCACTTCCCCAGTCGCCCTCCCGTTTACATTTTCCTGCTCGTCAGTGATTTAAAGAAAACCAAATGGATGCGATGTCATTCTGTATTCTCTCTGTCGATTCCTCCGTTTCATTTCCAACGTGGCTTAGATCTCGGGGCACACCTTAGTACTAGCGACGCTATGAAAGCCTGTGCTTGAGGTACCTCTGAGAGTGTAATTTCTTTCATTGCTGTTGCTGATTGAATGAGCCACTAACGTGCAAACTGCTCCAAAACATGATTCAGGATCTCTGGTGCCAATTCTCGCACGTTGAATAACGACAGACACCTTCCAAATGAGGTCTTTCAGAGACGACTTTGGGATACATTTGACAGACAGATTAGTTCAGGAATCCGTCGTGCATTGTGACACCAGCGTATCGGCCTCTTCCCTGTCTTTGAACCGGGCCGCCTGCGCAAGGAAAGCAAATGCGGTAATGCTTTTCGTGGAAGGATCAGAAGGGGGTAACTACACTCTCAAACAGAAGGCATATGATCATTTACAATTCTTTGCACAGTATTTAAATGGAATTGTACTGCAGTGCACTTCGAGAGCAGATTTCTTCAAGCAAATTCGAAGGCAGGTTTGCAGAAGGGAAAGCAAGCAAGAAAGCTCGGCTCTTGCTGAGCCGAGGCTGCAGTTGTGGAGCAAATCAGTTTCTGCCCACTTTCGAACTGGGAACGTTAGGCACTTAAGGCGAACGTGATGACCGCTACACTGCAGAAACAAGCCGCAGTCGCTCCTCCTGCGGCTCAGTGGCATTCAGCACTGAAAGTTGAAGCCATTGTACCGTTCACCTTTCTGTTTCCAATAGCGCGTTGCTGTTCAGCGTAATTGACATCTTGAAAACGTTAAAAAAGACACTCTTCCAACTCAGTTCCAAAACGTTTCCAACTCACTTATTATCAACGTGGCTCGTGTCCATGTGTGAATGTGTCTGCAGCAAATTGTACGGTTCACGTAAAATGCAGAAAAACATGCACACCAACCTGCACCAATACCTGTCTCCTGTTATTAAGCTGTTATTGACAGAAACACCAGCACACAACCTTCCACCACTACCCTGTCTCCTGCCAATAAGCAGATATATGCAGAAACACACACAACCCTCCATCATCACACTGTCTCCTTCCATTAAGTAGATATACACAGAAACACACACAACTCTCCACCAAAACCCTGTTTCTTGCCACTAATCAGATATACACTAAAACACAAAACACAAGCCTCTACCGCCACGTTGTCTCATGCTATCAAGCGGATATACACAGAAGCACATACACACACAACCCTGCACCAACACTTTGCCTCCGAACAACAAGCAGATATACACAGAAACACACACAAATCTCTAAAATACCTTCCTGTCTCCTGCCATTAAACAAATATAACAGAAACATACACACACACAATCATTCACGATCACACTGTCTCCTGCCATTACACAGATCTACACAGAAACACACGCACACACACTCACACACACAATGGTCTACCATCACACACTCACCGGCAATTAAACAGGTATAAAAAGAAACACACACACATCTCGACACCATCCCCCTGTCTCTTGCCATTAAATAGACATACACAGAAACACACACACACAACCCTTCACCACCACGCTGTCTCCTGCAATTAAATAGATATACAGAGAAACACACACAAACCCCTTCACCGCCACATTGTTTTCTGCCATTAAACAGATATACACAGGAGCACACACACGCACACACAATCCTTGACACCCAATTTGTCTCCTGTCATTGAGCAGGTATACACAGAAACACACACGCAACCCTCCACCTGTCTCCTGTAATTAAACAGATATGTCCAGAAATACACACACAAAACTCCAGCACCAGCCTGTCTCCGGCTATTAAACAGTTATACACAGAAACACACACACATTCCTCCATCACCACCCTGTCTCCTGCCATTGAGTGGATATTCACAGGAATGCACACACACAACCCTCGACCAACTCCCTGTCTCCTGCCATTAAAAAGATATACACAGAAACAAACACTCACAACTCTCGGTCACCACCCTGTCTCCTGCCATTAAACAGATATACAACGAAACACTCATACATACACAACCCTCCACTGCCATCCTGTCTCCTGCAAGTAAGCACATAGATACAGAAACACAGACATTCCACCCTCCACGACCACACTGTGTCTTGCCTATAAATAGATTTACGCAGAAAAACACACACACACACCAGCCTCCTCCACCACCGTGTCCTGCAATTAAACCGATACATACAGAAACATACACACATATTTCCAGCACCACCCTGTCTCCTGTCATTAAGCAGTTAAACACAGAAACACGCACACGTTCCTCCTCCACCACTGTCTCCTGTCATTAAACACGCACGCACACTACCCTCCACCACCACCCTGTCTGCAGCCCTTAAATAGATGTATACAGAAACACACGCACACAACACTCAACAGGTGCACACAAAATACACACACAATCCTCCATCACCACCCTGTTTCCTGCCATTAATCAGATATGCACAGAAGCACACACACACAATCCTCCATCACCACCCTGTCTCCTGCCCTTAAATAAATATGCACAGAAACACACACACAATCCTCCAACACCACCTTGTTCTCCTATTATTAAGCAGAGACATACAGAAATACACACACAACCCTCCACCCCCACCCTGTCACCAGTCCTTAAACAGATATACACAGAAACACACACACGCACACAAACCTCCATGACACCGCATCTCCTACCCATAAACAGATTTATACAGTAACACATATACAAATCCCTCCACCACCACCCTGTCTCCTGAAATTAAACATATATACACAGATACACACACACACCATCCTCCTCCAACACACTGTCTCCTGCAACTAAACAGATATACACAGAAACATACACGCATATCTTCAGCACCACCCTGTCTCCTGGCATTAAACAGATATACACAGAAACACACATGCACACAACCCTCCACGAACACCAGTCTGTCTCCTGTCATTAAGCAAATATATACAGAAAAACGCACACAACCCTGCACCACCACCTTATCAACTACCATTAAAGAGACTGGCACAAAAAAAAACGCACAGACTACCCTACACCAACACTCTGTCTCCTGGCATTAAACTGATATACACAGAAACACACACACACACACACACAACCCTCCACTACCACACTGTTCTCGTGCCATTGAGCAGATATACACAGAAATACACACACACAACCTTCAACCATCACCCTGTCTCCTGCCCTAAAACAGATATACACAGAAGCACAGACACAACCCTCCATTGCCAGCCTGTCTCCTGCAATTCAATATATATATAGAAACACACAAACCCCCCACTACCTCCCTGTCAGCAGCCATTAAATAGATACATGCAGAAACACACACACAGTCCTCCACCACAACCTTATTTCCTGCCACTAAGTGGATATACATTCAAACACGCACTCTACAATTGAACCACAACCATTTCTCCTGCCACTACACAGATATACATAGAAAAACACACACACATACAATCCTCGACCGCGACCCTGTCTGCTGACATTAAACAGATATACACACAAACACACACACGTCCGTCCACCACCACCCTGTTCTGCTGCCATTTAGCAGATATATACAAAAGTACACACACACAACCCTTTACCATCATCATGTCTCTTGCCCTGAAACAGATATACACAGAAACACAGACACTCTACCCTTCAACACCACTGTCTCCTGACATTGAATAGAGATACGCAGAAACACACACAACCCTCCATGACAATCCTGTCTCCTGCCATTGAGCAGGTATACAGAGAAACACTCACACCATCATGTCTCCTGCCATTAAGCACATATACGCAGAAACACACGCACACAACCCTCCACACCAACATGCCACCTGCCATTAAACAGTTATACACAGAAACACACACACAGCACACTCCACTCCCACCCTGTCTCTAGCCCTTAAATATATATACACATTGACACACATGCACTCAACCCAATATGACCATCCTGCCTCCTGACATTAAACAGGTCGACACTGAACCCAATGCACAACCCTCCACCACCACCCTGTCTCCTGTCTTTAAGCAGATATACACACAAACACACACACATCCCTCAACCACCACCCTGTTTCCTGCCATGAAAAAGATGTATGCAGAAACTCACAAACATACACACACACGCACACACAAGCACATACAAAACTCCATGAACACCCTGCCTCCTGTCATTGGACAGATATACACAAAAAACACACACATCAAACGGTCTCGTGCCAGTAAGCACATATACATGGAAACACACACTCACTCACTCAAATCTCCTCGACCAACCTCTCTCCTGTCATCAAACAGTTATACATGGAAATGCACACACACACAACTTCCACGAAATTTACAGCTGAGGGAACGGCAGTTACGATGCGATTAGGCAAGATTTAGGAAGTATACGATGGGGAAGGAACCTGCAGGGAATGGGCACATTAGAACTGTGGAACTTATTCAAGGAAACGCTCCTGAGAGTCCTAGATAAATATGTTCCTGTCAGGCAGGGAGGAAGCTGTAGAGCGCAGGAGCCGTGGTTTACGAAGGAAGTGGAATCTCTGGTCAAGAGGAAGAGGGAGGCTTATGGTCGGATGAGATGTGAATGTTCAGTTAGGGCACTTGAGGGTTACAAGGTAGCCAGGAAAGACCTAAAGAGAGCTCAGAAGAGTCAGGAGGAGACATGAGAAGTTGTTGGCCGATAGGATCAGGGTAAACCATAAAGCTTTCTATAGGTATTTAAGGAATAAAAGAATGACAAGAGTAAAATTAGGGGCAATCAAGGATATTAATGGGAAGTTGTGTGAAGAGTCGGAGGAGATAGAGAAAGCACTAAATGAATATTTTTCGACAGTATTCACTCTAGAAATCGGCAATGTTGTCGAGGAGAAGACTGAGATACAGGCTACTAGACTCGGTGGGATTGAGGTTCACAATGAAGAGGTATTAGAAATCCTGCAGAGTGTGAAAATAGATAAGTCCACTGGGCCGGCTGGGATTTAGCCTGGGATCCTCTCGGAAGCAAGGGAGGACGTTGCTGGGCCTTTGGCATTGATCTTTAAATCGTCATTGTCTACAGGAATAGTGCTAGAAAACTGGAGGATAGCAAATGTGGTTCCCCTGTTCAAGCAGGGGAGTAGAGACAACCCTGATAATTATAAACCAGTGAGCCTTACTTCAGTTATTGCTAAAGTGTTGGAAAAGGTTATAACAGATAGGATTTACAATCATCTAGAAAATAATAATTTGATAATGGAGTGTCAGCACGGTTTTGTGAAGGCTATGTCGTGCCTCACAAACCGTATTGAGTTCTTTGAGAAAGTGACCAAACAGGTAGATGAGAGTAAACTGGATGATGTGGTGTGTATGGATATCAGCAACGCATTTGATAAGGTTCTCCACAGTAGGCTATTGTTCAAAATGCGGAAGAATGGGATTGTGGGAGATATAGCATTTTGGATTCAGTAATTGGCTTGCTGAATGATTGATGGTTGATGGGAAATGTTCATCTGGAGTTCAGTTGCTAGTGATGTGCAGCAAGGGTTGGTGTTGGGTCCACTGCTGTTCATCATTTTTATAAACGACCTGGATGAGGGAGTAGAAGGGTGGGTTAGTAAATTTGCAGACAACACTAAGGTCGGTGGAGTTGTGGACAGTGACGAAAGATGTTGTAGGTTACAGAGAAATATAGATAAGCTGCAGAGCTGGGCTGAGAGGTGGCAAATGGAGTTTAATGTGGACAAGTGAGAGGTGATGCACTTTGGTCGGAGGAACAGCAATTCAAAGTACTGGGCTTATGATAAGATTCTTGGTAGTGTAGATGAGCAGAGAGATCTCGGTGTCAAGGTACACAGATCCTTGAAAGTGCCACCCAGGTTGACTGTGTTGTTAGGAAGGCATTAATATAGGGATCGAGTTCTGAAACCATGAGGTTATGCTACATCTGTACAAAACTCTGGTGCGGCCGCACTTGGAGTATTGTGTACAGTTCTGGTCACCGCAATATAAGAAGTATACGAAGTATGCTTTGTAAAGAGTGCAGAAGAGATTTACTCGGATCTTGCCTGGTATGGAGAGATGGTCGTCTGAGGAAAGTCTGACGGACTTGAGGCTGTTTTCGTTGGAGAGAAGTTTGAGACGTGACTCAATAGAGACATATAAGATAATCAGAGAATTAGATAGGGTGGACAGGGAGAGTTATTTCCAAGTATGGTGACGGCGAGCACGAGGGGCATAGCTTTAAATTGAGAGGTGACAGATATAGGACAGATGTCAGAGGTAGTTTCTTTACTCAGAGAGTAGTAAGAGTATGGAATGCTTTGCCTGCAATGGTAGTAGATTCGCCAACTTTAAGTAAATTTATGTCGTCATTGGACAAGCATATGGACGTAAATGGAATAATGTAGGTTAGATAGGCTTCAGATTGGAATGACAGGTCAGTGCAACATTGAGGGCCGAAGTGCCTGTACTGCGCTGTAATGATCTACATTCTATGTTCTATGAACACCCTGCTTACTGACCTTAAACGGATATACGCAAAAACGCACATGCATACACAACCGTCCACCACCACCCTGTCTCCTGCCAGTAAGCACATAGATACAGGAATACAGACACTATACTCTCCACTACCACCTGTCTCCTGCCTTTAAGCAGGTATATACACAAACACACAAACACACACACATACACATCTCTTGACCACCACCCCGTTTCCTGCCGTTCATCAGATATACACAGAAACACACACGCACACCCCTCCACCACCACACTCTCTCCAGCCCATAAAACAGCTATACACAGAAACACATACACATCCCTCTCCCATCACCCTGTCTCCTGCCCTTAAACAGATATACACAGAAACACACATGCATACAGAACGCTCCACCGCCACACTGTTTCCTGCAATTCATCAGATATACAAAGAAACAGACACACACAACCCTCCACCACCACCAGTCTGTCTCCCGACATTAAGCAGATACTGACAGAAAAACATACACATCCCTGCACCACCACCCTAACACCAGCATTAAACAGACAGACACAGAAAAAAACAAACAAACAGACAACCCTCCAACAACCATCTGTCTCCTGGTATTAAACAGATATACACAGAAACACACACATACCCCTCCACCACCACCACCCAGTCTCCTGCTATTTTACAGATATGCACAGAAACACACACACACAAACCTCCACCACCAACGTGTCTCCTACCAATAAGCACTTAGACACGGAAACACAGACACATATCCTCCACCACCACCCTGTCTCCTGCCATTATAAAGGATACACGCAGAAACACCCACATGCACAACACTCCATGAACACCCCGCCTCCTGCCATTGGACAGATATACACGATAACATACACACACCAAATTGTCTCGTGCCATTAAGCACCTATGCACAGAAACACACACGCACACTCAGTCAAACCTCCTTGACCACCATGTCTCCTCTCATCAAACAGTTATACACGGAAATATACACACAGAAACTTCTACGAACACCTTGCCTACTGCCCTTAAACAGATATACACAAAAACGGACATGCAAACACAATCCTCCACCACCACCCTATCTCCTGCAATTAAATAGATACACGCAGAAACACACATACAAGCACAGCATTACATGAACAACGTGCCTCCTGCCATTGAGCAGATATATGCAGGAACACACACACAACCCTTCATGACCACCTTGTCTCCTGCCACTGAACAGATATACACAGAAACACACACATCACCACCCTGTCTCCGGCCCTTAAATAGGCATACACAGAATCACAGGCACACCCCTCCGGGACAACCCTATCTCGTGCCATTAAACAGATATACACAGAAACACACACACACACAAACCTCCACCACTGCCCTGTTATCCTTCCATTGAGCAGATATGCACATAAATACACACACACAGCATTCGACCACCACCAGTCTGTCACCTGTCATTAAGCAGATATATACAGAAAAACACACACAACCCTGCACCACCCCCTATCACTGACCATTAATCAGACATAAACAGACAACCCTCCATCAACACTCTGTTTCCAGGCATTAAACAGATATACACAGAATTGGCTGGCTGATAGAAGGCAGAGAGTGGCTGTAGATAGAAAGTATTCTGCCTAGACGACAGTGTTGAGTGGGGTCTCCCAGGGTTCTGTACTTGGGCCTCTGCTTTTTGTAGTTTATTTTTAAATGACTTGGATGAGTAGGTTGAGGGGAGGGTTAGTAAATTTGCAGATGACATAAAGTTTGGAGGTGTCAGCGATAGTATAAATGGCTACTGTAGGCTGCAGCGCGACATAGACAGAATGCAGAGCTGGGCTGAGAAATGGCAGATTGTGTTCAACCTGGATAAATGCGAAATGATGCATGTTCGAAGGTGGAGCTCGAATGCTGAATATAGGACTAAAGATGGCTTTAAGGCAGTGTGGAGGAACAGAGGGATTTGGATGTGCAAGTACATAGATCCCTCAAAGTTGCAATACAAGTGGATAAGGTTGTTAAGAAAGCATATGGAGTTTTGGCTTTCATCAACGGGGGGATTGAGTTTAAGAGTCGTGAGGTTTTGCTGCAGCTCTACAAGTCCCTGGTGAAGCAATACTTGAAATATTGTGCCCAGTTCTGGTGGCCCTACTGTAGGAAAGATACAGAGACTTGGGAGAGGCTGCAAAGAATGTTTACCAGGATTCTGCTTGAACTGGGGGGCTTGGCTTATGAAAAAAAATGTTGAATAGGCTCGGATATCTCTCTGGAGAGAAAGAGGAAGAGAGGAGACCTGATAGAGTTGTACAAAATAATGAGAGGAATAGATAGAGTCAATAGCTAGAGTATTTTCTGCAGGACAAGATTGACTGGTATGAGAACTCATAGTTTGAAGATACTAGGAGGAAGGTATAAAGGAGATGTCAGAAGTAGTTTTTTGTTTTAACACAGAGAGCTGTGAATGCATGGAATACGTTACCAGTGGTAGTGGTGGAAGCAGAGTTATTGGGGACATTTAAGCAACTTCTAGACTTGCACATGGATAGCAGTTAATTGAGGAGTGTGTAGGTTGTTATTATATTTTACATTAGGATTAAGTCTCGGCAGAACATCTTGGATGAAAGGGCCTGTTTTGTGCTGTAATTTCTATATTCTATGTTCTCTGACAAGTGTGAGTCGACCTCTGACCACCTAATGCCAACTGCAAAAGATGTTTAAAGACTTCATTGAGTTGCAAAGGTGTCAGCATTATAATTTTGTTTTGGTCATTGTTGATTTTCTTTTCCTTGATGGGTTGAAGCTTACCCCACTTCCAACACTACTGCTAAAACTGTTGTAAATAATTTACTCAAGGAGATCGTAACCTGCTCTGGTATTTGATATTGTCTACCTTCTGACAATGCCCAGCCCCCCCACCCCCATATTATTGGACATATTAATGAAGAATTATACTTTCATTTTGGGATCCACCACCAACTTCATTGTGCTTATTGCCCACAGGCTGCAGGGCTCGTGGAGCATGGTGACCAGAGTCTGAAAAGTAAACTTGCCAACTGGACTTCTGAGACTGTTCTTTCCTCGGTTAGGGTAGTGCCACTGGTATTGTTCCACCTACAATAAACGCCTGTGGGGAAATCTCGCTTTGCCTTTTCGAGCACTCTCACTCTGTATGATCTGAATCATAAAGTGCATTGTATCTGATCCGCAGGACACAGTGCAGAAATTTTCCCATCCCAGCAGACTGAGCTGCCTCCATTGATAGAGCTGTCTATATTGGTAGAATATCATACAGTAGCAGCAAATATCTTTTGATGTCATCCTCGAAGGTACTTGCTACAAAAACGCTGAAGACTGCGGGCAACTGCTGTGATCAGCGCTAGCGTAGAGGCACAGCGGGAGCCTGGTCGGCCCTAAACCAGAAATCAATCGATAAAAAGATTCTTCTTTTTAGAAGAATCCCATTCAGACCATCATCTTAACACTTCCTGGGGAGAAAATTGATGTGGAAGAGCGGACAGTCTCAACTCGTTCCAGCATTGACAACCTTGTCGGTGTGACAACAAAAGCAGAAACTTGGAATTGTTTATCTTGCTTCTAAAAAACAGGTGAGTAAATTTTGAAGATCATAGATATTTCTTCCTGGTGTTCATGAAATGATCTAGAGCAGAGTACGGTTCCCTGAGTATGGTCTGACTTCTGGGTTATGGACTGTGATATTCTGCTCACATGATCTGAACACATACAAAGTAATGACTCAGTGACAAGATCTGCTGAATCGGATTCTGTGAAGAACAGAAGCCGATGTAATGAAAAGAGCCATAAGAATGGGAATGTAACAAATTATTTTCCAGACTCGAGGCGAGTGCATAGTGCTGTTTCCAGGGGTCAATATCTGTACAAGTGGACTGAAACAGCGTTGGGTGTTATTGTACTGCAACTTTTGTATAATGGTGCAAAAGCACGAAACTTTTGTATAGAGAGGATAACTTCAAAATCCTCAATGGGGCAAAACACACAAATGAGGTAAACAACAAAGTAACCACATAATTTGGTATTACGTCATGGCGTAAATGTCCCTGCTCAAATTTTGCTCAAAATCGCTCTCTGTCTAATTCCTAAGACTTATATTCGAACAGTGAATGGTCTATGTCAATAAAAACCTGCTCTGGTCCCACAACTTCAGCATTTCATCCGCCCCCTGATGTATGTCTGGCAGTAGTAATTGATCTCTCACTGTGCAACTTCAGCACATGGAGAGAAGAAATAACTGTTAGAACAACAGTCATGTCTGTGACTGGGATTTGACCCGATTCTGTTGCAGCTGTAATTGAAATTGCTTCCACCTTTCCTGTTTCGGTAATAAGATTGCACAGCTTAGTGGTGAGTTTTCATGCATTGAATGAGTTTTCATGCATCCTTTCTCAGGTGGAAATTTGCAGGGATATAATGACATGAATAATGACACGGGCACCTTTTACTGAAATACAAAGACGTTAGGAATGACACGCCCATGATACCATGTCGTTCGAAATGAAGGAAATGAGGTTTACTGGGAGATAAAGCTACCAGAAAAGAAAAGGGGCAGTTTAATGGAATGATGGCCTAGATAAAGAATAATGTGGGAGAAATCAGGAAAGACTTAGTTGTGTCCGAATAGAGGTTATCCAGCTGATGTGAAGATTTAAGAGTAAATATGAGGGAAATTTCCTCGTTTCAGTGATTGGAAACTAGACGTTAGAACTTAAAACCCAGCAGGGCACGATAAATAATTTTGGTCAGGCATTTTATATTCTGAGAGTTATTGCAATCGGAGATGAATTTTCAGAAATAAAAACATTTTAGGAGCTGATTCCAGAATATTCGAAAAGCGCGTGCAGGCACACAAGGAGTGAATTAAACAGTGACATTGATTCTGGGCTGCCTGGATGGGGGTGCAAAAGGGAAACACTCTGGAAGTGGTTAACATTCATAGGAAAGAAATTGCATAACACCTGCAATTGAAAATGTTAAGTGTAAGAAGAGCTAATGGGGTTGGAAGGTGCAGCAGCTCATTCTGCATGAAATATTATATAATTCAAATGCACTGATCTGTTTGGTTTAGCTCTGCATTGAATGGAAGTCGGTTAGCTCAGTTCGCTGACTAACTGGTTTGTGAGAAAAGCGAGACCAACAGCGTGGGATTAATTCTCTCACCGTCTAACCGCCGTTTGATATGGTCATGGCTGACCTCACATGTCAATGTCTTTGCCCAGCTCATCCACAACAACCTGTCATACAATGGGATAAAGACATTTAAGCAATCGAAAATTTCTGTTCATACAGGTAACATAAAACATATTGCAATCGTCAATAATCTTCACCATTCCAACATCCAAGAACACGTTGCACAGTGGGTTTCTGCACGAAATTTGCAGGTTTTGCGGATGAGCATCTGATTCTGGTCTGATCATGTTTCAAACGATATGATTCTGTAAAAACTCACAACCAAGAAGGTAATGAATTTCCTCTGGTCAGTAGCAGGGACGAGAACTCCAGACGACAGGAATTGGCGATGAATCAGCACAACACTCAATGATTCAGCTGAAAACTGAACTGAACCCCAATTCTAGTGCGGTTCAAACCCACAAACATTGAATTGCAAAGTTACCAAATTTGTAGAAATCTAACACGCTTTTCATTGCGCCACAGAGCTGCACTCGCCACAATTTTACTGCACCCAAAGTTGCGGTTGTCGTAGAGAAAATGTCGACAATCACCAGGAGATGCGTAGTTTTTCAAGGAGTAGATCTTTTATTGGCAAACTAAAACAGTGACATTCAGAAAACAAATTTTTGACTCGCATGGACCTCAGGGTCCATGGCATAGAGTCATAGATTCATTGAGATGTGCAGCATCAAAGCAGACACTGCTGTCCAACTTGTCCATGCCGACCAGATATCCCAACCAGTCTAGTCCCACCTGCAATCACCCGGACCATATTCCTCCAAACCCTTCCTAGACACATGCCTCTCAAATGTTGCAATTGTACAAGCCTCCACCACATCCTCTGGCAGCTCATTCCATTCACGTACCACCCTCTGTGTGAAAAGCTTGCCCCTTAGGTCTCTTTCATATCTTAACCCTCTCACACTAAACCTATGCCCTCTAATTCTGGACTGCCCGAACCCCAGGGAAAATATTTTGTCTATTTATCCTTTCCATGCACCTCATAATTTTGTAAATCTCGATGATGTCACCCCTCAGCTTCCGAAGCTCCAGGAAAAACAGCCCCAGCCTGTTCAGCCTCTCCCTATAGCTCAAATCCTCCAACTCTGACAAAATCCTTGTGAATCTTTTCTGAACCCTTACATGTTTCACAGCATCTTTCCGATCGGAAGGACACCAGAATTGCACGCAATATTGCAACAGTGGCCTAACCAATGTCCTGGACAGCCGCAACATGCCCTCCCAACACCTGTACTCAACACTCTGACCAAAAAAGGAAAGCATACCAAATGCCTTCTTCACTATCATATCTACCTGCGACTCCACTTTCAAGGAGCTATGAACCTCCACTCCAAGGTCTCTTTGTTCAGCAACACTCCCTAGGGTCTATCCATTAAGTGTTTAAGTCCTGCTAAGATTTGCTTTCCCAAAATTCAGCACCTCACATGCATCTGAATTAACCTCCATCACTTTATAACTTTTTCTTTAATCATGTATTGTTCGCTTATCAGAATGCCAACTGTGTTAGTCAGAATTACCTCACTCCAGCTATACAATAAACCAATGGTGATAATTCCCATTATCGTTCTACTTCGGCCACTATTGTTTTTCCTAATTTATTCTACTGTAACTATTAAGTATTCTACTGCCACTTGTGCGACAATGAACCTCCATCCCAGACTAACCTGTCATGATTAGATATTTAGCTCCCCCATCTATCACAATGTTGTCCTATCCCAAGCTGACTCTACTAACTACTAATTAGGTATTTAATGCCATATCCTGCGACAAGTGTCTGGAGCAGGCTGATTCTATTATCAATTAATTATTTAAATTCATGTCCTAAGTATGTACTATCAAGACGTTTCCCAAACTGCCATGATGATATTTAGTAGGAATATAATATAATTGTTATTATCTCAGCCTGCCATAGTAACCTTTCAGCCTCAGTCTGACTCTGCTAATTGGCGTAGGAGCATTCCACTGTACTTATCCCATCCTGCCACAGTGACCTTTTGATGAATGTAGCATTCCGGAGACCCCTTGTAACAGATTGCCAGTCGTTTCCATGCCTTTAACCTTCCCATGCTTTCATGCTCTGTATTTTTTGTTCAGTGTTGCGATCTTTCATCAGACATCTTCACCCCACTTTCCAGTAACTGGTCCTCATCCAAGAGTGCTCTCGCTTCTCATGTATTCGGCTAAATACTCCTGAAATGTTTTGATGACTCATAGCTTTACCACACGTTCAAACAGTGAGTTCCAATTATACAATACTCTCAGAGTGAAAACGTTCTTCCTATATCTCATCTGAACATTCTCTCTCCCTTGCGTTTAACAGAAAACCCTGGATGTTAACTCTTCCCATAAGAAGTTCATTCCTATCACACGTACCGATCCCCTTAATGTGCACCTTAATCACTTCCTCACTTAGCCTTCTCTGCTCCCAGATAAAGAGCCTGAACATAGCTTGTTTATCTTCGCCATGGCAATAGTGTCGTGCTGGAAAAGTACAGCAGGTCAGGCAGCATCCATGGAGCGGGAGAATCGACGTTTCTGGCATAAATCTTTCATCAGGAATGAGGCTTGAGGGTGGGGACTGAGAGATTATTGGGAGGGAGTTGGGGTTGGGTGCAAGGTAGCTGGGAAAGCAAATGGTGGATGGAGGAGGGGAGAAGGTGATAAGTCAGAGGGGCAGAGATGAATAGGTCCGAAGGGTGGTGCTGAGTTGGATGTTTCAGACTGTGATAATGTGGGGGAGGGGAAATGAGGAAGCCGCTGAAATCCACATTTATCCCGTGTGGTTGCAGGGTCCCAAGGCAGAATATGAGGCGTTCATCTTCCAGGCGTCAGGTGGTAAAGTTTTGGTGGTGGCTTATGTCCGAACCGTCGATTGTCCTGCTCTGCAATTCACATGACAGGAGAGATGTGAAAACCAAAGACTAAAAAAAGGACAAAAACTTATAGATTCAGAGTTAATGGAATTAGGCACAGTGCATACAGAAACCATTTGGCCAGTTGAGTCTGCACTGTGCCATGGAAGAGATTCACACTCTCCACTCTATCTTTCTAAACCAGCATTTATGGTGCACCTACAAAAATAGAAATTACTCCAAAAGCTCAGCGAGTCAGGCAGCATCAGTGGAGAGAAATCAGAATTAACATTGAGAATTAAAATCAGGTCCTACGAAGGGTCTGTTGACCCGAAATGGTCATTCTATTTTCCCCGACCTGCAATTCTGAATTTTGTCTCTTATTTACAGCACTTACAGTCCGTTCAGATTTTGTTTGCCATTTACCTGAATTGCACACATTTGCATTGTGGAAAGGAATCGGAGCAGCCAGAGAAAACGCACACGGGAGAGAGAGAGAGAGAGCAGGAGTGTGCAAATTCCACACAGTCAGTCACACAAGACTTGATTCGAAGGCGGATTTCTGACGCTGAATGGTGCAGTTCTACCCACTGAGACCTCCCAATATGCAAGCGCCTGTCCTGGAAGCAAATTGAACCCGACCTCACGCAGTGACAGGCGGTGGTACTACCCAGGAATTCTATGCAAAAATAAGCCTATGTGTTAATACTGGAAATTAACATTCGCTTAACTATTGGATCACTTTTTAAAATTACTTGGCCTCTAGCCTTGTATGTCTTGGCATCACAAATTCACATTGGAAAACTTCTGAAAGTTCTGAGGATTTCTGCCTCTGCAACCTTTGCATGCAATGAGTTCCAGATTTCAACTCACGGCTGTTTCAAGACATTTGTCTGCACATTCACTTAAACCTTTCCTCCTCTATCCTTAAATCTATGCCACCCTGCCCCTCCCCCCGTGATTGATCTCACCATCAAAGAAAAACATTGATTTCAGTCTATGCCATCCATATTCCTGATTATTTTATGCATTTCAATCATGTTTCCTCTCAATTTCTTCGACTCTAAGAAAAACGCCTCCAGTCTGTCCAATTTCTCTTCACAACTGAAACTCTTCTACCCAGACAATATCCTGTTAAATCTCTCCTGCATCATTTCCAGTGCTATCATATCCGTTCTATAATGCGAATTGCATAACTGCACACAATAGACAAGACAGAGCTAAATGAGCAAGTGGAATAAATGATGTAGAAGTCCACAGACAGAAGTCCTTTCGAATAAATTTTCTTTTCCTCAGTGCTGCCCTGTGTCCTTTTCCACAGCCTGATGTTCGAATAATCTCTGGTCCATGTGGTAAAAGCTGTTAAATGAGAATTGATCTCACAACCATAGTATCAAAATGGATTGATTGCCTTGAAGATGAGCACCTGGTTCTTCTATGATGGCACCGAGGCGAAAGAAATGCCAAAGCTGGGAGTGTTCCTGGTCAAAGGCGGGAACGAAGAGCATAATTGTTGTATTAGGATACAACACCAGCATTAACCCGCAATACAGATTGGATCAGCTGAAGCGTGCTGGAGCCTTCAGCGAGAGATCGATTAATTGAAAGCATTCTCTGAAACTTTCCTTAACAATGCGCTGTTTTGTTACATAGCACATAGAACATAGAACAATACAGCACAGAACAGGCCCTTCGGCCCACGATGTTGTGCCGAACTTCTAACCTAGATTAAGCACCCATCTATGTACCTATCCAAATGCCGCTTAAAGGTCGCCAATGAATCTGACTCTACCACTCCCACGGGCAGCGCATTCCATGCCCCCACCATTCTCTGGGTAAAGAACCCACCCCTGACATCTCCCCGAAACCTTCCACCCTTCACCTTAAATTTATGTCCCCTTGTAACACTCTGTTGTACCCGGGGAAAAAGTTTCTGACTGTCTACTCTATTTATTCCCCTGATCATCTTATAAACCTCTATCAAGTCACCCCTCATCCTTCGCCGTTCCAACGAGAAAAGGCTGAGAACTCTCAACCTATCCTCGTACGACCTATTCAAAAATTCCAGGCAACATCCTGGTAAATCTTCTCTGCACCCTCTCCAAATCTTCCACATCTTTCCTAAAGTGAGGCGACCAGAACTGCAAACAGTACTCCAAATGTGGCCTAACCAAAGTCCTGTACAGCTGCAACATCACTTCACGACTCTTGAATTCAATCCCTCTGCTAATGAACGATAATACTCCATAGGCCTTCTTACAAACTCTATCCACCTGAGTGGCAACCTTCAAAGATCTATGTACATAGACCCCAAGATCCCTCTGTTCCTCCACCTGACTAAGAACCCTACCATTAACCCTGTATTCCGCATTCTTATTTGTTCTTCCAAAATGGACAACCTCACACTTGGCAGGGTTGAACTCCATCTGCCACTCCTCAGCCCAGCTCTGCATCATATCTAAGTCCCTCTGCAGCCGACAACAGCCCTCCTCACTGTCCACAACTCCACCTATCTTCGTATCATCTGCAAATTTACTGACCCACCCTTCGACTCCCTCATCTAAGTCATTAATAAAAATTACAAACAGCAGAGGACTCAGAACTGAACCCTGCGGAACTCCACTTGTAACTGGGCTCCAGGCTGAATATTTACCATCTACCACCACTCTCTGCCTTCGACCGGTTAGCCAGTTTTCTATCCAATTGGCCAAATTTCCCTCTATGCCATGCCTCCTGACTTTCCGCATAAGCCTACCATGGGGAACCTTATCAAATGCCTTACTAAAATCCATGTACACTACATCCACTGCTCTACCCTCATCCACATGCTTGGTCACCTCCTCGAAGAATTCAATTAGACTTGTAAGGCAAGACCTACCCTTCACAAATCCGTGCTGGCTGTCCCTAATCAAGCAGTGTCTTTCCAGATACTTTCCAGTTACTTCGACAGTAAGAGCTGTTTTTGATCACATCATCTCCACATCAGCCACTTGCTCCCAATAACCACTCCAGACCAGCGTACATCACTTTCATTCCGACACAGCCACATGTCATATTCTCATTCCCTCTGTGAAAATTAGAATTGACAATATCATTCTCTGAGATGCAGCAATGTAGCATGAAGTTGACAGAGTATTTAACAAAGAAGAACAAAGAACAGAGAAAATTTACAGCCCAGGAACACGCCCTTTGGATGTCGAAGCCTGAGCTGATCCAAATCCATTGTCTAAACCTATCACCCAATTCCAAAGCATCCCTCCGCACTCTTCCTACACATGCATCTGTCCAGGAATTAGACTTCCCAAAATGCATCAACTCACATTTGCCTGGATTCAACTCCATCTGCCTCTTCTCCGCTCAACTGCCCTATCTATGTTCTCCTTCATTCTTTGACAGTCCACTATGCTTTCTGCTACTCCACCAATCTTCGTGTCATCTGTAAATATAATGGCGATATTTGGGCGAGCAACCCTTGGAGACTGGAACATTGCAGCTGCTGGTAATTAGATTCGATGAATACAATCTGGAATATAAACCCGCTCAGAGGAAGAATGACAAAAAGTTTTAATTTGCTGAAAACCCATTCATTCATGTCCCTTCAAAAGGGAAATCTGCCGTCCTTAAAGAGACCTGCCAACATATAACTCCAGACCCACAATAGTACGGTTCACCCATACATTCCCTCTGACTCAGTTCAAGGAGAGTTAAGGATGAACAACAAATGCTGTTCAGACTATGATGGTCACACTCCTGGGGAGAATAAGGAAGGATAAAAAAGATACATGGATGACCGGGAAAATTGCGAATCGTCTCAGCGTGGTCTCAAATTCAGCTGATTATCCAAACTAAATAGACACAAGAATACCCACGCCTCCATGAAGTCAGCTCCATGGGGACGGGGTCTGTAGGAAGGGATTTAATTACCCGCTGAAATGTAAACTCACTTCCTCAGTCACAATGTGGGCAGGTCATTCACCACTCCCCCATGTGAGAAGGAATCAGTCAGGAGACCAACCTGCAGAGTTGCAATCAGGTTTACAAATGATAGCAAGGGTCCGATTCTGCTGTTATTGCAGGTGTTCATCCCATCCAGCAATGAACAATGCTTGGATGCCTGTTTCCAGTGGAGTACCACTGTTTCCTGATGTAGATCAATAATTCAAACATAGTTGTAGGAGTCACGTTTAGATGTTTACAGACGATGCAACAATTGGTCGTCTTGGTGACTGTGATGAATAATATCAGGGATCGCAGCGATGTATCAATCAGGTGGAAAGGAAAAACGGCGAATGGAATTGACTCCAAACCAATAAGTGGTAATGAATTTGGAGAGTTGAAACAATAGCAGTGAGGATTCTGAGTGGTGTACAGGACCAAAGAGATTTTGGAGTAGATATTCACAGATCTCTGAAGATTGTTGGGCAGGGAGATCAGTTGTATGAGAGGCTCTTTGTTGACCACAGTCTGAGAATGATATTCGATCTTTAGCAAACGCCAGTTTTGGAAACAACTGAAGGAATGAGCACAAGTCTGGTCAATGCGATAATCAACATTTTTCAAAATTGTAAAATGAAATGTGGAGGGCTCGAGTATAACTCTTTGCCCATCAAGACAGCTTCACCACTCAATGAAGTTACCACTGCTTCCTCTCCAAGTCATGCTACTATGTGCCTTGGAGGGTAATTCACAAATGGTGACGTTTGAGTGCATCTTCAACCTTGTCATTATAGTCGGTACAGTCTTTGAGCTTTGAAGGTTCTGTCAACAAAGCCTGGATGACTTACTTCAGTGAATATTCTAGGTGGTGCACTCTGCTGCAATTGTGCCTCAGCAGTGAAGTGAATAAATATTCAGGCATTGAACAATGTACAGTAAGTGACTGTATTGTCATGGAGGGTTTCCAGTTCCTTCAGTAGTATTTCAGCGGCACCCACCTAGGCAAATGGAGAGAGTTCTGTTCAACATCTAATTTGTGCGTTGTGGACGATGTAGGCTTCACGGAGACAAGGGTTGAGTTAATAATCAAACAAAGTCGACCGACGGACATATTTTTGTCGTTAACTTCTTTTATGCGCGATCAGGTTCCATTTCTCCTAAACACTAGCTGTCAGGACGATTACACGGAGGAATTCAGCTACAATGAAGCCATCAAATGACAATCGAATATGATTAGATTCTGATTTGTCAGAGTTATCATTGCTGTATTTGGTCTGCGGCCGAAATTCCAACCCATTTCATCACCGAAATTTCTCCACCTGTCTTAAGAATATGTAAGGACGCTGCAGGGGACAGCAGAGATTTACGAGGATGTTGCCAACTCTGTATAAAATAGACCTTCGTGGAATGATTGGTTAGGCTTGGATTATTGTCCTCGAAACAAAGGAGGTGGAGGGGTGCTCTATAATCATATAACATGAATCATAAACGTTCAATATTCGTGGAATCTTGACAGGGTAGATACGGGCAGGTGGTTTGCCCCATGCTGTGAGGAGAGCACCAGAGGACATAATCTCAGAATTAGATATTGCCCATTTAATTCAGAAATGATGAGTCATCTCTTTGCTCAGCGGCCTAACAATCTGTGCCATCAGTGTTGTTGGGTGTTTTCAAACTGTGCCAGATAGTTAATCAGAAAGATGATGAAAATTTGACGAGGTAAGTGGGTAGAAAGAAAGGAGTTAAAGATTATCAGATCAATCATGAGTTCGTTGAATGGTGGGGCAGACTCCATGGGCTGAATGGCAAACTCCCATTTGTTTAACATTTTGTCAAACGCATTATTTTATTAATAAGTTCAGAATTGTGGTGAGATGGGATGAAGTGATAGAAAAGGTTTATTAAACAGATCAGACAGATCAGGATTCAAGGCTCATAATCTCAGGAAGACGAAATGTACTGTGACCTGGGGATAACAAATGACACTGGGCACAGCACAGGTGGCTGCATACATAAGTTGTGAAAGCTGAAGAAAGTTGGTAGACCTTATACAATTGGCAAGTCAGTGATCACGCTGTATGATGGATCGTTGTATGATTCACACACAGCAGAAATTTGTGAAAGAATGAAAGGTTCGTTTCATTGCAGAAGTTTTCTGTGGTTCCAATTCCGAGTCACTGTTTGAATTACTGATCAGATCATTGTGTGAAGTGTAAGGTTAAGATACTCATGCGCCCCCCCCCCCTCCCCGCTGGATAAACTTGTGCTCCCGATCTATTGTTATTTGTTTCTCATTCTTTCGATGCAAATTCATTGAAAGACTAGATGGAATGTGGGGCGGAAAGAAAAATGCGTTCTTTCTCATTACACCAAGTTAATCTACAATTGAATAGAATGACTGCTCTCACTCTTCATTTCGACTTTAATGTGATGCTGATTATTCGTGAATCTCCCGTGCAGTGAAGGGCAAGAACAAGATTCTCTATCCATTCTATACTAGACTTGTGAGGTGCCAATAAAAACTGCTGGAGCGGTTTGTGAAGTTAGCAACCAGAGTGTGACTCGAACTCGTGAATGCGGAGCACAGTGGTGTAATAACCCACCACCACAATCGTTCAGTCTTCTCAGCACATTTTGTAGAGCGGTGACATGTGACCTCATCAGGTGCCTTGTGGTGAAAGTGAAGGATGAGAAATTTGCAGAGCGGAGTCAAATCCACACCATTGTGATTCTGCTTGCACCAGAATTATAATAACAGCAAATGCCAACAAATCGCCATGCTCGTCAGAATGAATAGCTGTCAGTGATACATTCTGAGTCAGAACTGTGTCGGAATGAAACAGAGATCAAGAATTTTCCCTCATAATCACATCTACATTTGACTCATAATTTCTTCAGTCACTTTCTCTTTCACGTGAAGAAGCAGCCATGGAGAGGGAAATAAAGGCGATGTTGTGGCTCAATGGCCTTTCTCATATGGCTGAACCTGAATTGGATTAAATCGCAAGAAACACTGTTTTGTTCGCTTCATTTTAATTTTGCTGCAACCTCACAATGTTCATTGTAATAATCACAAGTGAATTAGATTTATCTCATTGGAACGATTAATGTTGCATTCAAATTTGCTCAGACTTTATTTCAGCTTTAGGAAAATACTGCTCAGAAAATCAGAGGGTTAAAGTGCAAAAGAAAATCCACCAGTTTTGTTGCTCGTTGCTTTGGCAGATTTCACCGAGTATTAAATGGACCAAACATCATGGTATTTGTCCTCACATCCTTAACGCATGTGATTAAAGCAGTAAGTCGCTCTCCAAGCAACTGGTCACTTCTTAGTCATTATGTAATATCTTCCCTTCACAATAAGAAAAATCCACTCAGTTCAATTCACAATGCTTCAGGTAGAATATTATGCCAAATCTTTCGAAATCCAGAGGTTTTGGAATCGAATCATATTCAGCTGCACACGTTCACGAAATTCTTTACATTTAAAGTCAACCCACTTAGACATTGTTTCCCCGCAACTTCCGACCGACTACACCACACCCCTACACCTTTACCTAGCCACACGCTGTCTCTCTCCTTGTGATTTTTTTTTCCTTGTATGTCACCAAATGTGCCTTTCCAAATATTTTGAAAAACAGATTCTCGGAGTGACAGCGATTCTGCTCTCATCATTTCTTTGTCCTTCAAAGGTTTAATCAAAGGTTTTGAATGTCTGACGTCTAGACGTTTACTCAATTGAAATATGGAATTTTCCTCCTATTTACTCTGTCCAAACATCTCAAAACATGACCCCCCCCCCCCCCCCCCAATTAAGTCTTTCTTGGTTCAGGGATAACTGTTCTAAATTTTCGAAGACAACAAGTGAATAAAATCTCATTCTCAGTCCACCCCGTCTCAGCATCGTCTCTAATGGTTTTACACCCCAGTAAACACCGTCATAACCCTCTCCGAGAAAATCACAGAATCCTACAGTGCAGAGAGAGCATTTCAGTCAATCAATCCGGTGTCGACACACTGAGGAGCATCTCACCCAGACCTAGCTCCCCTCCCAATTTCTTTATATTTCACCAGAAGAAGGGGCAACCCTCCCCATTATGATATCAAAAAAAAGCTGTTGGGCTATAACCTGGCGTCCTGTGACCTCTGGCATTGTCCCCGCGTTATCCATGGCTAATTCACTTAATTTACTTAATTCAATCCCAGGACACGAGAGGGCAATTTAACTTGGCCAATCAATATAACCCTCAGACCGAACAGCAATGCGAATTACTGAGCCAATGTTCCATCATCGTGAGCAAAACCTGTATCATTCTTAATGGCTTTATATCCTGGTAACTCAGCCTCATCAAAGCAAATCAACCCAAATTCAATGTATCGAAACACTACTCTGTGCTTTACAATCTGATTCGTGCTGCGGAAAATGTTTCTGCACTCATATTTGAACGCTTTTACGCTGTTCCTTCCTCACCTTCCTGCTTCCAATAAACACTTCAATCCGGAACAAGTCTGTCAAATGCTTTTCATTCCAACACAGTAAAAAGGTGCAGTTTGCAGAGGTCACGTGTTTGCACTTTCACTGACACTCTGCCTCCCTGAGAGCTGCAGCCCTTTCCTCCACTGATTCAGGCAGCACTGTCCTTCCTGTGACATGCCCCATCGAGGATGGAAGGACAGGTATCAATACCCGCACTTGGAAATGGAGCGACAATTTTAAAATATTTACATCGTGCCCAGTGGAGAATTGAGCCCTGTGACAAGCGGGGATATTAACCATTATATTACCGAGGACAAGAGTGTCAAAGGAGGCCCTTCCACCAATTGTGGCCACACTTGTCAAAAACAACTGCCTAATGAACTGAATCCTATTTCAGAATGCTTACCCCACAGCCTTATATGTCTTGGCATCAAAGGTTCACATCTGAATATTTGTTCAGGCTAGAAGGGTTTCTGCCACTCTGAAAAATGCAGACAGTGTATTCCAAATTCCAACCCCCCGCTGGCTGATAAAGCTTTTACGAACATCTTCTCAAACCTTTCTGTCTTTCTCCTTAAATCTCTGGCCCCTGCTGATCGATCCCTGCATCAATGGCAAACTCTTTCAGTCAACCTTGTCCATACCCAAACTCAATCAGGTCTTGTCTACATCTCCTTTGCACTGCGACAAACACTCCACTCTGTCCTGTCTTTCTTCCAAACTGAAACTCTTCAGCCCAAACAGTATCCCGGGAAATATCTCCTGTAGTGTTCTCAGTGTGATCGCATCCCTGCTATAATGTGACTTGCAAGACTGCACACAACGCTCTTGCTTGAGGCTAATGAGCATTTGTTTTTTTAAATTTCTGGATTAGTCTGAGGGCGATTCTGGCTGGGCAGAGTTTATTACCCATTCCAAATTGCCCAGAGGGCAGTTGAGACTCAACCATATTGCTACGAGTCTGAAGTCACATGCAGCCCAGACCAAGTAAGGATAGCAAATTCCATCCCGAAATAACATCAATGAAACAGATTTTTTGTATCAACCATTGTCATTGGATATATAGTAGTCATTAGATTCTTCAATGAAGATATTTATTGAATCCAAATTTGACGAACATGGCATTGTGGGATTCAAGCCCGAGTACCCAGACTATTACCTCGGTCTCTGGATTATCAGTCCTATGAAATTACCACAAGACCAACACAGAAAGCCACAAAGCTAATCTTGAACAATAAAATGTCTATTCACCAAAACCGCCCTGGGTATTTTCCATGAGCCTGACGCTCCAATTGTCTCTGGCCTATGTCAGTAAAAGCTGCTACATGGGGATTGATTTCACAACCGCAGTATCCAAATGGATCGATTTGTTTGAAGGTCCCGATGGTGGGATTGGGGCACGTTCACCCAACAACAGTGACCACAGCAGCAGCACAGACAGAACAGTATGAATGTGAAAGAGAGTGATAGATTGGGCATTGCCTCAGAGAAATGGGAGGAGGGACAGAAAGGAGGTTTAATGATCGTGGGAAGGACTGGAATCTCTGACAACGGGCGTGTTTGAACCCTGATATATGAAACGCAGACTTGTGAGTGAGCGGAATTTGAAGGTAAAACAATTAATTTCTTAGATTGTGTCACAAAACGGACAACGGAGAGAACACTTCGTGCTGTGATTTGGTTTCAAATCGAGGTTGCTGTGGTCACAATGCAAAATACCAACAACCACGATCACAGTAACCACAGAACAGGATGCTTGCAAGCAGCAATAATTATACTAGCAGAGGAAACGTTCGGTAGAACAGCAAATGTACAATATCAGTACTCAGCGAACGGTGACAGACATGTGGGAACTGAGAATGAGCTGAATCTTTCAGTTCGATGCCCTCAGAGGCTGTGGAGATCCTTTGAATGAGAATGTTGAAAGATGAGATTGATTGATTTCGACAAAACATCGAAGACTCGGGGGATAGTACAGGATATTTTTGAAATGTATGCTTCAATAGCATTTTAGCTTAACATCGGCACAGCTGCCCAGATCCAACCGGAAATGGGGTTGGGACTGTGTGCAGGGAGTTACTCTCTGGCTCCAGTGATGCAATAGGTGAGCGTCCTGTCCTTCTGTGATGGTATAGAGGCGCAAGAAATTCCTCGGTTGAGTGTGCTCCTGCTCAAGGGAATGGTTGTCCCCGTTTATACTATCATAGCGATTTCCGGTGCATCTTTCTAAGACAGTTGAGTGGCACAAGTGGAGCGTATTGAGCCCTTAACTTTGCAATGGTGGGTTTAAAAGATGATTTTGCTGTTTGGATCTGTGCTTCCGACACTGGCGGTGGCAGCTACATTTGCTCGCATCAGCTCAATATCAGTTTCTTCCACACAGTCAAGACTTCAACCTGGAGAAGGTGGTGTTGGGATGATATTTTAAACTAGTCATCCTTGGGGGTTGGGACACGGAAACGGTGATGTTTACGTTCGACAAATAAAACATGAAATACAAGCCTGACCTCAGGAACAGAGATCATGACTTTAATTTCCTGCAATCCCATTCATTCATGTCCCCGATGCAGGGGATTCAACCATCTTCACGCAGTCCTGCCTACGAGAGACTCCAGGACCTCTTTGGTCAGAGGGATAAATAAAAACGCAAACACACAGAGAATGTGTAGACTGCCCACAGACAGACACCCGAGGCTTGGATCACAACCGGGTTTGTGGTGTAGCCAGACAGCAATGAACGAGGGGCAAAGAATAAATGTTGTCATCTCACACCAGTGATACTCACACCCTGTGGGTGAATGAGGAAGAATGAAAACACATTCACAACATGGAAAACAGGATTTGTATCTGTGTGGACACAATTTGAAAGGATCGTTCACCCTGGGTTGTAAAAAGGACACTGATAACACAGAGAAAGCAGGGCAATGTGGGAACTGCTGGAAGGGAGTCAATTAACCACAGAAATTGAATCTCATTTAATCAGTAACACTGTGGAAAGACCGTTCACCAGTCCCGTGTGTGGGAAGGGATCACTGAGCAAAACAACCTCCGGAGACTCCAGCAGGACTACATATCCCATCAGGTGTTCGGTCATGATGTCAATGTGCCTTTCATCCCAACCAGCTGCCTGCTCCATAGCATCAGTCAGAGTCATACAACATGTAAACAGGCCGGTCAGTCCAACCAATCCATGCTGAACATACTGCCAAACTAACCCATTCCCGTCTGCCTCCACATGTACCCGCTGAGTGGTGAAAATGCACGTGTAGTTTTATTACTGTTTTGTTAATCCAATACCCAGGTAATATATTGGGGACAAAGAGTTCAGGTCCTGGCATGACAGACAGTGGAGTTTGAATTCAATAAGCACCTGGAATTGAAGAGTCTCGTGATGACCTGAATCAGTTGTGTGGAAAATCCCATCTGATTCACTCATGCCAGTTCGGGAAGCAAACTGGCATATTCATCTGCTCTGTACCACAGGAGACTCCAGATGGATAATACCGTGGTTGACTCTTAAATGCCCTCTGGGAAATAAGTGATGTAAGAGGCATGAATAAATTTATTTTAAAAATCCAACTTTCCCATTCATGTTTGGAATCAATTGTCCTTTAAATGTTGCAAACGTACCCTCATCCATCACTTCCTCAGCAAGTTAATTGCACACATAAAACACCTTCCCTAAAAAAATGCCGCACATGTCTTTTTAAAAAAAAAATCGCTCTTTTCATCTTAAACATATGCCCTCTCGTCTTGAAAGCCCCCTCCTGGGAAAAGGCCACTATCGTTAACTCTAAACTTCCCTCTCAATAATTCATAAACTTCTGTCAGGTCGCCGTTCAAACCCCTAACCTAGAGTGAAAACAGTCTCAACTGGGAGAAAGTGAGAACTGCAGATGAGAGATCAGAGTCGAGAGTGTTGTGCGCCTGAAAGCATGGCAGATCAGGCAGCATTTGAGGAGCAGGAGAATCGACGTTTCGGGGAAGAGCCTGGTGAAGGACACTTGCGCGAAAAAAAATTATTCTCCTGCTCCTCAAATGCTGCCTTACCTGATGTGGTTTTCAGCACCCCGATCTCGAATCTGAAAATAGTCTCAGCCTATCCTGCCTTTCATTATAACTCAAACCTTGCACTGGCAACATGCGTGCATACTTTTTCTGAACCTCCTCGAGCTGAATAATATCATTCCTACAATTAGGTGACCAGAACTGGACATAATATTCCTGAAGAGGCCTCATCAATGTCCTACTCAGCTTCAACACAACGTCCTAACTCCTATGCACAAAGGATTGAGCAATGAAGGGAAGGATGTTAAATGCCTTTGAACCATCTTGTCTGTTGGTAATGCAAATTGCAAGGAATTATGTACCTGCACACCGAGCTTCCGTGTTCTCCAACATTCGCAAATCCATACTCTTTTTGTTGTACCAAAATGCAACATCTTCCATTTATCCAGATTGAACTCCATGTTACATTTTTCAGTACAACGACTCATTGGATTAAGATCCTTTTGAAACATAGATAATGTTCCTCACTGTCTACAATTCTGATGTCGCCTGCAAACCTACAATGCATACCTGCTGTTCGTTCCACTGTTTTCTCATATAGATCAATGATTCATATTAACTTGTAGTGGCCGTGATTTAGCAGTGTGCAGATCTTACAACAGTTAGTCATGCAATTAACCATGAGGAAGAAAGCCGCAGACTGCAGGGAGATATTAAACACTTGGAAACAAAAATGGTGAAAGCAATTCATTCCAGGGAACTGGGTGATAGTGAAGCAAAATTAAACTTCAAACCAGCTGCTCACGCTCCAGTTGTGGCACTCAGCTGTCTCAGTAAGATGCACTGTAGATTGCTGTTATTATCAACGCGAATAAATTTTCGCTTCTACCCAGCCTTTGACCAGAAGCACTCCCAACCTCAGAATTGCTTGCGCCTCTAAACCATCATAGAAACACCGTGCATTCTCCGGTTGAGTCACTTGAGCCATCGAGTATCTCTGCGACCTCATTCCCATCTTGATTTCAAGTTGGTTATTTGCGACTGCGCCACTCAGTTCCTCTGATTCTGGGGCTGGGAACTGGGACTATGTGGCAGCAGTGGTTACTGCCTTGTGTGGGGAAACTCGTGAAGTAACCGATGTTAAACTGCATTGCTATTGAAGTATACATTTCAACAAAAATTTGGGAAAAACAATGGCAGCAGATGCTGGAAAAGAAATTCTGGATTAGTGGTGCTGGAAGAGCACAGCAGTTCAGGCAGCATCCGAGGAGCAGCAAAATCGACGTTTCGGGCAAAAGCTTTTCATCAAGATTTCAGGCAGAGAGCCTGAAGGGTGGAGAGATAAGTGAGAGGAGGGTGGGGGTGGGGAGAAAGTAGCATAGAGTACAATAGTTAAGTGGGGGAGGGGATGAAGGAGATAGGAAACTGTTGAAGTACACATTGATGCCCTAGGGTTGAGGTGTTCCAAGGCGGAAGATGAGTCGTTCTTCCTCCAGGTGTCTGGGGGTGAGGGAGCGGCGGTGAAGGAGGCCCAGGACCTCCATGTCCTCGGCAGACGGAGAGGGGGAGTTGAAATGTTGGGCCACGGGGCTGTGTGGTTGATTGGTGCGGGTGTCTCGGAGATGTTCCTTAAAGCGCTCTGCTGGGAGGCGCCCAGTCTCCCCAATGTACAGGAGACTGCACCGGGGGCAACAGATACAATAAATGATATTGGTGGATGTGCAGGTAACAAAAGCTGCACTGTCCCCGGAGTCTTTGATGTTTTGGAGAAATCTATTTATCTCAGCCTTCAACACATTAATGATGGAATCATCACAGACACTGGGGGAACAGATATTAAACGGTCAGCCATTCTGAGTTCCCACATATCTGCCAGTGTTCGCTGAGCACTGATATTGTGGATTTGGTGCTCTGCCTAACATTCCTTATGATACTGTACTTATTGCATGCGTTTAGTGCGTTTGTCTGTGGGGTGCCGTGATTGTATAGTGGTAAGTACTCTGCGTTGTGGCCACAGCAACCTCGGTTCAAATCCGAGTCATGGCAGTAATTGTTCTATGTATCCCAGTCTTTTGTGAAACACAAAGGAATCAGTTGTTTTAAAGGTTTGATTTCCTCCAAGGTGATTTGTTTTTCCTTCAAACTCTGCTCGCTCACTTCTCTGTGTTTCATATGTCAGAATTCAAATCCAACCGTTCTCAGAGATTTCTTCCCTCCTACAATCACTAACCGAACTTTCCATCCCATACCCCCATTTCATTAATTTGGAGATGTCGGTGTTGGACTATGGTGTGCAAAGTTAAAAATGACCCAACACCAGGTTATGGTTTTACAGTTTAATTGAAGCACTAGCTTTCGGAGCGCTGCTCTTTCATCAAGTGTTTGCGGAGTCGTTTCCTATTTCACTACGGCGTCGCAGAATCTAACACTGACTCTCCCACTGATACCGATCAGTCTGTGGCTGGGGTCACTGTTGCTGGGTGAACGTGCCCCAACCCCACCATCGGGACCTGCAGACCATTTGATCCATTTGGTTACCACTGTTGTGAGATCAATCCTCATGTAGCAGCTTTTACTGATACGGACCAGATATTATTGGTGGGGTCAATGTCAGGAAAATGGCACAGAACAGTATCGGGGAAATGCGACTTAATTGGACAAGATCAGTTTCACTGCTTTTCTGTAATGGCCGAGCGCTATTACCACTGAAGACTGAACTGTTAATTCAGACACTGGGGACCTGGGTTTGACTCCGACCATGCTAGGTGGTAGATTTGGAATACAATAAATATCTGGAATTAAAAATCTAATAACTCCTATATTTCCATATTCAATTGTTGAAAAACAACAAAACCATCTGACGTCATTTAAGGAATGAAACTGCCATTCTTACCTGCTCGGGCCTCCATGTGACTCCAGAATCACTACAATACGGTTGAGTCTCAACTATCCGCTGTGCAATTAGGGATAGCAATCAATACTGCCGAGCCAGCGACGCCCTCATACTGTAACAGAATAGAAAAAAAAGTTCATTCGGCCCTAGCTAGATTACTGTGTGCAGTTCTGCAATTCAGAGTACTGCATGGATGTGATCGCACTGGGAACGTTGCAGTAGAGATTCACTGGGATATTGTCTGGGCTGAAGAGTTTCAGTTGTGAGGAGAGAGTGGACAGACTGGGGTTGTTTGTCGCCGAGCAGAGGAGATTGGAGAAGACATGACTGAGATGTACTAAATACTGAGGGATATGGATAGGATAGACTGAAAGAAGTGTTTCTTATTGATGGAGAGATCGAACACTGGGGCCAAGAGATTTCAGGAAAAGGCAGAAAGGTTTGAGTAGATTTGCGGAAAGGGTCAGAGAGGCGGAAATCATTCGAACCTTAAAAAAATTCAGATGTGAATTTATGATGCCAAAACATGTAAGATTATGGGCGAAACGATGGAAAACTTGATTCAGGTCGTTAAGCAGTTGTTTTGGACAAGTGCGGCCACAACAGGCTGAAAGGCCTCCTTCGATGTTTTTGTCCTCCACAGTATCGTGGTTAGTGTCCCCTCCCGTCACAGGGCTCAATTCTCCGCTGGGGTTCGTCAAGGTTTTAAACCTGTCGCTCTGTTCCCAGTGAAGGTTATTCACGCCTGGCCTTCCATTCTCAATGGGACATGTCACAGGAAGGACAGTGCTGTCTGAATCAGCTGGGGAAGGGCTGCAGCTCCTGGGGAGAGAGAGTATCAGTGAAAGTGCAAACACGTAACTTCTGCAAACTGCACATTGTGTTTGTGTTGCAATGAAAACCATTATATAGCGTTGTTCCTGACTGATATGTTTATTTAAAGCAGGAATCTGAGGAAGAAAGCAGAGCAAACCCATTCAGATCTGAGTGCAGAAACGTTTCCAGCAGAACTACTGAGGTTGTACAGCGTAGAACCGCGTTTGGATGCATGGGATTCGGGTTGGTGGGCGCAGCTTGCTTTCACTAGGCGGAGTTTCCAGTGTGTAAAGCCATGAACATGATACAGATAGTGTTCAATGTGATGGTACATTTGCTCAGTGGTTCGCACTGCTGTTAAGTCTGTAGGTTAGGTAGATTGGTCATGTTAAACTGGGCTGATGTGTCCAGGGAGTGAATTCAGTAAGTTAAGTGAATTAGCCATGGGTAACGCAGTGATAAGGTCAGCAGTCACACGATTGCAGGTTTTATTCGAGCAGGTTTATTTGAAATCACAAGCCAGAGGCCTGTGGAGGTAGAGACGTGAGCTCGGTCTGGTTGAGATGCTATTCAGAGTCTCCCTACAGACCCGATTGACAGAATTGTAGGGAATCTGTGATTCTATCAGAGAGGACACTGCCAGCGTTTACTGGGCTGCTAAGGCATTAGAGACGATGCTGGTGGCGTTTAGTGGGGATGGAGATTTATTTATTTGTGTTTTGGAAAATTTGAAACGAAATCAAGGAAAACCGAATGGAAGTTTTCCAGAGTATTTGAGGTTTGGAGAGAGTAAATATGTGGTAAATTCACCCTTTCAAGTTCATAAATTTCTGAAAGTCAAGATTTAAAAGCCATCGATGTAGGGCAAAGTCATAATGGGAGCAGAATTTCTGTCACTCAGACAATCTGTTTCAAAATATTTGGAAAGGCACATTTAGAGACACACAAGCAGTGAGTTTCACCAGGAGAGACACAGCCTGCGGCCAGATAAAAGTGCAAAAGTGGAATATGGGGGTAGAAGGGGCGAGGAAACAATGTCTAATTTGGACGAATTCAGATGCAAAGAAATATCGGAAACGAATGCAGCTGAGTAAGATTCAGCAAAAAAAAACTCAGAGTTTTGAAAGATTTATATTATTATTCCACATGAAGCATTATAAATGGAACAGAGCAGATTTTGTATATTGTCAAGGAAAGCTATTCCATAATGAATAGGAAGTGACCCATCTCTTAGAGATCGATTTCCTGCTTGAATCCCTTGCCTTAAAGATGGGAGGACGATCCCCATAATGTTGGGTCATTTGATATCCACTGAAATCTGCCAAAGTAACTGAGCATCAAAACTGGCATCTTGTTTTGTAGTTCAATCTTCTGTTTTTCTCATCAGTATTTTCTTTAAGATGAAATAAATTCGGAGCAAAATTAAACACAACATTAAGTGTTCCATTCATATAAATCCAATTCACTTCCGAACATTGGAATGAACAGAGTGAAGGTGCAGCAAAATTCATAAAATGAAACGAACAAATCTGCATTTCCGGGAATTTTACCCAGTTCAGGTTCAGCCATATGAGAAAGACCATCGAGCTAAAACATCACCTTCACTTCTCTCTCCATATATACTTCTTCACGTGAGAGAGAAATTATGCGTCAAGACTAAATGTGCGTGTGAATGTGACGGGAATTTCATGTTTGCTGGTTCATTCTGAGACAGTTCCGACTCGAAATAAATCAAGGACAAGGTATTCCTTCCAAGGACGAGGTCAATCCCTTGGATTTTGCTGGTATTATTATTCTGTCGAAAGCAGAAACATAATGGTGTGGATTCGATTCGGCTCAGGGAATTTCTTATCGCCTAGGTGCACCAAATGTGATCTTGACGGGGTCACATGTGAGCCCCTTTGCAATGGGCTGAAGTCTCCTAGGGGTTCAGGCGACGGGTTGCTCTTCCATTGCTCATGTGTGGATTTGAATCCTTCTCTGGCTGTTATTTCCATCATAAGCAGCTCTTGTTTCCCTTTGTGCCTCACATCTTTAGGACACTGTGGGTGGAGAATCTTGCTCTTGCCCTTCATTGCAACAGAGATTTGTGATAAATCGATACCTCATCAAAGTCGAAGTAAAGCAATTTGATTCTGTTGTAAGTTACATTGGGATAATGAAAAGGAGTGCAAACGTTTCTTTCCTCCTTTCATTCCATCTTGACTTTCTATGAATTTACATCGAATGAAAGGGGAACAAAAAAGGAGAGATCGGGTGCAATATTTTATCCAGTGGGCTTGTGATTTTAATGTCACACTCCACACAAAGTTCTGATCAGTATTTTAAACAGTCAATTGAATTGGAACCGCTGAAAACCTTTCCAATGAAACGAATCTTTCATTCTTTCACAACCTTTTGCTGTGTGAATCTTACCGCGATCCATCATCCAGCGTGATCACCAAGTTGGCAACAATATTAGATCCACCAATTTTCTTTCGCAATCACAACATCTGCACATACCCATCTGCGGTGTGCCCAGTGCCATTTGTTGTCTCCAGGCCACAGCACATTTCCTGTTCATGACCTTATGAGCTTACTTCCAGATCTGTCTGATCAGTTTGAGAAACCTTTTCTATCATTCATCCCATCCCCTCAGAATTCTAAAGGTATCAATAAAATAAGACGTTAGACCAAATTATGTAGGATTGGAAGTCGGCCATTCAGCCCATCGAGTCTGCTCCACCATTCAACGAACTCATGGCTGATCTGATAAGCCTCAACTCCATTCTCCAGCATTGCCTCGACAAAACTTCACCGTCTTTCTGGTTAAATATCTGTCTGGCATAGTTTGAAAATACACAACACCTCAGCCTCAATAACAATTTCGGCAAGGAGTTCCACCGATTTCACTGGCCCCTGAGCAAAGAAATTACTCCTCATTTTGGAATTAGGTAATATCTAATTCTGAGTTCATGTCCTCTGGTGCTCTCCTCATACCAGAGGGTGAACCACCTGCCCGTAACTACCCTGTCAAGATCCCATGAATATTGAACGTTTATAAATATTATTATGTGATTATAGAGCTCCCCTCCATCTCCTTTGTTTCAAGGAGAATTATCCCAGCCTAACCAATCATTCCACGAAGCTCCATTTTCTCCAGTGTTGACAACATGTTCATTAATCTCTGCTGTCCCCTGCAGCGTCCTTACATATTACGAAGGCAGGTGGGGACATGTATGTGAAGAAACGGTTGAAATTTCAAGCACAGATGGGAATTGGAACTTGAAATCGGACAGCGAATGGAATCAAATTGGTCAACACAAGGAGGAAATAGAATAATGATCACTCTGACAAATGAGAATTTAATCATATCTCATTGACATTCAATAACTTTACTGTAAACAAATTACCCCGTGTAATCGTCCACAGAGCTATTATTTCAGGGGAAAAGCTTATTGAAACTGGCTACATAAATACTTTGACAACAATAACATGTTCTTGAGACATTTTTTGATTATAAACTCAACTCATTGTTCTGTGAATCCTACATCGTTTGCAAGGCACAAAAGAGACATGGAATGTAACTCTCTCCATTTACCGAGATGGGTATAACTTCAATAACATTTAAGGAACTGGACACCGTCCACGACAATGCAGTCACTTGAGTGTACCCTCTTCAACACCTGCAATATTCATTCCCTTCACCGCTAAGGCACAATTGCAGCAGAGTGCACCAACTATAAGATGCACTGGAGTAAGTCATTCGGGCATTTTGACAACCTTCAAAGCTCAACAGCTATACTGACTATAAGGACAAGGTTGGAAGATGCAACGAAACGCCACCATTTTCAAGTTCCCCTCCAAGGCCCATAGCACCCTGACTTTGAAACGTATCAGTGAGAAACTCATTGGTGAAACGGTCTTGATGGGCAAAGTTGCATACTTCAGCCTTCCATCTTTTATCTTACAATTTGAAGAAAAATGTTGATTTATGCCGTGACCAGACTTGTGCTCAGTTCTTTAGCTGTTCCCTAAACTGGTGGTTTCTAAAGTTCTGCTATCATCCACAGTCTGTGGTCAACAATAGAAAATATCTGAAAATCTTCTCAATCAACTGACTCCCCTCGTGATTAGAGTGGTGTTGGAGAAGTACAGCAGGTCCGGCAGCATCTGAGGAGCAGAAAAAATGGACGTTTCAGGCAAAAGCCCTTCATCAGGAATAAGACTGGGAGCACATAGGATGGAGAGACAAATGGGAAGGAGGTGGGGCTGGGGAGAAGGTAGCTGAGAGTGCTGTAAGTGGATACAGGCGTGGGGTGAACATGATATGTCAGAGAAGTAGGTGGAGTGGATAGGTGGGAATCAAGATGCACGGGGGGACAAGTCAGGCGGATGGTGTTGAGCTGGAAGGTGGGAACTGGGGTAAGGTAGGGGAGGGGAAATGAGGCAACGGGTGAAGTCAAAATTGATGCCATGGGGTGGAAGAGTCCCGAGGCGGATGATAAGGCTTTCTTCCTCCAGGCATCGGGTCGTGAGGCAGTGGCGATACAGGAGGCCCAGGACCTGCATGTCCTCGGGAGAGTGGGAGGGGGATTTGAAATGTTTGGCCATGGGGCACTGGGGTTGATTCTTGCGGTTATCCTGGAGATATCCTCTGAAGTGTTGTGTGAGGACACATCTCCTCTCTCCAACTTAGAGGAGACCGCATCGGCAGGACCGGATACAAGAAATGGCATGTGTGGAAGTGCAGGAGAAACTTTGATGGATGTGGAAGCCTCCATTAGAGCCTTGGACAGAGGTGAGGAGGTAGATGTGGGTGCAGGTTTTGCAATTCCTGCAGTGACAGGGGAATTTATATTTCCCTCCATACCCCTATCCACTTTTCACAAAGACTGTTTCCTCCACGACTACCTAGTCAAGTCCAGGCCCTCCAATGACCCACCCTCCCCTCACGGCACCTTCCCCTTCCACCACAGGAATTGCAAAACCTTCACGCACATCTTCCCTCTCACATCCTTCCAAGGCTCCAATGAGCCTTCCACATCCATCAAATGTGCATGTGCACTTCCACACATGTCATTTACTGCATCTGTTGCTCGCGATGCGGTCTCCTCTACATTGGTGCCAACAGACACATTCTCGGAGAGCGCTTCAGAGAACATTTCCAGGGAACCCGCAACATTCAACTCCAACGCCCCATGAGCAAAAACATCAATTACCACGTCCCCCGACTCTCCCAAGGACATGCAGTTCCTGGGTCTCCTCCACCACCATTCCCTCACCACCAGATGCCAAATCTTCCACCTCGGGACCCTCAACTCTACGGCATCAACGTGGTCTTCACCAGTTTCCTCATCTCCCCACGGCCACCTTATCCGAGTTCCAACTTTCTATTTTGGCACCATCCTACTGACCTGTCCCACCTGTCTATCTTCCTTTACACCTATCCGTTCCACCCTCTTCTCCGACCTAACACCTTTAACCCCATCTCTATCCACCTCTTGCACTCTCAGCTAAATTCTTCCCAGACCCAGTCCTCCCGTTTATCTCTCCATCCTCGAGGCTCCCAGCTTTATTCCTGATGAAGGGCGTTTGCCCGAAACGTTTTTTGTTTCTGCAACTCGGATGCTGCCTGACGTGCTGTGCTTCTTCAGCACCACTCTAGTCTTCATTCTGATTTCCAGCACCTGCAGTACGGACTTCCGTCCATCTGATTCCCCTGTCTATTGATCTTGAATAGGCCGTTGCTAAAGTTCCAGCATCATTTCCCTGCTCTTATATTCCCACCTGCTGTCAAGAACAGAAAGTATCTCCAACCCCTCGAGACCACTTGATACCTTGTCCAATCACCTTCAAACATTCTGAATGCCTACTCCAATTTCTCTTTTGTTACTGTTAACAGTCACACTTTTATCATTGTTCCTTCCCAAATTCATTATCACCCACTTCACTGGATTGAATTCCTTTCAGCACATTTTCTTGCCAATTGTTTCCAATTTCCCTGCAGTCTGTGGCTTTCTTCCTCATGGTTAACGACATGACTAATTGTTACATGATTTGCAAACTGCTAAATGATGGCCACGACAAATAATTAAAAATCGTTGACCTATATGAGAAAAGAATAGAACTCATAGAAGCCATGTTTCATAAGCTTGCAGAGGACTCCAGAATTGGAGACTGTAAAGAAGGTGATCTAAGATTCCAGAAGGATCTTAATCCATTGCGTCTTTGGGCTGAAAAATGTCACATGAAGTTCAATCTGGATAAATGGAAGGTATTGCATTTTGCTACATCAAATAAGAGTAGGCCTTATACAATTAATGATCGGGTGTTGCATCGTGTTGTGGAACACGGAGGCCAGTTTGCAAGTACATAATTCATTTTAGTTTGCTTCATATATAGACAGAATGATAAAAAAAATGTCATCTTGCCTTCGTTGATCTGTCCTTTGAGCGTATGAGTTGGTCAGTTATGTTGAAGTTGGATAGGACATTGGGTGATGCGTCTTCTGGAATACTGTGTCCAGTTCTTGCCGTCCAGTAAAAGCAAGGAAATTATTCGGCTGGAGTAGGTTTGTAAGAGGTATACCAGCGTATGGCTAGTGGGGAAGGTTTGTGTTATAACGAAATACTGGATAGGCTGAGACTACTTTCACTCGAGCACTGGAGTTTGAAAGGCGACCTGATAGAAATTTATAAATTATTGAGAGTCTGTCTGGAGTTTACTGTAACTGTCTTTTCTCCAAGGAGGGGGCACTTTAAGACGAGAGGGCAAATGTTTAAAGATAAATAGGGGTTTAAAATAAGACATGAGAGGCTTTTTTAACAGAGGATGGTTTATGTGTGCAATTCACTTCCTGTGGCAGTGATCAATGAAAGTACATTCACAACATTTACAGGATATTTGGATCGATAAATAAATTGGAAAGTTTCAGTGGGATTAACAAAAGCTATTCATTCATGTCTAGTACATAATTTATTGCCCAGAGATAAGTTCAGAATCAACCACGATATTATGGATTTGGAGTCACATACCAGCCAGACCAGATAGGTATGGCAGATTCCTTCCCTATCAGGCATTAGTGAATCAGATCTACAACAACTGATTCAACATCATCATTAGAATCTAGGTATTTGTTTAAATAAAATTCCAGCATCTGCCTTGCCAGGGTTTGAACTTGTGTCCACAGAATTATATCTGGTCATTAATATTAACAATGCAGTGATAATATCTCAAGGGCATTATTAACCCTCAGCAGTTACAAGAGCCATCAGATGCGACTCGTTTAGTTTGGCATTATGTTCAGTATGAGCTGGTAGGAGTGAAAGGCCTGTTTTCATGCTGTGCGAGTCTATGACTTTCACGCTATGAAACTGGCAGCTGGTTTGGATTTACAGCAGCGTTGACAGTTTAATTGATCTCCTTCTGGGATATGTAATCTTTCTGGTAAATCTGGAGGTTCTTCTGCTCATTGAGCCCGTCCCACACACGGGATTGTTGAATAGTCTGTCCCCAGTTTGACTGAGTAGATGAGTTTCCACTTCAGCAGGTAATTGAATCCCGCATTACGCTGGTTTCTCTGTGATATCGGTGTCTTTGTATCTACCCAGGATGAACGATTGGTTCAGATCATGTCCACGCAGATGCAAGTCCCGTTGTCAATGTTGTGAATACGTATTTATTCTTCCTGATATACCCACAGGGTGTGAACGTCGCTGGTCAGGACAGCATTTGTTGTTCATCCTGATTCGCTGATGCCTCGCTGCACGGGAGACATGGATTCGATCCCAGTCTCGTGTGACTGTGTGCAGTTTGCACATTCTCTCTTTGCTTGTGTGAGTTTCTTCCCACAGTCTGAAGGTGTGCAGGTTACTGGGATCAGCCATGGGAAATGAAGGGGAACGGAATAGGTATGGAGTGTGGGTCTGAAGGTATGTGCTTCAGAGGGATGGTGTGGACAGGAATGGGCCGATTGGCCTACTTTCCCACACGGTCCTCATTCTCGGATTAAGGGTCAGCTATTTTGTTCAGGTCCTGGAGACACAAGTCGGCAGGATTGGGTAAAGATGGTAGCATCCCCTGTGTAAGGGACATGCATGAATGGGATTGCAGGAAATAAAAGGCATGTTCTCTGTTCCTGAGATCAGGCTTTCATTCCGGGTTTTATTCATCGAACTTTAACATTACCAGTTCCGTGTGTGAGTGCCCAAGGATGAGTAGTTTATTATATAACCACAACACCACCTTCTCCAGGTTGCAGTATTTATTGGGAACAAGAAGCTGATTCTGATGCGAACAAAAGCAGATGCCAATGTCAAAACCAATGATCCAAATACGAAAATGAAATTTCGAACCTTGCCATCCCAAACTTAAAGTCTCCACACGCTTTGGATGCGCCAATCGGCTGTCTCAGCAACATGTACTGTTTATGGTCATAATATTATAAATGGGGGCAAGTATTCCCTTCTGCCCCGCTTTTGACCAGGAGCTGTCCCATCCTCGGAAATATATGCTCCTCTCTCCTGGCATTCCATCCCAGTTTCCAATTGGATCTTCGTCCATGCTTCACACAGTTTCTCTGATTCCGGGTCTGGAACTGGGATTACGTGTGATTGCATTCAGCAATTGGTCCTGCCTTGTGTGGGCAAAGTGATGAAGTAGCCGATGTTCAAATATAATGCTCTTGAAGCATACGTTTCAACAATATTCTGCACTGGCCCAATAGTTTGGAGAGATTCATTAATCCCATTCTACTGTACTCTCATTCATGGAACCTCCACAGTCTCTGGGGATGTGAAAGTTAAAGATTCGGTTCATTTTGCGTTCCCACATGCCTGCCGCTAAGTCCTGATATTGTACATTCTTCTTGACATTTCCTCTGCTACCATCCTGGTTGCAGTGTGCAAGCTTGGTCTGTGGAATGCTGTAACCGTTCAGTAGTTCGCATCCTGCGTTGTGATTGCAGCGACCTCGGCTCTAATCCACACCATAGCGGTCCGTTCTCTCAAAGCTTTACTTTTGGTGAAACACGGTAAGAAATTAATCGTTTTTTACAAGGTAAAATCCTTCGAGGTGATGATTTCTTTTCCATCGAATTTTGTTGTTCTGCATTTCAAATATCAGAATTTAAACCCAAAAGTTCTCGAAGATGTCTCTCCCTCGCACTCTCCCTAGCTCTCTTTTACGTCCCTCATCCCATTTGACTGAGGCATTGTACAATCTAACATACACTTGCACGTTGATACCGTCCAGTCTGTGCCGTTGCACTCACTGTTACTGGGTGACCATGCCCCAATCTCTTCATTGGCACCTTCAAATCATTCGAGCCGTTTGAATGTCGTGGCTGTGAGATCAATTCTCTTTTAGCAGCTTTTACTGACATGGACCAGAGATTATTGGAGCGTGAGGCTCAATAAAAGGGCATAGGGAATAATTGGGGGAAAGAGACTCTATTAGAATAGATCCCCAGGAGGGCTTTCTGCGATAGCCTAGTGGTATTAACGCTGGATTGTTAACACAGCAAAGCCAGGTAATGTTCTGTGGAAACGGGCTCGATTCCCACCACACCACGACGATAATTGACTGTGAATTCAATAAATGCCTAGAATTAAGAATACGTTATCTGAAAGCCCCACCTGTTTCACTGACATCATTGAGGGAAGGAAACTACTGTCCATATCTGGTCTGGCGTCCACGTGACTCCAGACCGGAAGGCAATAAATGCTGCAGTTCCACCCCCGATGCTGTTACAGAATGGAAATATGTTAATTCGGCTCAGTGCTAGAATTGTCCAGGGATGAGATCGCACTGGGAGAGTTGCAGGAGAGATTCACTCGGATAGTGTCGAGGCTGAAGAGTTTCAGTCATGAAGGGCGACAGGACAAACTGGGGTTGTTTGTCACCGAGCAGAGGAGTTTGTGAGGGGTATAGATAAGGTAGACTCAAGGAAGCGTTTCCCATCGATGGAAAGAACGATCACAGGGGGGCAGAAATTTAATGAGGAAAGACAGAAACGTTTAAGTATATGTGTAGAAAAGCGGTATAGGCCGGCGGGTGTTCGAATTTGGAACACATTGTCTGTTAGTGTCAGAGAGGCAGCAACCCTTATAACCTGAAGGAATATGCACATGTGAATATGTTCTGCCAATACCTGTAAGGCTATGGGCTAAACCATTCTGTTCGTGAAGCAGTTGCTTTTGACAAATGCAACCACAACGGGCTGAAGTGTCTCCTTTGAAACTGTTCTCCTTGATAGTATAGTGGATAGTGTCGCCGTATGTTATGCGGGAGTTAGGAGCTCAATTCCTGGCGGGGGCACTGTCAATGTTTAAAAACTGTCGCTCTGTTTCCAAATGCGGGTTATTAATGTCTGTCCGTCCATTCTCCATAGGAAATGTCACAGGAAGGACAGTGCTTTTATTGGTAGAGGAATTGAGCTCCGGAGTCCTGAGGTCATGCTGCAGTTGTATAAGGCTCTGGTGCGGCCGCATCTGGAAAATTGTGTGCAGTTTTGGTCGCCATACTATAGGAAGAATGTGGAGGCACTGGAACGGGTGCAGAGGAAGTTTACCAGGATGTTGCCTGGTATGGTAGGAAGATCCTATGAGGAAAGGCTGAGGCACTTGGGGTTGTTTTCATTGGAGAAAAGAAGGTTTAGGGGTGACTTGATAGAGGTGTACAAGATGATTAGGGGGTTAGATAGGGTTGACAGTGAGAACCTTTTTCCACGTATGGAGTCAGCTATTACAAGGGGGCATAGCTTTAAATTAAGGGGGGGGGTAGATATAGGACAGATGTTAGGGGTAGGTTCTTCACTCAGCGAGTCGTAAGTTCATGGAATGCCCTGCCAGTAGCAGTAGTGGACTCTCCCTCTTTATGGGTATTTAAGCGGGCATTGGATAGGTATATGGAGGATAGTGGGTTAGTGTAGGTAAGGTGGGCTTTGATCGGCGCAACATCGAGGGCCGAAGGGCCTGTACTGCGCTGTATTCTTCTATGTTCTATGTTCTATGCTGTCTGAATTGGCGTGGGGACGGTCTGCAGCTCCCGGCGAGACAGTGTGTCAATGAAAGTGCAAACACGTGACTTCCGCAACCTGCACCTTGTGTCTGTACTGGAATCTAAACCATTTAATAGAAAGAAGAAGGAAGCTGAGGAAGAAACAGGGTAAACCAATTCAGATGTGAGCGCAGAAGCATTTTCTGCAGCATCATGAGGAAAACTGACAAATGGCTCTGAGAAAGAGTTTGTCTGTCAGAACTGTTAGTTCACAGAGATGGTTTTGTTCCACTCAAGCCCTTAAGAAATTGAATAACAATTTAACTAAGACTTGCAATGTTAGAACACACCAGGCGATGAGTCACGTGCTGGAAACTGTGTTTACAAGCCAGATGTTTGATAACTGATGATGATGCAATAGGATGAAGGACCATTCGCCATGCTTTTAAAATCTTGATAACTGCCAATTTTCCACTGAACAAAATAGGCAAAAACAATTTCATCAAGAAAAGTTCCAAGCATTGCATATGTCGTCCTTGGTGCGAACGTGCTGAAATGCAGCTGTCTCACTGCTATTTCCCAATGTTGATTTCCAGTCAGGGAAAAAAAAAATGTTGTTCCTTATGGAAACCTTAAATTGAACATGAGTTCCTGACATAACAAAACAGCAAAGGTATAGCAGTTCTGTCAGAGTCAGTGAGAATTTCATATCGGAGTTGAAATCAGTTGTCTTTGCCTGCTGAGACTCAGAACTACAAAATGATCCTTATTGAAACATATAGGTATTTTCACCGATTTGATAAGTTGGATGCAGAAAGTTTGGTTCTGTGACCATAGCACCTCGTATTGAATGACTTGGAGATGCCGGTTTTGGAATGGGGTATGCAAATTTGAAAATCACACAACCCCAGGTTATAGTCTAACAGGTTTAATTGGAAGCACTAGCTTTCGGACAACTGCTCATTCATCAGGTGATTGTGGAATCCACAGTTGTAAGTCACAGAATTTTTAGCATATCTTTACAGTGTGATTAAACTGAAATTGTACATTGAAAAATACCTTGATTGTTTGCTCAGTCTCCGATCTGTTAGAATGACCATGTTAGCTTCACTTCTTTCATATGTAAAGTGCAAAACTTTTTTATTTTAAAGTTTCATTCGCAGGTGAAGTATAACAACTGGTGTCTGCAACCCCCCCCCCCCCCGTGCTGCTGTCTGTTCCATAAAGTTTAGACTGATTCTAATTTATTAAAATGAGTTACCAGAGACTTACATGGATTTATGCAGTTTTTGAGCAAAGTACAATGTAACTCTGCAAGTACAAATTCACCCCACAGAAATATATGTGTGCGTGTGTGAGTGTGAGTGTGAGTGTGTGTGTGTGTGTGTGTGTGTGTGTGTAGGAGGGTCTCTATTTGTAGATAGGGCAATGGGATCACCTGTACTGTGACATTAACCCAATGACCATGGGTACCGAATTTAGCTATCAGTCTCTGTGGGGGCACTTTTAGCTGCTCCTGTTCCGAAGACTGCCTTGGAGGATTGTCACCCGAAGATCCGAGGTCGAATGCCCTGGATCAGTGAAGTGTTCTCCAACTGGGAAGGGGCACACCTGTCTGCTAATTGATGTGCAGCGCCCATTCTGTGTTGCCACCTCTGCTCAGCTTCACCAATGTACCATGTCTTAAGGCATCCTTGTCTGCAGCGTGTTGTTTATTTTAGATTAGCGTCAGTCTAAACATTATGGCACGGACGCAGCACACAGGGACTAACACCTTCAACATATTATCTGTGCTGACACTAATTGGTAAAGTCCACCTGAGAATGTAACTGTTAAAAGAAAGTTTTTCGATTTACATAAGAAAGAAATGAACCAAACATAGTCATTCTAACAGATGGAAGACTTAACAAGCAATCAAGGTATTTTTCCAATGTATAATTTCAGTGACATTACACTGTAACCTTTCGCTATAAATTCTGTACCTTACCACTGTGTACTCCACAGCCACCAAGGAGCAGCTCTCCAAACGCTATTGCTTCCATTAAACCTGTTGGTGTTGTGCGATTTTTAACTTCGTATTAGAATGCGGATCTCACAATTAAAATAGAGACGAAGAAACATTTATTCTCTCAGATAGTTCTGTATCAGTGGACTTTCTTGTAGCAGAAGGCTGTTGAGGAAGTGTCATTAGGTGGAATGAGGCTGAGATCGGCAGATCTTCAAACAGAAAAGACATCAAGCGTTCTGGCGAAAGGCAAGAATGTGCCGTTCAAGGTTATCAGATCAGATATGAACCCATTCAATAGAAGAGTAGACTTGATGGTCTGAATGGTGTCTATCTGTTCCTAAAATTTTTGGCCTAAATATGAAGCTGCAAAATCGACCTGAGTAAAATGGGCCAAATTTAAAAAAGCGTGGTCCCCCGGAGCACTGAACCGAGGTGAAATGTACAAAGAACAGCACTCAAAGGGCAGACAATATTGGATAATTGATCCGTAGTGATCAGTATACCAAGGTAAACAGGAAAACCGATATTCAGTATCTACAGTGAACCTGGCTCCACGAGGTATGTAGTTAACTCTCACAAACCACTATTCCCCTTCCGTTTTCCTGACGACCCCTCCATTCTTGTTTTAAACTGATTGAAAGTCAGGCAATTGCCGATGACATTGTTGATGTGGAACTGTAGCATATAGAACATAGAACATTACAGTGCAGTAAAGGCCCTTCGGCCCTCGATGTTTCGCCACCCTGTCATACTAATCTGAAGCCCATCCCATCTACACTATTCCATGTACGTCCATATGCCTCTCCAATGACGACTTAAATGCACCTAATCTTAGCAAATCTACCACCATTACAGGCAAAGCATTCCATGCCCTAACTACTCTCTGAGGAAAGAAACTACCTCTGACATCTGTCTTATACCTGTCTCCCCTCACTTTAAAATTGTGACCCTCGTGTTTGCAGTCCCCAAGCTTGGAAAAAGACTCTCCCTGTCCACCCTATCTAAACCTCTGATTATCTTGTATGTCTCTATTAAGTCACCTCTCAGACTTCTCTCCAACGAGGACAGCCTCAAGGCCCTCAGTCTTTCCTCGTAATACACGAGTTCCATACTAGGCAACATGCGAGAAAATCCCCTCTGCACCCTTTCCAAAGCGTCAACATCCTTCTTATAATGCGGTGACCAGAACTGTTCACAATATTTCAAATGTGGTCGTACCAGATCTTTGTACAGCTGCAACATAACTTTCTGATTCCAGAACTCAATCCCTCTATTAATAAAGACCAAAACACTGTTTTCCTTCTTAACAACCCTGCCAATTTGGGTGGCACCTTTCAGGGATCAGTGTACATGGACACCGAGATCTCTCTGTTCATCTGCACTCCCAAGAATCTTACCATTAGCCCAGTAATTTGCATTCCGATGACTCCGTCCAAAGTGTATCACCTCACACTTGTCCACATTAAACTCTATTTGCCACCTCTCAGCCCAGCTCTGCATCCTATCAATGTCTCTCTGCAACCTACACCAACCTTCGTTACTATCCACAACTCCACCGACCGTAGTGTTGTCCGCAAATTTACTAACCCACCCTTCTAAGGTCTCATCCAGGTCATTTATAAAAATGACGAACAGCAGTGGACCCAACATCGACCCTTGCGGAATGCCGCTAGTAACTGGACACCAGGATGAACATGTTGCATCAATTACAACACTCTGTTTTCTTTCAGCGAGCCAATTACTGATTCAAACTACTATGTCTCCCACAATCCCATTCCTCCGCATTTTGTATAATAGTCTACTGTGGGAACCTTATCGAACACCTTGCTGAAATCCACATACACCACATCGACCGATTTACTCTCATCTACCTGTTTGGTCACTTTGCCAAAAAAACTCATAAGATTCGTTAGGCACGACCTACCCTTTACAAAACCGTGCTGACTGTCCCTGATCAGATTATTCTTTTCTAGATGATTATAACTCCTATCTCTTATAACCTTTTCCAACGCTTTACCAACAACTGAAGTGAGACTCACTGGTCTGTAATTACCAGGGTTGTCTCTACTACCCTTCTTGAACAAGGGAACCACATTTGCTATCCTCCAGTCCTCAGGCACTATTCCTGTAGATAATGATGATTTCTAGATCAATGGCACAGGCTCGGCAATCTCTTGCTTTGCTTCCCAGAGGATCCTAGGATAGATCCCTTCTGGCCCAAAGGACTTGTCTATTTTCTCACTCTGCAGTATTTCTAATACCTCTTCCTTGTGAACCTCAATCTCTTCTAGTCTAGATGCAAGTATCTCTGTATCTTCCTCGCCAACATTTTCATTTTATATAGTGAACACTGTCGAAAAATATTTATTTAGTGTTTCCCATGTCTCCTCTGACTCCACGCACAACTTCCCACTATTATTCTTGATTGGCACGAATTTAACTCTCGTCATTCTTTTATTCCTGACATACCTATGGAAAGTCTGAGGGTTAACCCTGATCCTATCCGCCATCAACTTCTAATGTCTCCTCCTAGCTCTTCTGAACTCTCTTATTAGGTCATGCAGGGAAACGATTCTGTCGGCTGCACATCATTCTGCTTCGAAATATCAGGCAGTATTTCATATTGATTACTGTACACGTTAACCTTTAACAAGCCATGACAGTGAAATCACTGAATCCTCATCACTATACGACCAGGGAAGATTTCTGTTAACATCACCCTGGACACCATGATATTCGTCATTCTATTCTCCCATCCTTCTGTGCGTGATCTCCTCGGCCCTATTCCGGTCTTGTTGGTTGGTTTACAACACTGAGGCTATCCAATCATCTTTGTATTTCAGTTTCTAAAGGATGAGACCCTCTCTCTGAGCTGGCAATGTGCTTGCTCAGTGGTGATAACACTGTCTTTGTAAACTAGAAAAGTGCTTGAAATCGGCCATTCCTGTTTTTCATTCCAAGAAACTGCGGCAAAACGTTCGGCAGGACAGGAAATAGCGGGCGTGAGCAGTGATCAAGTTTGGCAGCAAGAACGAGGTGAGCTAGTATAAACTACAGAGTAATGGGGAAACAATGGGCAAAGAACACTGGGACGGGAGGGGCTGAATGCTTCCTTTCTTTGCTGTAACCAGACATTGGTGTTGAACTCTGAAATGGGACAACATCAGACAAGTCGGTGAAATCTTACTTTCTGCTTGTTTTCTCCCGAGGCCTGTGTCACACTTGGGGGAAATGTGTCTGCGTGCTTCAGTCTATGGGTAAAAATGGGGTTCAGTTCCCATATCAAACTTTAATCCCATTTATTGTGTTTTACGAGATTAAAACGTTCCAGAGAAATTAACATTCATGTGAAACATCAGAGCTTACAAGGTTACAGACCAAGTGCTGGGAAATGAGATGAAGGGGCCCTTTTCTGTGCTGTAAACACTCGATAATTCAATCATTTTTGAGGGGAAACATATCTGCAGTGACATAATTCCAAAAACCGTGTTATGAAGAAACGGTGCAACTGCTTCTGCCCTCATCTCTGGTGGTCTAGTGGTTAGTATTCAGCGCTTTCACTGAGTGGCCTGGGTTTCATTACCGTTTAGGAAATCAGGACCTCTTGTTCCTGATGCAGAGAGCGCAGCTCTACCAGGAATCTATTTCATGCCTTAGATCAGTCAATACCCCAGCTCATCAAAGAAGGGAATAGTGCCTTCCCTCTCTCTGCACAGTCGGACAGTTAATCCTTCATTCTCCTCTGATTCCACTTTCCAAAGAATTTCAAAATATTGTCAAAACTGTGTCTCAGCTATTTCTTTTCTGTGCTTTTCATACACAGGAGCTGCAGCCATTGAGTGGGTTGGTTTCTGAAAACGAAACGTACCTATGAGCAATGTATTGGGCTATTCCAGGATTGCCTTCTCTGACGGCGCTGGGACATGACTGGTGTTGTCTATGATATGGAAGTGCCAGTGTTTGAGTTGGATAGACAAAGATAAAAATTACACAAAACCAGGGCAGAGTCCAGCAGGTTTATTTGGAAGCACTAGCTTTCGGAGAGCCATCCTTCATCTGGTGGGTGTTTTTCTGCAGAAACTTGGTGTGTGTGTCAATATGCGTGATCTTTTGGAAGATCATCTGGACTTTAACCGACCGTTCGTGGTGTCGACAGTACCCATGACGTGGAGGTGTTGGTGTTGGACTGGGGTGGATACATTTAATAATCACACAAAGCCATTTTAGATTCCAACAGTTGACAAACACCTGATGAAGAAGCAGTGCATGGAACACTGGTGCTTCCAAATACGTCTGTTCAATACAATCTGGTGCTGTGTGATTTTTACTCTGACAGCTCTTGGTAATGTTTAACTGGTCGAAGACAGTGAAAGAATTTTAGTTCGTGGAGATGAAAATTTCAAATATTACCCACCTCAGCATAACAAAAATGATTAGGTTGGATTTGTGATCAATCTCCATAATGCGCTTGCGGAAAGTAAAAGTCGAACCTTCAACCACCTGATCCGTAGCCAGCTATACAAATGGTTGTACCAGTGGCCAGATGCACAGCTGAGATTTTACTTAGTGCAGAGCTGTGGGGTTAACAAGGACATCAGCAATAACAGTAACAGTCACAAGGTGAACAAAGAACAAAGATAATCACCATCATTGACTCACTTCAATTTGTCCTCAAAAAAACGACCATTCACAATCTGATCAGCCAATCAATGAGGTCACTGCTGATCTTGGAAATTGCAACAGACTTTGCTGCGTTTTCACCAAAATTTGAGGTAAACTCCAGCCTAATCATAACATCGCATATTCCCATTAATTTTCAGCTGTGGATTACGTTAATGAGCTGTCCGTATTTTGCAGGAAATGAGTGAAAATATCCTTCCGGTGATGTAATCGAGTGCAGAGTCGGCCAGAAAAGAAAAGACAAACACCGGAAACATCACTCCCATTTCTCTCTGTACCAATGCGTTTTCCTGAGTTGAATATTTGCAGGACTTGTCTTTACTATCTAAAAAAATAATTATTTTCCCGGGAAAGATTCTTCATAAATCAATTAACATCTGAGGTATTGAAACATATTTTACTTCAGATTAAAATAGTTGAATATCTTTTCCCCCAGCCTAATGTCCCAATCCTCCCTCCTCTTCCATGTAAATACAAGCTTTGCCAGGTGATGTTGGAGCTCCCAACCTGACGTTCCAATGCTCCTTGCTGCTCCATGTCAATAGAAGCGGCTCTACTTGAATTTGGAGCTCCCACTCTGATGTCCCAATGCTCCCAGCTGCTACATGTCCTTAAACGCTGGTCCTTGTGAGCTTGGAGCTCCCAGTCTGATGTCCCAATGTTCCCTCCTCCATGTCAATAGAAGAGGTCCAGTTGAGGTTGGATCTATCACTCTGATGTCCCAATGCTCCCTGACGCTACATGTCATTAAAAGCTGATCCAGGTGAGAGTGGAGCTCCAAGATGGATCACGCAAAGCTCCCTGCTCCATGCTAACTGAAGCTGCTCCAAATGTGGATGGATCTTGCATTCGGATGTGCCAATGCTCCCTGCTGCTCCATGTCAACAGAAGCTGCTCCAGGTGTGGTTGGAACTCCCAGACTGATGTCACGATGCTCCCTGGTCCACGTCAAAAGACGCTGCTCCAGATGAAGTGGGAGCTCCCATCCCTGGCAGCTCACATACTTCTATACCATCATAGAAATACTGCCCACTCAACATTTCTACCACTGGAGCCATTGGTGGAATATCTGCATCATGAGAACCTAATATTATTTTTAGTAACCACCGAATCATTATTTCCAAACGTCATTCTTTCTTAAACCTTATTTAGCATGTGCAGACTGCAGTCAAGCCGAAGTAAGATAATGGTGCTAATTGATGTAAGCTGAATAAAAATTACATCCTATTTTTCATGTTGAGTAACTGCGACTTAGCAATGACAATGTCTATATTGAAATCACACTTTTATTCCCGGTGAGAGAATGTGGTTTGCATTATTTAAAATGAACTTGTTCACTGTTTAAAATGATCAAATAGATCTCAGTTTCAAAACAAAATTTGTAACGTTGTCATCCATCTTGAAATGTGGTGTCTTCTTCTTTCAACCAGACGGGTATAATAACGAAAAGTCTATTAATGATATGCGTATAAAGACAGTTTAAATCGCAAGGTTTGTGAAGATTTGTAGCTCAGGTTGAAGTTTAGGATGTAGGTTTGCTCGCTGAGCTGTAGGTTTGATATCCAGACGTTTCATTATCTGGCTCCGTAACATCATCAGTGGCGACCTCCAAGTGAAGCGAAGCTGTTGTCTCTTGCTTTCTATTTATATCTTTCTCCTGGATGGGGTTCCTGAGGTTTGTGGTGATGTCATTTCCTGTTCGTTTTCTGCGGGGTTGATGGCATTTAGATCTATGTGTTTGTTTATGGCGTTGTGGTTGGAGTGCCAGGCCTCTGGGAATTCTCTGGCATGTCTTTGCTTAGACTGTCCCAGGATCAATGTGTTGCCCAAGTCGAACCGGACTACCAAAAATCCATAAACGAGGAGCCCCCCTCAGACCCATAGTCTCTTTACCCAGAACACCAACTTACAGATGGGCCAAAGAACTACACGCAAGACTGAAATGCCTCATAGAAGAGTCACAGCACTCCATCCACTCCACCCAGGAATTCCTAAAAATCATCAAAAACACCAAAATAGAGGAAGAAGAAGCAATGATCTCATTCGACATAAAATCACTGTTCACCTCCATCAACATCGACCTGGCAAAGGAAACACTTACCACACTTTTAGAAGAGATCATCACAGACGCACCAACAACCATCACTCACATTACCAACGAAAATATAATGAAGCTCGTGGACCTGTACCTCACATCCGACTTCACTTTCAACAACATATCTACAAAGAAACCAACGGCACACCCATGAGATCTCCGGTATCAGGATTCACAGCAGAGGCGGTAATGCAAAGACTAGAACAAACAGCCCTACCAACAATGAAACCAAAAATCTGGGTCGGCTATGTAGATGACACCTTTGTCATCACAAAACAAAACAAGATAGTAAAGACATTTAACATCATCAACAACACCCTCACAGGCATAAAGTTCACGAAGGAGGAAGAAACCGGAAACAAACTCGCATTCCTGAACGTCACAGTAGAAAGAAAGGACAATGGAGAACTACAAACCTGCGTATACAGAAAACCGACAAACACTGACCAAATACTTAACTACATCAGCAACCATCCCAACACACACAAACGAAGCTGTGTCAGAACACTATTCCAACGAGCCACCACACACTGCAGCACAGACGAATTTCGGAAAACAGAGGAGAACCACCTAAACAACGTAATCGAGAAGAACAGATACTCAAAAAATACAGTCCGCTGATTCCTCAAGAACAAACCACGACAAGCAGACCAAACACAGTCAGAAACCCTAACCACCTTACCATACATCAAAGAAGTTTCAGAAATGACAGCCAGACTACTAAGACCCCTCGGAATCCTAGTTGTACACAAATCCACCAACACTCTCAAACAAAAACTAACAAACTTAAAAGACACAGTTCAACCCGTGGACAAAACCAACGTCATCTACAAAGTTCCATGCAAGGACTGCCACCAACACTACGTAAGACAAACAGGAAGAAAGTTAGCCACCAGGATACACGAACACCAGCTAGCAACAAAAAGCAACGACCTTCTCTCCTTCGTAGTCCTACATACGGATTAAAAATATCACTATTTCGACTGGGACAACACATCTATCCTGGAACAGGCTAAGCAAAGACACGCCAGAGAATTCCTAGAGGCCTGGCACTCCAACCACAATGCCATAAACAAACACTTAGATCTAGATGCCATCTATCAACCCCTCAGAAAACGAACAGGAAATGACATCACCACAAACCCCAGGAACCCCATCGAGGAGAAAGATATAAATAGAAAGCAGGAGACAACAGCTTCGCTTCACTTGGAGGTCGCCACTGATGATGATGTTACCTAGCCAAGTGAAGAAACGTCTGGATATCAAAGCTACAGCTCAGCGAGCAAACCTACACCCTACATTTTAAATGATTTTTCATGTTAATGTTGCATGAATCTGCGGTTATTGATCCACAGTTTATTTTCACTCCCTATAGGTAACATGCTGATTTCTCCAGTTGTTCATAGTTCAATGTGATGCATCCAGTGTGTGCATAACGAGAAGGAGCTTGCTTCCCACATCTTGTGTTTATCTGTACCTTATGTCCAGCATTCATCAATGGCGAGAGCGAGACCAATGTGTAAGTCTCTCCGTGCCCATGCACAGCACCCACAGCAGCAATTCTCCACTGTGCATTTACAGCCAGTTCTCAGTGCCCCTAAACCCACGCCCTGCCCCTTTGAAATATCTCCATTATTTTGTGCTGTCTCGCTGTGCTCTTCTCACCAGGATGAATTACTTCTACTCAACGTCCTCCGGATTTCATCTGACAAAACATTCATTAAGATTCCCTTTGCATAACATGCACTTCGCAGCTCTCGGTATTTGATTTTCCTGGATGTCTTTCATACGAAAAAACGTTAACAGCAACTTGACTTGAAAAAGAAAATCGCGCTCCTTTTCATTATCCCAATGCAACCGACATTGCAATGTAGTTTATTCAACAGGCTCAAACTATTCTTTGAGATTTTTGTCATAGCGTCAATGCAGATAAAACAACTAGTAGAATCCCAGTTTCCATACGACAGCTGTGATAATCTGAAAACCGCACCATTGAAAGCCGGTGATGACAGCGACGAGAGTGGGATTCGAACCCACGCATGCAGAACACAATGGGTTAGCAGCCCATCGCCTTAACCTCTCGGCCACCTCGTCACAGATACTCCAAAAGTTATGACCTTATGCATAATTGAATTTCGTAAATTATGCAGAGCAGCAGATATTTCTCCCTGGTGTTGGTGAAATGAGAAATAACACAGTACAGTTCCAAGACGATGGTCTGACCCCTGGGTTGTGGGGCAAGTGCACTCCCACTGTCACACAATGCACACAGTGATCTGAACAAAAATGAGGAAATGACTATGTAACAAGGTCAGTTGAATTCTGTGAAATTTGAAGTCAACGGAATGAAAAACCCGAGACAGCAGGAGGTGTTCTTTCAATAAAGAGTTGGATCAAGCTCTTAAGGATAGTGGAATCAAGGGTTATGGGAATAAGGCAGGAACAGGATACAGATTGAAGATGTTCAGCCATGATCATAATGAATGGTGGTGCTGGCTCGAAGGGCAGAATGGCCTACTCCTGCACCTGCTGTCTATTGTCTATTAAATTGCCTTTGAGGAATTGTTTTCCAGACTGGAGGAGAGTGCATAGTGCTCAATGTCATTATTCCGAAGACCTAACTTCCGCTCAGATGTTTTTGACACGCACTTGTGCACAGAACAGACAATTTCAAAGTCCAAAATAATGCTAAACTGACAATTGAACTCAACAATGCAAAAACCTTGACGTGTAACATTTTCCTGGGCGTGCGACACCAAGTCACTGTATGATCACAGCAACACAGTGAGCAAGTGTCAGAAGGAAAATGAGTGCAGTGCCAGAGCGCATGCTAGGAGCAGCACGTGACACACGGGGAAGTGCATTTCCCACAACAGGAACACTTCCCAAACAGCGGAATGCGGTGGAAGAATTCAGAGGGAGTTTGCACTATGAAATTTGATGCCAGAGACACAATGGAGATCTGTCATTGAGTCTGTTCAAGATGGAGATTTTAAGATTTCTACAGATGCAAAACAAAATAAAAAGCTCATGGGTTAGTGAAGGCAAAAGATGAAATTGTACATTTCATCAATCTATCCATCTTTACAATGAGTACCTCACCACTTTCCTCACTCGGGGACAGAACCACTGGTTAAGATGATCATATAATCCCCGTTTAATAGCCATGGAATCAGAGAAACTCGGTTTCCCAAACGTTAAGGTAAAACCAGGAATGTGGAGGTAAGCATTAATGTGTTGCTCCTGTGCTGATGGTGACCAGTACACGGTATCTCTGTTCCAGTATAGTGAGCTGTGCTGTGCCGAAGTTTTAATTTTGAGCCTCACATGGAGCAGCTTTAATTTGTCGTCGTGTTGAGGGGTACGGACAGAAGGTGATATTGAGCAAAGCCAAGTTTATGGGAAAATACCCGTGTTTGTGGATTGAGAAACAACCTCTTCTGGATAATGACTCCTTGATCAACAAACATACTGCAAGTATCTAAAACGTGAAGAAACATATGTGGAGAGAGAGCCGAAGGTGACTTTTCACCAGATGGATAACGTTTCCCATGTGCACTGCTTTAAATTCTGGGAAAATAGATGTTGAACTGGTTTCATGTTACACAGTTTGTTACAAACTCACAAAGGTTGTTGCAATAATAAAAAAAGGAAATCACATAGGACCGTTTGAATATTGTATTGAACTGAATTTTGGTGTGAGCATATTTTATCTTAACTGGCGTGCTGCAGAGAAGTACAGAGGGTTAACAATACAAAAGGACCCAGTCTCCTTGGTGGATTTCTTGGGTGGAGTTAAGAATGTACGAAATGTACATAACATCATGTGAATGTGGTCAAATCTTTAAAGTAGGCGTTGCATCTCCAAGTGACGATTCAATTCCTAGTCATTAGGATATAACTTCTGTCTGCAGTTATTTTAGGACATCAGCTCCATTTACCGAGTTTCACCTTGAATAATACGCCACACCTTACCAATCCATGAACTTGTTATACTCAATCTTATTCAGTTGTACGTGTTCATGAAATATCTTTGTGTCTGAAGTCAACAAATTCGAAATTGTTACGCAACCATACTGACTTTCACTCAATGGTAAATTCTCTCCTTGTACATTTGTTCGTGTATCTTTTAAACCACTCTGAAGTCAGCTTCTACGTTTTACTTCTGTAAAGTCGTTCACGATTTAAATAACTCTATTGAGTGGAAGAAACTCTCATCCAAACTTTTCTTAATCATTCCCTAATGGTTTTCAAGCTCAAACGATAGTTATTGATTCACTCGAAAGAGGGACTTTCCCCGATTTACTCATTCAAACCTCGCGTAATGTGAAAATCTCATTTGTTTACATCAAACTTGCGTGTTTTTGCTCCAGCATTTCCAAATCTCGTGAATAAACTCCGTCATTCTTTCTATCATCCCGATGAAACCGGTTGTATCTTTTCTGATATTCTTATGTCTTAGTAAACAACGTCACTTGGCTTTCTAATATCTTGCTATCCAGGAAACAGCGTCTGTGCCCTTTCTCACTTCTTTACATGCTTTTGGTGGAGAATGAGGACAAGGATTACACACAATACTTCCACTGAGTGTGACCTAAAGATTTTACAGTTACACTATGAACTCTTTGCTTTTTAAATACGACGTCTCTATTTATAAACTCCAATAATGTTAATTACTATTTATCCAGTTCATGAACATCGTCTCCATGGAGACGAAAATTATCTATCACTTCCTTTATTCTTCCACGGAATGTCTGAAAGGTTTGTAAGGCCAACATCTCCATATCCCCGTGTCCTGAGTCAGTCTCAGCTATTTCTAAAGGTGACTGAAGTTCAAATACTTCATAGTGTGCCTCCCGTCATTCCAGTGCAGACTGGTTCTGGACAGTAAATGCCATCACCAAAGGCCACCGTGGATCTGAAATCAACAGTTTTCATATAGTAATGGTCGTACCTATTGTGTATCGTATGTCCATGTTCTTGTTCAGGTTTTTCATCATTTCATGGGTCCCTGTACTTAATTCTACTGAATGATTAATTTGTGAATGGAGACATTCCCTTCACCACTCATTTGAAGCTCCATGGAACATTTAAAGATTTTACTCATATGCATCCAGACGACAGTCCTGCCATTATTGGGATGAATCAGCGAACATTCCCCACGTATCATCGAAGGCAAGGATTTCCTTTTCCATTTTAGGAGATCATTACAGCACTGAATCCCATGTGTGCGTTCATTATAAGCGGAACAGTTGCAGCAAGACTTTAAAACTAAGATTTTGCTAATATCTACTTGCATTGGTTGTCCCAAAAATTACATTCCATATTATGTATGTTTTTCAGTGCCGCTGTAGGGCGGGGTGACCAAGTGGAAAGGCATTGGTCACGTGAACCAAGTAGCAGTAGCGGGTGGTGGAATCTGGCCATTCCATCGTAGTCATATTTAAAACATTTAACATAATCTTTAGCCAAATCCTATTGGCAGAAAACAAGAAAACAAAAACGAAAAAATTGCTGATATTGAAAATCAAACAAAAACAGACGTTGCTGGAATATTTCAGGACGTCTGGCAGCATCTGTGGAGAGACCGAGCCAATGGATGTGAAACGTTAACTGTGATTCATCTGCACAGATGCTGCCAGCTCACCTGTGATTTTACAGCAATTTCTGTTTTTGTTTCAGATTGGCAGGTTTTGTCGCAGTTCATGAGAACAGTGCTCATTAGAATCAAACAGACAGCATAGACCTGGGAGTGTGAAATGAGACAGTAATAATGAATGAGTGGAGAGTGTTGTACTGGAAATGCACAGCAGGTCAGGCAACATCCGAGGAGCAGGAGAATGGACGATTTAGGCATAAGCCATTCATCAGGAATTAGACTTGTGAGTCGGACAGAGGAACAAAGCTGAAGCCAGGTACCAATTCCGAGGCACCTCCTCCTACAGACCACGATCACAAACTCTCCTCCCCTCACCAAACCATCATCTCCCAGACCAACCACAATCTCATCACCTCTGGGCATCTCCCATCCACAACCTCCAACCTCATTGTCCGTGAACCACGCACTCCACAATTCTACCTCCTTCCTAAGATTCACAAACCTGACTGCCCCAATCGACGTATTGTCTCATCCTGAGCCTGTCCCATCCGAATAATCTCCAGTTCAGGAAATGCCCACTTACATTCGTGACACCCCTATACACTTCACCTCCTCCAAGAATTTCGTTTCCCTGACCCCCAATGCGTCATCTTCACCATGAACATCCAGTCCCTGTACAAATCCATCTGCCATGACAGAAGTCTGCAAGCCTTCCATTTCTTAATCTCACACTATCCCAAACAGTACCTTTCCACCGACATCCTCATCCACTTGGCTGAACTGGTCCTCACAATCAACAATTCTTTCCAATTCTCCCACTTCCTCCATTGACGCTGGTAGCCATGGGCACCACATACGACCTAGCTATGCCTGCCTGTTTGTTAGATACGCGGAACTGTCCATCTTTCACAATTACACAGGCACCATCCTTCACCTGTTCCTCCGCTACATTGATGAATGGTTGGGTTCACTTGGTGCTCCAACGAGGAGGTTGCATAGCTCACCAACTTTACCAACACCTTCCACTCTGACCTCAAATTTATCCGGATCCTGTTGGCAACTTCCCTCACCTTCCTGGACCTCTCCATCACCGACTCTGGCAACTGACTAATTACAGACATATACTACAAGCCCACCGACTCCCACATGTATCTAGTTTACATCTTCTCCAACCCTATCTCGTGTAAGAACGCCATTCTTTATTCCCAATTCCTCCACCTCCAGCACATATGTTTCCAGGATGATCAATTTCACCTTAGAAAGAGCCAGTTGGTCTCCTTCTTCCACGATCACAAATTGCCTTCCCACGTGGTTGACAGCACCCTCCAGTTCAACACCTCCATTTCACACACCACCACCCTTGAAGCCACGCCTCTCAACGCAACAAGGACAGAACCACCTGGTGCTCACCTTACATCCCATCAAACTCCGCATAAACGCATCATATTCTGCCACTGATGCCACCTCCAAACAGACACCATCACCAGAGATATATTTCGCTGCCCAGCCCTGCCAACATTCCGTAAAGACCATTCCCTCCATGACCCCCTCTTCAGATCCATACATCCCCCCCCCCCAACCAGCCCACAACCCTCTCCTGGCACCTTTCACTGCCACCAAAGGAAGGGTGAAACTTGCACCCACACCACTCCCCTCACCTCAGCCAAGGCCCGAATGGATCATTCCACATCCATTAGAAATTCACCTTTACAGCGACCAATGTCATCTACTGAATCCGTTGCGCCCAGTGCGGTCTCCTCTACATCAGGTAGACAGGAAACCTTCTTGCAGATCATTTCAGAGAACATCTCTGGGACACCCGCACCCACCAACTTCACCGTCCCGTGGCTGAACACTTCAACTCCCCCTCCTACCCCATCAAAGACATACAGGTATTGGACCTCGCCACTGCCAAACCGTTACCACCCAACGCCTGGAGGAGGAACACTACACCTACCTGCTTGGGACCCTAACACCACACGGGATAAATGTGAATTTGAACAGTTACCTCATTTCCCCTCCCCAAGCCCAAGCCTTCAACTCGGCACCGTCCTCTCAACCCTTTCCATCACTGCTATTTCTGACCTATTTTCTTCTCCCTCCTATTCATCCATCTATTACTTTCCAGCTCATTCCCCTCAACCCCACACTATTTCCTTTTATCTCTCAGCCCCAACTCACAAGCCTTATTCCAGATGAAGGGCTTAAGTCTGAAACCTGAATACTCCTGCTCCTCGGATCCGACCTGATCTGCTGTACTTTTCCAGCATCACACTACCAACTCTGATCTCCAGCATCTGCAGTCCTAACTTTATCCTTTGAATTATCAATGACCTTAGAGTGAACATATCCCTCGATTGCTGTGATCACAGTGTGACTGAGTTTTCCAATTATTTTGGGTGAGGGCAGGCTGGATCTGAGACGAGCGATTAACATCTAAACAATGGGAATGGTATCAGATAGCGAAGTTAGGGCGGGCTGAAGTGAAGTGGAAAATTCTGTCAGAAGATGGGTCAGTACAACTGCATCACATCATCCAGACTGTAAAAGACACGCAGAAAGAGAAAATCAACTTCAGTGCAGGCACAATGACAGGTAAAGTGGAAAGGAGACAATACAACACACTGAGGTGCAGTGGAATTATTTATGTGAAAGGATTCGAGACATAAGCTACACCTTTACATATGGACTGCCCTCACATTGGAAAAAGGAATTTCCTGCAGTGTAACGGCGATATTTGCCTGTGACATCACAATGCTGAGAGGCACTGACATAGTTTCTTCTGTAGCAGCGTGGCCTCGTTAAAGCATGATCGTCCCATTAACCAGAATTCAAGACTTCAAAGCTCTCCCCTGCCCTGTACAACTTATTTGCTGCCCCTGTAGTCAGATCTCAATCGCTTGACTGTGTATTTTCTTCTGCTTCCTGCTTCATGGAAACACTTGAAACGTGAACAAATCCACTTTCCACTTTCACCAATCTTTTGCAGCTCCCGAGTTGGCACAGGTACGAGTGACCGATTGGCCTTCTCGAGCGTTCTCACTCTGGTATGATCTGAATGATAAAGTACACTGTGTCTGATCGGCAGAACGTCCCCACGCGGGACGATGCTGTTTATCCCATCCCCGTGGACTGAGCTGTCTCTGTTGGCAGAGTATTCAGCCATTCCCCTCCACTTGCAGGCATTATGACGGGATGTAAATGCGGATATGCTCTGAAGCTTCCTCTCACAGGCACAGCCAGGTGCAAGAGCGCCGCTGGAACTTAGCAACTTTGATTGCGAACTTCCTCCAAATATCATTTATTTGAGAGAGAGAAAAACGTGCTGAGCTGGTGGGAAAGAGAGAAATGGGCTGTGGACTCTCTTCCCTCAGTAAAATTCAAAGCAGTGCATTTTTGTGCTGCCCATTTGATGTTCAGAATCAATCTTCACAGAACAATCCAGCAGAAAGGCTTTTGTTTCAGAGCCGTCGGTTTCTTTGCTGCAATCGGGCATCAGTTAACATCTGAGTCCCAAATGTCCCAGATGAAGCGGCTCCGTATGAAACCCTCACTCACTGAGAACCATCCCCACAGCCAGGGGCTGCGGGGCTGCAGACAGTCCAAAGCGGAAGGGAGGATTAAAAACGAGCCATTATTTCTCCCTCTGCCACTCTGTCACAGAGACAGGCAGAGGGACGGCAGAGACGGGTGACGTCATTCACGTGCCGACAGAAGCCGTTCAGCCCATCGAGTCCACGGTAAATCTCTATCGCTTGCTTCTCTCTGAGGTTATTCATCATCAGTGCTGCTTGTTCTAATAAGAGGGAACTGTATCTGTCTGGAAATGCTGTCTCCGACAGACCGAACCACATGTCATTCACGGCTGTTCATTTCACCGGAGGACCCTGCTGTGTGATACAGCCTGGGGAAGAACTGCAAGGCGGTAAAAACAATGACTGCAGATGCTGGAAACCAGATTCTAGATTCGTGGTGGTGGAAGAGCACAGCAGTTCAGGCAGCATCCAAGGAGTTTCGAAATCGACGTTTCGGGCAGAATCCATTCATTAGGAATAAAGGCAGTGAACCTGAAGCGTGGAGGAGGCTAGAGGAGGGTGGGGGTGGGGAGAATGTAGCGTAGAATACCATGAGTGATTGGGGGAGGGGATGAAGGTGATAGGTCAGGGAGGAGGGTGGAGTGGATAGGTGGAAAAGGAGCTAGGCAGGTAGGACAAGTCCAGACATGTCATGGGGACAGTGCTGATCTGGAAGTTTAGAACTAGGGCGAGGTGGGGGACGGGGAAATGAGGAAACTGTTGAAGTCCACATTTATGCCCTGGGGTTGAAGTGTTCTGAGGCGGAAGATGAGGCGTTCTTCCTCCAGGCCTCTGGTGGTGAGGGAGCGGCGGTGAAGGAGGCCCAGGACCTCCATGTACTCGGCAGAGTGGGAGGGGGAGTTGAAATGTTGGGCCACAGGGCGGTGTGGTTGAGTGGTGCGGGTGTCCCGGAGATGTTCCTTAAAGCGCTCTGCTAGGAGGCGCCCAGTCTCCCCAATGTAGAGGAGACTGCACCGGGAGCAACGGATACAATAAATGATATTAGTGGATGTGCAAATAAAACTTTGATGGATGTGGAAGGCTTTTTTAGGGCCTTGGAGAGAGGTGAGGCAGGAGGTGTGGGCGCAGGTTTTCCAGTTCCTGAGGCGGCAGGGAAAGTGCCAGAATGGGAGGGTGGGTTGTAGGGGGGTGTGGACCTGACCAGGTAGTCACTGAGGGAATGGTCTTTGTGGAAGGCGGAAAGGGGTGGGGAGGGAAATATATCCCTGGTGGTGGGGTCTGTTTGGAGGTGGCAGAAATGACAGCGGATGATTTGGTTTATGCGAAGGTTTGTAAGGTGGAAGGTGAGCACCAGCGGCGTTCTGTCCTTGTTACGGTTGGAGGGTTGGAGTCTGAGGGCGGAGGTGCGGAATGTAGATGAGATGCATTGGAGGGCATCTTTAACCACGTGGGAAGGGAAATTGCGGTCTCTAAAGAAGGAGGCCATCTTGTGTGTTTTGTGGTGGAACTGGTCCTCCTGGGAACAGGTCCGGCAGAGGCGGAGGAATTGGGAATAAGTGATGGCATTTTTGCAAGAGGTAGGGTGGGAAGAGGTGTAATGCAAGAGGTAGGGTGGGAAGAGGTGTGCAAGAGGTAGGGTGGGAAGAGGTGTGCATCGGGTCAAATCCCTGTCACATACGTGACTGTTGTTCTCATGTTTATTTTTTCTCTACGTGTGCTGAAGTAACACAGTGAGGGAGCAATTACTGTTGTCAGACATACATGTAGGGGCGTATTAAATACTGAAGTTGTGAGATTTGAGCAGTGTTTATTAACATAGACCATTCAGTGTTCGAAACTCTGGCTCAGGAATTTGACAGAGAGCGAATTTGAGCAAAGGTTGAGCCAGGGCGTTCACCCCATGACGTAACACGAGTTTCTGCGGTTGCTTTGTTGTTCACCTCATTTGTGTGTTTTGCATCATTGAGGATTTTGAAGTTGTCCCCTCTATAGAAAAGGCCTGTGCTTTTGCAACATTGTACAAAAGATGCAGTACAATAACAGCCGATGCTAATTCTGTCTACATATCCAGATATTGATCCCTGGAAACAGCATTGTGCACTCTCCTCGAGTCTGGAAAACAACTTCCTCACATATAATGTTATATTCTCGCTCTCATGGCACTTTTCATTCCATCGGCTTCTGTTTTTCACGGAATCCGATTCAATGGATCTTGTCACTGTGTGTGTACATGTGTCAATGTATGTCTGCCTCTGTGTGTGCATGCCTGTATGTCTGTGTTGGTGTGTGTCGGTGTGTGCATGTCTCTGTGCATCTCTGTGTGTCTGTGTGATAATATGTGCTTGTTTTGTGTGTGTGCGAGTGATTGTGTGTCTCTGTGTATCAGTGATTCTGCGTGTGTGTGAGGAGTTTGGGTGTCTGTGTGTAGGGGGCTTGTAAGGGTGTTTTCTATGTGTCAATGTGTGTATGCCTCTGTCTGTTTGCCAGTGTATGTGCATATCAGAATGTATCTGTGTGCCTGTGTGTGTGTGTCTGTGTTTCTGTCTGTGTGTTCCTTTGTGAATGTATGTACGTACATGTGCTTTTTGCGTGTCTGCATATGTGTTAGTTGTGTGTCTGGCTGAGTGTGTCTGTCCGTGTATGAGAGTAAATGTGCATTTGTGGGGAGGGTGGGTGTCTATGTCTGTTAGTGTGCATGTTTGTTTGAGTGTGTATGCCTGTCTGTGTGTGAGTATGTGTGTGTGTGTGGGCAGTGTGGGTGTCTCTGTGTGGGGAGTGTGGATGTTTTCGAGCGTGGGAAGCATGGTTGTCTTTGTGTTTGTGTGTGTGTGTGTCTGTGTGTGTGTTTCTGTGTTTGTGTGTCTGTGTGTGTGTTTCTGTGTCTGTGGGTGCGTGTGTGTCTATGTCAAAGAGTGTGGTGCTGGAAAAGCACAGAATTTCAGGCAGCATCCAAAGAGCATGAAAGTTGGAATTTCGAACATAATCTCATCATTAGTAACGAGGCTTGTGGACCATGTGGGCCGAACGATAAATGGAAGGGGATGGTGCTTGGGTAAGGCAGCTGGGAAGGCGACAAATAAATGATGGTGGAGTGAAGGTGATAGGTTGGAGCAAAGAGTGAAGTGGATAGTGGGAATGAAGACGGACAGGTAGCACAGTTCAAGAGGGAGGTGCCGATTTGGAAGGATGGATCTGGGATAAGTTCTGGTGTGGGGTTGGAATGAAGAAACGAATGAAATCTGTGTCTGTGTGTGTTCTGCGGGTGTGTGTGTGTGTCTGTGTGAGTGCATGCGTATGTGTGCATGTATGTATATATATCTGCATGAGTGTAAGCATTTTGTGTGCGTGTGTGCGTGTCATGGGCGTGTGTATGTCTCTTTGTGTGTGTGGCTCTCTGCGTCTGGGTGTGTGTCGCGTGTGTGTGTGCGTTTGTAAGTGCGTGTGTAGGGTGGCTATAGGTATGTGTATCTGTATGTGAGTGTCTGTGTGCAGCTGTATATGTCTGTGTGCACGTGTCTCTGTGTGTGCACACGTTTGTAGTGTGTGTGTAAGTGTGTGTGGCGGTGGCTATGAGTATTGTGTATCTGTGCATGAGTGTCTGTGTGCAGCTCTATGTGTGTACATGCCTCTGTGTGTGTGCGCGTTTGTAGTGTGTGTGTGTGCGTATATGTGTGTTGATGGTGCTCTCAGTTTGGATAGTGCTGTGAGCTGATACAATCCCTCTGTCCTTCCGAAACTGAATCCCTATGATTTTCGCCCTCCATTACCACCTGTACAGAGGGGTGGGGAGACCAGCAGAGACTGACTGCGACAGAAAGCTCAGCAAGTCTGTCACCATCTGTGGGCAGAAATGGAAGTTAATGTTTTGGGTTGAGTACCCCTTCCTCAGAAACTCATGTCAGGGGGATAGCACATCACATTAACACCACAGTGACTGCCAGCCTCGACCTACACTGATACACACAGATAAACACACACGAACACAGAGACATCGAGACACTCACTCATACACTGACACTAATACAGACATGGAGTGTCTGTCAGTAATTCTCTTGCTCCGGTAACTTTGTCAATATATCACTTGGACTCTGGTATGTGTCAGTTTTTTTCAATCTATTCTTGGTGAGTGTTTTCGTATTGTGCTTGTTCACACTAGTGAGAGAGTCAGTAAGTATGAGTGGAGAGTGATTGTAGGACAATTTCATTGCTTGCCGAAACCAAACCTGGAAGAATTGTAAAGTGTGTGGAGGACAGTGTGGAACTCCAAAAGGGCAGTGACAAATTGGTGTAGTGTTCTGTTTTATGGCAGATGAGCATCAATGCAGAGCAGTGTGAGATGATGCACTTAGGTAGGAATAACATTGAGAGACAATATAAAATATCTGTACAGTTATAAAAGGGCTGCAGGAGCACAGGATGCTGGATATATATGAGGACAGATTATTTGACATGGCAGGACAAGTGAGGAGAGCAGTAAATGTCACAGATTATTTTCAGTATTTGAGCTGTTTACAGGAGGAGGTATAGGAGGGAGCCTCCGTGCTCCCTTCCTGGGAGGTAATAGCGACGATGTGTTGTGAGCCCACCCTCCGGCCACCGAGATGGTGGAGTTTCCATTTATACCAGCTCGACACAAAAGAGAGATGGCATCAGGGCCACGGCTTAGAAGTTGTGCCGGGGGAAACGGAACTGCCAGTGGGTTTAAAGTGAGAATTGCCCTTCACTGAACATTGCTCCTTACTCGTTTGGTGAGATGTGGATGTTTCAGAATCTCCACACGAGGCATCCCGGTCCTCTCCAACTCGTAGCAGGGTCCTCCCCATGTGGTGCTGGGGTGGTGGGGGAGGTGGTGGTGGGATGAGGGAGCGGATATCGGGCACTCCACTACCCGGCTAGACCATTTCTGTCCTATTCCAGGCTGTTTCTCCTGGAATGGTACAAAAGGAGGGAGGGAGGGAAGGTTGCAGTGGGTGGCCCTGCTCTTAGTTCGGGTGTAAGTGTGGCAGGGGAAATGGTGAGGTGTCAGGAGGGAGTTAGTCCATAGTGTTACGGCCATGTTACGTTATTAGTGTGGGTGGTATAGTGGAGGGAAATTAGGAGAGAGAGAGAGAGAGAGAGGGAGAGAAGGTGAAAGAGTGAGAGTGGTGGAGCATGAGCCTAGTTCGGTGGTCGGTGCTATAACAAATATACAGTGAGTGCGAGGGATCAGAGAGAATACAGTGACCCTTACCCTGACAGAGTGGGGAAGGTTATTGATGCTTGTCCTGTATTGCTGGACATTTCCTCAGAACGCAGATACAGCACTGAGCTGGGTGGTGAGCTCGGACAATGCTCAGGGGGTCTGGTGGTGTGGGTCCCTCTGGGAAGAGAATGGTCTAACTCTGAACTAGCCCATCCACTAGGTCTTCCAAACCCCTGTCCAAAAAACCGTGTTGTAATTGTACCTTATCTGCCATGCTCAAGGTAAACAGTGCAGGGCAACTTCTAACTAAGAAAGCTCAACCGTCTGCCCATTGGCCTTTTGAAGATGGCACCAGTGCCAGAGATCACGGAATATCCAGGGGCATCCGAGCGATGGTGAGTACCTCCAGCCATGATGGGTGTGAGAATCGGGCTGGTATTGAATAAGAGGGACACCATGAGGTGGAGTGGGTAGTTAATGAGGTGAGTTTGATAAGATAACACCAGAAACTTGCTCAGACTCGTACAGACAATCCATCTGTCACATTCAATGAAAACGTCACTGAGACAAATTATTCTTAGATTCAGACCAGTGAGTCATAGATTCTGTTGAAACCACTAACAGTCACAAAGCTGCAGTTGCTTGTACAATGCTCTCCATTACAGAGAAGAACATAAACTTGACCTACCCTTGGGAAATAAGGTAGGGCAGGAGATTGAGTTATCAGTGGGGAAGCACTTTGGAACAAGTAATCATAATTCTATTAGTTTTAAAACAGAGATGGAAAAGGATAAATTGGATCTAAAAGATATTTTATTAAATTGGAGAAAGTCTAATTTGATTATATTACGCAAGAACTTGGATAGGGTAAATGGACAAAGTCTTTTGCCTGAGGTCCGAGATGTCCAGAACGAGAGGGTATAGGTTTGGGGTGAGAGGGGAAGGATATAAATGTGACTGAAGAGACAATATTTCACACAGAGTGTGGTACGTGTATGGACTGAGCTGCCAGAGGAAGTGATGGAAGTTGGTACGATTGCAACATTTAAGAGGTATTTGGATGAGTGCATGAATAGGAAGGGTTTGGAGGGAAATGGGCAGGACGCTGCCAGGTGGGATTGGATTGGGTTGGGATATCTAGTCGGCATGGATGAGGTGGACCGAAGGGTCTGTTTCCATGCTGCACATCTCTATGACACTATGACTCTAACTTCCAAACTGGATTGGAATCGATATTCACAGATAAGGGGCCAGCTCAGAAGTGGGAAGCCTTCAAAAATGAGATATCAAGAGCCCAGAGACAGTATGCCCCTTTTAGGGTGAGGGGTAAGGCTGGAAGTTGTAAGGAATGCTGGCGGATTGGAGAAATTGATGGCCTGGTCACGGGTAAGAGGGATGCCAATGTCATATAAGGATATCAGGAGTCGATGTTTTTACAGTATTCATTCACGGGATGAGAGTATAACTGGCTTAGCCTGCATTTATTACCCATCACTAATTGCCAAGAGGCAGTTTACAGTTAACCATATTGTTGTGGGTCTGGAGTCACATGTAACCTAGACCAGGTAAGGATGGCTGTTTGCTTCCTTCAAGGGCATCAGCGAACTAGTTGGGTATTTCAAATAATCAAAACTAGATATATCATCGTCATCAGCCTCTGAATTCCAGATTTAAAGTGACTGTCGAGAAGAGTCTATAGCCAGTAGAAGTATAATTAAAAGGGAAATCCGGAGGCCATAAAGGGGGCTTGAGATAGCTTTGACAAATAGGGTTAAGGAGAATTCAAAGGTACTGTACAAACACATTAAGGACGAAAGAGTAACACGGGAGAGTTTTGGGTCACTTAAAGATCAGCAAGGCTTCCGATGTGCAGAACAACAGGAGATGGAGGCGATACTAAACAAGCACCTTGCATCAGTATTTACTGTGCAGAAGGAGATGGAAGCTAAGGAACTTCCGAAATTAACAGTGACATCTTGAAAAGTATCTGTAATAGAGAGGAAGAGATGCTGGAGTTCGTAAAGCCTGTAAAGATGGAAAAGTCCCCAGGACCTGATAAGCTGTCACCTCGAACTCTGTGGGAAGCTAGGGAAGGGATTGTTGGGTCACATGCTGAGATACTTGTATCATTGATTGTCACAGGTGAGGTGCCAGAAGATAGGAGGTTTGATAACGTGATGTCATTACTTTAAAAACATTAAGAAGGATAGTAAGGGAAAGCCGATGAACCTGACGTCAGTGATGGGCAAGTTGTTGGTATGGATTATGAGGCACAAGGTCTGCATGTATTTTGAATGGCAAGGACTGATACGGAATCGTCAACGTAGCTTTAAGTAAAGGAAATGGTGTCTCACGAAATTGACTGAGATTTTGCGAAGAAACTGACGAAGAGGATTCATTGAGGCAGAGGTGCACATTGCGATATAGACTTCATTAAGGCATTTGACAACGTTCTACATGGTAGACTGGTTAACTAGGTTAGTTCACATGGAATGCACATGGAAAACTAGACATGTGGATACAAAATTGGCTCGAAGGTAGCAGATAGAGGGTGGTGATGGAGGATTGCTTTTCGAACTGGTGGGTTGTAACCAGTGGTGTGCGACAAGTATCAGTGCTGGGTCCACTGTTTTTCATTATTTATATAGATCATTTGGATGTGAACACAGCAGCGATAGTTGGTTAGTTTGCAAATGACACCAAAACTGATGTTGTTGTGGACACACAGAAGGTTTTCATCAGAGTACAACGAGATCTTGATCAGGTGGGCTGATCGGCTGAGGAGCAGCGAATGGTGTTTAGTGCAGATAAATGTGAGGCACTGCATTTTGGAAATGCAAATCAGGGCAGGATGTAGACACTGAATGGTAAGGTCCTGTGAAGTGTTGATGAACAAAAGGTTTTTGGAGTGTAGGTTCAAAATTCCTTGAAAGTTGTGTTACAGTTCGATAGAATTCGGTAGAAACCATTTGGCATGCTTGCCATTGGTCAGTGCTTTGACTATATGAATTGGGAGGCCATGCTGCTGCTGTACAGCACATTCATTCGGTTATTTTGGAGTATTGTATTCAATTCTGGTCTCCCTCCTATCAGAAAGATATTGTGAAACTTGAAGGGAGACAGAAAAGATTTACAAGGATGTTGCCAGGATTTGAGCTATTGGGAGAGAGTGAGTAGGTTGGGGTGATTTTCCTTGGAGCATGAGAGGCATATACAGGGTTAATAGGCATATCTCTTTCGCAAAACCAGAGGGCATGGATTTCAGGTGAGACCCAAGGACCAACATTTTCTAATACAGAATGGTGCATGTGTGGAATGAGCTACCAGTGGAGGTGGTGGTGCCTGTTATGATTACATTTAAAAGGCATTTGGATGGGTACATGAAGAGGAAGGGTTTACATCGAAATGTGCCAAGTGCTGGCAAATGGGACTAGTTTAATTTGGGATATCCCATCGGCATGGACAAGTTAGATTGAAGGGTCTGTTTCTGTGCTGTACATCTCCGAGAGTCTATGATTCTGTCTGAACTCACACCAGTATACTATTACTTCACCATTGCCGGAAATACCAGCCTATGTTATTTGATGCTATCGAAATGTCTTCACTTCAGCATTTTTAAACATGCGAACACATCCTTCTGCAACACTGACTCTGAGTCTCTCTCCATCCGTCTATTTCCCAAATCCCTCCCATTTGTTGCTATATAAACTGTTGGTATTTAAACTGAGCATCAGCTTCCAACATTAAGCAGCTTAGAAACAATGTTCAAAAAGCATAGCGTGTGTTTTATTTGACTTCCCGGTGTCCTGCTCTGTTATTCATGTTGGATAGTGGACTTCCAGCAGTTTTGATGCACACCTTTCTAACTTGCTCTGCGCCGATCAATTGAACGCCTGTGGTAATCACTCTCTACTGATCATGTGCTCAGTAACACAAGGAATCGCTTGCACTGTTACTGATCCAGAAGAGCCTTCTCACTAGCACTTGAGTGACATTTAACTTAATTCTAGTTTTGGAATGTTAGTGGAAAAGCTGGGGACGGTTTCCTGGAGGCTGTGCTTTAAGCTGCTGTGGAAATTCAGGAAGACCAGATGCTTTGGTGACCCAATCTGGATGATTCATGGTGACTGTAGTGACAGCATCTGCAACATGACCATCAAAAGGAGCAGAGACTGCAGAGAGGGGAATATCTTAAAAATGGAATGAGGGAATCACAATCAGATCAGAGAATAACTGCCTCCTATCCCTGTGTCCCAGTCTCGAGCAGTTGAGTGACGGTCTCCTGTTCCTGTGTCCCAGTCTCGAGCAGTTGAGTGATGGCCTCCTGTTCCTGTGTTCCAGTCTCGAGCAGTCGAGTGACTCGCTTCTGTTCCTGTGTCGAGGTCGAGAGCAGTTTAATGACTGGCTCCTGTTCCTGTGTTCCTGTTTCCACCTGCTGCCCCTGAGTAACAGGCTCCAATAGCTGTGTGCTATCCTCCTGCTGCCCTTCAGTAACATGCTCCAATACCTGTGTGCTAACCTACTGCTACCCCTGAGTAACAGGTTCCAATAGCTGTGTGCCTCACCCCCTGCTGCCCCTGCGTAACAGGCTCCAATAGCTGCGTGCCCTCTTCCTGCTGCTCCTGAACAACAGTCTCCAATAGCTGTGTGCTCTCCTCCTGTTGCCTCTGAGTAACAGGCTCCAATAGCTGTGTGCTGTCCTCCTGCTGCCCTTCAGTAACAGGTTCCAATAGCTGTGTGCCGTCCTCCTTCTGCTCTTCAGTAACAGGCTTCAATAGCTGCATGCTCACACCATCCTGCCCCTGAGTAACCGGATCCAATACCTGTTTGCACACCCACCTGCTGCCCCTGAGTAACAGGCTCCAATAGCTGTGTGCCCTCCTCCTGAGTAACAGGCTCCAATAGTTGTGCGCTTACACCCTGCTGCTCCTGAGTAACAGGCACCAATACCTGTGTGCCCACCTCCTGCTGCTCCTGAGTGACTAGCTCCAATACCTGTGTGCCCTCCTCCTGCTGCCCCTGAGTAACATTCTCCAATAGCACTGTGCCTTCCTTCTGCTGCCCCTGATTAACAGGCTCCAATAGCTATGTGCCCTCCTCCTGCTGCTCAGGAGTAACAGGCTCCAAAACCTGTGTGCCCTCCTCCTGCTGCTCCTGAGTAACAGGCTCCAATAGCTCTGTGCTCTCTTCCTGCTGCTCCTGAGTAACAGGCTCCAATACCTGTGTGCCCTCCTCCTGCTGCTCCTGAGTAACAGGCCCCAATATCTGTGTGCCCTCCTCCTGCTGCGCCTGAGTAACAGCCTCCAATAGTTGTGTGCACTCCTCCTGCGGCTCCTGAGTAACAGGCTCCAATAGCTGTGTGCCCTCCTCCTGCTGCCCCTGAGTAACAGGCTTCAATACCTGTGTGCCTTCCTCCTGCTGAACCTGAGCAACAGGCTCCAATACCTGTGTGCCCTCCTCCTGCTGCTCCTGAGTAACAGGATCCAATAGCTATGTGCCCTCCTCCTGCTGCTCCTGAGTAATAGGCCCCAATATCTGTGTGCTCTCCTCCTGCTGATCCTGAGTAAAAGGCTCCAATAGTTGTGTGCCCTACTCCTGCTGCTCCTGAGTAACAGGTTTCAATAGTTGTGTGCCCTCCTCCTGCTGCTCCTGAGTAACAGTCTTCAATACCTGTGTGCCTTCCTCTTGCTGCCCCTGAGTAACAGGCTCCAATACCTGTGTGCCCTCCTCCTGCTGCTCCTGAGTAATAGGCCCAAATACCTGTGTGCTCTCCTCCTGCTACTCCTGAGTAACAGGCTCCAATAGTTGTGTTCCCTCATCCTGCTGCTCCTGAGTAACAGGTTTCAATAGTTGTGTGCCCTCCTACTGCTGCTCCTGAGTAACAGGCTCCAATAGTTGTGTGCCCTCCTCCTGCTGCTCCTGAGTAATAGGCTCCAATAGTTGTGTGCCCTCCTACTGAGTAACCGGCTCCAATACCTGTTTGCACACCCAACTGCTGCCCCTGAGTAACAGGCTCCAACAGCTGTGTGCCCTCCTCCTGAGTAACAGGCTCCAATAGCTGTGCGCTTACACCCTGCTGCTCCTGAGTAACAGGCACCAATATCTGTGTGCCCTCCTCCTGCTGCTCCTGACTGACCAGCTCCAACACTTGTGTGCCCTCCTCCTGCTGCCACTGAGAATCATTCTCCAATAGCTCTGTGCCTTCCTTCTGCTGCCCCTGATTAACAGGCTCCAATAGCAATGTGCCCTCCTCCTGCTGCTCAGGAGTAACAGGCTCCAATAGTTGTTTGCCCTCCTTCTGCTGCTCCTGAGTAACAGATTTCAATAGTTGTGCGCTCTCCTCCTGCTGCTCCTGAGTAACAGGCTCCAATAGCTCTGTGCCCTCCTCCTGCTGCTCCTGAGTAACAGGCTCCAATACCTGTGTGCCCTCCTTCTGCTGCCCCTGAGTAACAGCCTCCAATAGTTGTGTGCCCTCCTCCTGCTGCTCCTGAGTAACAGGCTCCAATAGCTGTGTGCCCTCCACCTGCTGCTCCTGAGTAACAGCCTCCAATAGCTATGTGCCCTCCTCCTGCGTCTCCTGAGTAACAGGCTCCAATAGCTGTGTGCCCTCCTCCTTCTGCTCCTGAGTAACAGGCTTCAATACCTGTGTGCCTTCCTCCTGCTGCCCTGAGTAACAGGCTCCAATAGTTGTGTGCCCTCCTCCTGCTGCTCCTGAGTAATAGGCTCCAATAGTTGTGTGCCCTCCTACTGAGTAACCGGGTCCAATACCTGTTTGCACACCCAACTGCTGCCCCTGAGTAACAGGCTCCAACAGCTGTGTGCCCTCCTCCTGAGTAACAGTCTCCAATAGCTGTGCGCTTACACCCTGCTGCTCCTGAGTAACAGGCACCAATACCTGTGTGCCCTCCTCCTGCTGCTCCTGACTGACCAGCTCCAATACTTGTGTGCCCTCCTCCTGCTGCCACTGAGAAACATTCTCCAATAGCTCTGTGCCTTCCTTCTGCTGCCCCTGATTAACAGGCTCCAATAGCAATGTGCCCTCCTCCTGCTGCTCAGGAGTAACAGGCTCCAATAGTTGTGTGCCCTCCTCCTGCTGCTCCTGAGTAACAGATTTCAATAGTTGTGCGCTCTCCTTCTGCTGCTCCTGAGTAACAGGCTCCAATAGCTCTGTGCCCTCCTCCTGCTGCTCCTGAGTAACAGGCTCCAATACCTGTGTGCCCTCCTTCTGCTGCCCCTGAGTAACAGCCTCCAATAGTTGTGTGCCCTCCTCCTGCTGGTCCTGAGTAACAGGCTCCAATAGCTCTGTGCCCTCCTCCTGCTGCTCCTGAGTAACAGGCTCCAATACCTGTGTGCCCTCCTTCTGCTGCCCCTGAGTAACAGCCTCCAATAGTTGTGTGCCCTCCTCCTTCTGCACCTGAGTAACAGGCTTCAATACCTGTGTGCCTTCCTCCTGCTGCCCTGAGCAACAGGCTCCAATACCTGTGTGCTCTCCTCCTGCTGCTCCTGAGTAACAGGCTCCAATAGCTATGTGACCTCCTCCTGCTGCTCCTGAGTCACAGGCTCCATTACCTGTGTGCCCTCCTCCTTCTGCTCCTGAGGAACAGGCCCCAATAGTTGTGTGCCCTCCTCCTGCTGCTCCTGAGTAACAGGTTTCAATAGTTGTGTGCCCTCCTCCTGCTGCCCCTGAGTAACAGCCTCCAATAGTTGGGTGCCCTCCTCCTGCTGCTCCTGAGTAACAGGCTTCAATACCTGTGTGCCTTCCTCCTGCTGCCCTGAGCAACAGGCTCCAATACCTGTGTGCTCTCCTCCTGCTGCTCCTGAGTAACAGGCTCCAATAGTTGTGTTCCCTCCTCCTGCTGCTCCTGAGTAACAGATTTCAATAGTTGTGCGCTCTACTCCTGCTGCTCCTGAGTAACAGGCTCCAATAGCTCTGTGCCCTCCTCCTGCTGCTCCTGAGTAACAGGCTCCAATAGTTGCGTGCCCTCCTCCTGCTGCTCCTGAGTAACAGGTTTCAATTTTTGTGTGCTCTCTGCCTGCTGCTCCTGATTAACAGGCTCCAATAGCTGTGTGCCCTCCTCCTGCGGCTCCTGAGTCATAGGCTCCAATAGCTGTGTGCTCTCCTCCTGCTGCTCCTGAGTAACAGGCTCCAATACCTCTGAGCTCTCCTCCTGCTGCTCCTGAGTAACAGGCTCCAATACCTTTGTGCTCTCCTCCTGCTGCTCCTGAGTAACAGGCTCTTATACCTGTGTGCCCTCCTCGTGCTGCTCCTGAGTCACAGGCTCCATTACCTGTGTGCCGTCCTACTGAGTAACAGGCTCCAATAGTTGTGCGCTTACACCCTGCTGCTCCTGAGTAACAAGCTCCAATACCTGTGTGCCCTCCTCCTGCTGCTCCTGAGAAACAGGATTCAATAGCTATGTGCCCTCCTCCTGCTGCTCATGAGTAACAGGCTCCAATACCTATGTGCTCTCCTCCTGCTGCCCCTGATTAACAGGCTCCAATACCTGTGTGCCCTCCTCCTGCTGCTCCTGAGTCATAGGCTCCAATACCTGTGTGTCCTCCTCCTGCTGCCCCTGAGTAACAGCCTCCAATAGTTGTGTGCCCTCCTTTTGCTGCTCCTGAGTAACAGGCTCCAATAGCTGTGTGCCCTCCTCCTGCTGCTCCTGAGTAACTGGCTTCAATATCTGTGTGACTTCCTCCTGCTGCCCCTGAGCAACAGGCTCCAATAGCTGTGTGCCTTCCTCCTGCTGCCCCTGAGTAACAGGCTCCAATAGTTGTGTGCCCTCCTCCTGCTGCTCCTGAGTAACAGGCTCCAATAGCTGTGTGCCCTCCTCCTGCTGCTCCTGAGTAACAGGCTTCAATACCTGTGTTCCTTCCTCCTGCTTCCCCCAGAGGAACAGGCTCCAATACCTGTGTCCCCTCCTCCTGCTGCTCCTGAGTAACAGGCTCCAATAGCTATGTGCTCTCCTCCTGCTGCTCCTGAGTAACAGCCTCCAATAGTTGTGTGCCCTCCTCCTGCTGCCCCTGAGTAACAGCCTCTAATAGCTGTGTGCTCTCCTCCTGCTGCTGCTGAGTAATTGGCTCCAATAGTTGTGTGCCCTCCTCCTGCTGCTCCTGAGTAAAAAGGCTCCAATAGCTCTGTGCTCTCCTCCTGCTGCTCCTGAGTAACAGCCTCCAATAGTTGTGTGCCCTTCTCCTGCTGCTCCTGAGTAATAGGCTCCAATACCTGTGTGCCTTCCTCCTGCTGCCCTTCAGTAACAGTCTCCAATACCTGTGTGCTCATACTCTGCTGCTCCTGAGTAACAGGCTCCAATAGTTTTGTGCTGTGCTCCTACTGTCCCTTATTAACAGGCTCCAATAGATGTGCTCTCCTCCTGCTGCTCCTGAGTCATAGGCTCCAATAGCAGTGTGCTCTCCTCCTGCTGCCCCTGAGTAACAGGCTCCAATAGTTGTGTGCTCTCCTGCTGCTGCTCCTGAGTAACAGGCTCCAATAGTTGTGTGCCCTCCTCCTGCTGCTCCTGAGTAACAGGCTCCAATACCTGTGTGCCCTCCTCCTGCTGCTCCTGAGTAACAGGTTTCAATAGTTGTGCGCTCTCCTCCTGCTGTCCCTGAGTAATAGGCTCCAATACCTGTGTGCCCTCCTCCTGCTGCTCCTGAGTAACAGGCCCCAATACCTGTGTGCTCTCCTCCTGCTGCTCCTGAGTAACAGGCTCCAATAATTGTGTTCCCTCCTCCTGCTGCTCCTGAGTAACAGGTTTCAATAGTTGTGTGCCCTCCTCCTGCTGCTCCTGAGTAACAGGCTCCAATAGTTGTGTGCCCTCCTCGTGCTGCTCCTGAGTAACAGGCTCCAATAGCTGCGTGACATCCTCCTGCTGCTCCTGAGTAACAGGCTTCAATACCTGTGTGCCTTCCTCCTGCTGCCCCTGAGTAACAGGGTCCAATAGTTGTGTGCCCTCCTCCTGCTGCTCCTGAGTAACAGGCTCCAATACCTGTGTGCTCTCCTCCTGCTGCTCCTGAGTAACAGGCTCCAATACCTGTGTGCCCTCCTCGTGCTGCTCCTGAGTAACACCCTCCAATAGCTGTGTGCCGTCCTCCTGAGTAACAGGCTCCAATAGCTTTGCGCTACACCCTCCTGCTCCTCAGTAACAGGCACCAATACCTGTGTGCCCTCCTCCTGCTGCTCCTGAGTCATAGGCTCGAATACCTGTGTGTCCTCCTCCAGGTGCCCCTGAGTAACAGCCTCCAATAGTTGTGTGCCCTCCTCCTGCTGCTCCTGTGTAACAGGCTCCAATAGCTGTGTGCCCTCATCCTGCTGCTCCTGAGTAACAGGCTTCAATACCTGTGTGCCTTCCTCCTGCTGCCCCTGAGTAACAGGCTCCAATAGCTGTGTGCCTTCCTCCTGCTTCCCCTGAGTAACAGCCTCCAATAGTTGTGTGCCCTCCTCCTGCTGCACCTGAGTAACAGGCTTCAATACCTGTGTGCCTTCCTCCTGCTTCCCCCAGAGGTACAGGTTCCAATACCTGTGTCCCCTCCTCCTGCTGCTCCTGAGTAACAGGCTCCAATAGCTATGTGCCCTCCTCCTGCTGCTCCTGAGTAACAGGCTCCAATACCTGTGTGCCCTCCTCCTGCTGCCCCTGAGAAACAGCCTCTAATAGCTGTGTACTCTCCTCCTGCTGCTGCTGAGTAATTGGCTCCAATAGTTGTGTGCGCATCTCCTGCTGCTACTGAGTAACAGGCTCCAATAGCTATGTGCTCTCCTCCTGCTGCTCCTGAGTAACAGCCTCCAATAGTTGTGAGCCCTCCTCCTGCTGCTCCTGAGTAACATGCTCCAATAGCGCTGTGCTCTCCTCCTGCTGCTCCTGAGTAACAGCCTCCAATAGTTGTGTGCCCTCCTCCTGCTGCTCCTGAGTAATAGGCTCCAATAGTTGTGTGCCCTCTTTCTGCTGCTCCTGAGTAACAGGCTCCAATAGCTATGTGCCCTCCTCCTGCTGCTCCTGAGTAACAGGGTCCAATACCTGTGCGCCTTCCTCCTTCTGCCCTTCAGTAACAGTCTCCAATACCTGTGTGCTCATACTCTGCTGCTCCTGAGTAACAGGCTCCAATAGTTGTGTGCTGTGCTCCTACTGCCCCTGATTAACAGGCTCCAATAGATGTGCTGTCCTCCTGCTGCTCCTGAGTAACAGGCTCCAATACCTGTGTGCCCTCCTCCTGCTGCTCCTGAGTAACAGGTTTCAATAGTTGTGCGCTCTCCTCCTGCTGTCCCTGAGTAATAGGCTCCAATACCTGTGTGCCCTCCTCCTGCTGCTCCTGAGTAACAGGCCCCAATACCTGTGTGCTCTCCTCCTGCTGCTCCTGAGTAACAGGCTCCAATAGTTGAGTTCCCTCCTCCTGCTGCTCCTGAGTAACAGATTTCAATAGTTGTGTGCCCTCCTCCTGCTGCTCCTGAGTAACAGGCTCCAATACCTGTGTGCCCTCCTCCTGCTGCTCCTGAGTAACAGGTTTCAATAGTTGTGCGCTCTCCTCCTGCTGTCCCTGAGTAATAGGCTCCAATACCTGTGTGCCCTCCTCCTGCTGCTCCTGAGTAACAGGCCCCAATACCTGTGTGCTCTCCTCCTCCTGCTCCTGAGTAACAGGCTCCAATACTTGTGTTCCCTCCTCCTGCTGCTCCTGAGTAACAGGTTTCAATAGTTGTGTGCCCTCCTCCTGCGGCTCCTGAGTAACAGGCTCCAATAGCTGTGTGCCCTCCTCCTTCTGCTCCTGAGTAACAGGCTTCAATACCTGTGTGCCTTCCTCCTGCTGCCCTGAGTAACAGGCTCCAATAGTTGTGTGCCCTCCTCCTGCTGCTCCTGAGTAATAGGCTCCAATAGTTGTGTGCCCTCCTACTGAGTAACCGGGTCCAATACCTGTTTGCACACCCACCTGCTGCCCCTGAGTAACAGGCTCCAACAGCTGTGTGCCCTCCTCCTGAGTAACAGTCTCCAATAGCTGTGCGCTTACACCCTGCTGCTCCTGAGTAACAGGCACCAATACCTGTGTGCCCTCCTCCTGCTGCTCCTGACTGACCAGCTCCAATACTTGTGTGCCCTCCTCCTCCTGCCACTGAGAAACATTCTCCAATAGCTCTGTGCCTTCCTTCTGCTGCCCCTGATTAACAGGCTCCAATAGCAATGTGCCCTCCTCCTGCTGCTCAGGAGTAACAGGCTCCAATAGTTGTGTGCCCTCCTCCTGCTGCTCCTGAGTAACAGATTTCAATAGTTGTGCGCTCTCCTCCTGCTGCTCCTGAGTAACAGGCTCCAATAGCTCTGTGCCCTCCTCCTGCTGCTCCTGAGTAACAGGCTCCAATACCTGTGTGCCCTCCTTCTGCTGCCCCTGAGTACCGGCCTCCAATAGTTGTGTGCCCTCCTCCTGCTGCTCCTGAGTAACAGGCTCCAATAGCTATGTGCCCTCCTCCTGCGTTTCCTGAGTAACAGGCTCCAATATCTGTGTGCCCTCCTCCTTCTGCTCCTGAGTAACAGGCTTCAGTAACTGTGTGCCTTCCTCCTGCTGCCCTGAGCAACAGGCTCCAATACCTGTGTGCTCTCCTCCTGCTGCTCCTGAGTAACAGGCTCCAATAGCTATGTGACCTCCTCCTGCTGCTCCTGAGTCACAGGCTCCATTACCTGTGTGCCCTCCTCCTTCTGCTCCTGAGGAACAGGCCCCAATAGTTGTGTGCACTCCTCCTGCTGCTCCTGAGTAACAGGTTTCAATAGTTGTGTGCCCTCCTCCTGCTGCCCCTGAGTAACAGCCTCCAATAGGTGTGTGCCCTCCTCCTGCTGCTCCTGAGTAACGGGCTTCAATACCTGTGCGCCTTCCTCCTGCTTCCCCTGAGTAACAGGCTCCAATACCTGTGTGCCCTCCTCCTGCTGCTCCTGTGTAACAGGACCCAATACCTGTGTGCCCTCCTCCTGCTGCTCCTGAGTAACAGGCCCCAATACCTGTGTGCTCTCCTCCTGCTGCTCCTGAGTAACAGGCTCCAATAGTTGTGTTTTCTCCTCCTGCTGCTCCTGAGTAACAAGTTTCAATACCTGTGTGCCCTCCTCCTGCTGCTCCTGAGTAACAGGTTTCAATAGTTGTGTGCTCTCCGCCTGCTGCTCCAGAGTAACAGGCTCCAATAGCTGTGTGCCCTCCTCCTGCGGCTCCTGAGTCATAGGCTCCAATAGCTGTGTGCTCTCCTCCTGCTGCTCCTGAGTAACAGGCTCCAATACCTGTGCGCTCTCCTCCTGCTGCTCCTGAGTAACAGGCTCCAATACCTGTGTGCTCTCCTCCTGCTGCTCCTGAGTAACAGGCTCTAATACCTGTGTGCCCTCCTCGTGCTGCTCCTGAGTAACACCCTCCAATAGCTGTGTGCCGTCCTACTGAGTAACAGGCTCCAATAGTTGTGCGCTTACACCCTGCTGCTCCTGAGTAACAGGGTCCAATACCTGTGTGCCCTCCACCTGCTGCTCCTGAGAAACAGGATTCAATAGCTATGTGCCCTCCTCCTGCTGCTCATGAGTAACAGGCTCCAATACCTATGTGCTCTCCTCCTGCTGCCCCTGATTAACAGGCTCCAATACCTGTGTGCCCTCCTCCTGCTGCTCCTCAGTCGTAGGCTCCAATATCTGTGTGTCCTCCTCCTGCTGCCCCTGAGTAACAGCCTCGAATAGTTGTGTGCCCTCCTTTTGCTGCTCCTAAGTAACAGGCTCCAATAGCTGTGTGCCCTCCTCCTGCTGCTCCTGAGTAACTGGCTTCAATATCTGTGTGACTTCCTCCTGCTGCCCCTGAGTAACAGGCTCCAATAGCTGTGTGCCTTCCTCCTGCTGCCCCTGAGTAACAGCCTCCATAACTTGTGTGCCCTCCTCCTGCTGCTCCTGAGTAACAGGCTCCAATAGCTGTGTGCCCTCCTCCTGCTGCTCCTGAGTAACAGGCTTCAATACCTGTGTTCCTTCCTCCTGCTTCCCCCAGAGGAACAGGCTCCAATACCTGTGTCCCCTCCTCCTGCTGCTCCTGAGTAACAGGCTCCAATAGCTATGTGCTCTCCTCCTGCTGCTCCTGAGTAACAGCCTCCAAATGTTGTGTGCCCTCCTCCTGCTGCCCCTGAGTAACAGCCTCTAATAGCTGTGTGCTCTCCTCCTGCTGCTGCTGAGTAATTGGCTCCAATAGTTGAGTGCCCTCCTCCTGCTGCTCCTGAGTAACAGGCTCCAATAGCTCTGTGCTCTCCTCCTGCTGCTCCTGAGTAACAGCCTCCAATAGTTGTGTGCCCTCCTCCTGCTGCTCCTGAGTAACATGCTCCAATAGCGCTGTGCTCTCCTCCTGCTGCTCCTGAGTAACAGCCTCCAATAGTTGTGTGCCCTCCTCCTGCTGCTCCTGAGTAATAGGCTCCAATACCTGTGTGCCTTCCTCCTGCTGGCCTTCAGTAACAGTCTCCAATACCTGTGTGCTCATACTCTGCTGCTCCTGAGTAACAGGCTCCAATAGTTTTGTGCTGTGCTCCTACTGTCCCTTATTTACAGGCTCCAATAGATGTGCTCTCCTCCTGCTGCTCCTGAGTCATAGGCTCCAATAGCAGTGTGCTCTCCTCCTGCTGCCCCTGAGTAACAGGCTCCAATAGTTGTGTGCTCTCCTGCTGCTGCTCCTGAGTAACAGGCTCCAATAGTTGTGTGCCCTCCTCCTGCTGCTCCTGAGTAACAGGCTCCAATACCTGTGTGCCCTCCTCCTGCTGCTCCTGAGTAACAGGTTTCAATAGTTGTGCGCTCTCCTCCTGCTGTCCCTGAGTAATAGGCTCCAATACCTGTGTGCCCTCCTCCTGCTGCTCCTGAGTAACAGGCCCCAATACCTGTGTGCTCTCCTCCTGCTGCTCCTGAGCAACAGGCTCCAATAATTGTGTTCCCTCCTCCTGCTGCTCCTGAGTAACAGGTTTCAATAGTTGTGTGCCCTCCTCCTGCTGCTCCTGAGTAACAGGCTCCAATAGTTGTGTGCCCTCCTCGTGCTGCTCCTGAGTAACAGGCTCCAATAGCTGCGTGACCTCCTCCTGCTGCTCCTGAGTAACAGGCTTCAATACCTGTGTGCCTTCCTCCTGCTGCCCCTGAGTAACAGCCTCTAATAGCTGTGTGCTCTCCTCCTGCTGCTGCTGAGTAATTGGCTCCAATAGTTGTGTGCCCTCCTCCTGCTGCTCCTGAGTAACAGGCTCCAATAGCTCTGTGCTCTCCTCCTGCTGCTCCTAAGTAACAGCCTCCAATAGTTGTGTGCCCTCCTCCTGCTGCTCCTGAGTAACATGCTCCAATAGCGCTGTGCTCTCCTCCTGCTGCTCCTGAGTAACAGCCTCCAATAGTTGTGTGCCCTCCTCCTGCTGCTCCTGAGTAATAGGCTCCAATACCTGTGTGCCTTCCTCCTGCTGCCCTTCAGTAACAGTCTCCAATACCTGTGTGCTCATACTCTGCTGCTCCTGAGTAACAGGCTCCAATAGGTTTGTGCTGTGCTCCTACTGTCCCTTATTAACAGGCTCCAATAGATGTGCTCTCCTCCTGCTGCTCCTGAGTCATAGGCTCCAATAGCAGTGTGCTCTCCTCCTGCTGCCCCAGAGTAACAGGCTCCAATAGTTGTGTGCTCTCCTGCTGCTGCTCCTGAGTAACAGGCTCCAATAGTTGTGTGCCCTCCTCCTGCTGCTCCTGAGTAACAGGCTCCAATACCTGTGTGCCCTCCTCCTGCTGCTCCTGAGTAACAGGTTTCAATAGTTGTGCGCTCTCCTCCTGCTGTCCCTGAGTAATAGGCTCCAATACCTGTGTGCCCTCCTCCTGCTGCTCCTGAGTAACAGGCCCCAATACCTGTGTGCTCTCCTCCTGCTGCTCCTGAGTAACAGGCTCCAATAATTGTGTTCCCTCCTCCTGCTGCTCCTGAGTAACAGGTTTCAATAGTTGTGTGCCCTCCTCCTGCTGCTCCTGAGTAACAGGCTCCAATAGTTGTGTGCCCTCCTCGTGCTGCTCCTGAGTAACAGGCTCCAATAGCTGCGTGACCTCCTCCTGCTGCTCCTGAGTAACAGGCTTCAATACCTGTGTGCCTTCCTCCTGATGCCCCTGAGTAACAGGGTCCAATAGTTGTGTGCCCTCCTCCTGCTGCTCCTGAGTAACAGGCTCCAATACCTGTGTGCTCTCCTCCTGCTGCTCCTGAGTAACAGGCTCCAATACCTGTGTGCCCTCCTCGTGCTGCTCCTGAGTAACTCCCTCCAATAGCTGTGTGCCGTCCTCCTGAGTAACAGGCTCCAATAGCTTTGCGCTACACCCTGCTGCTCCTGAGTAACAGGCTCCAATACCTGTGTGCCCTCCTCCTGCTGCTCCTGAGTCATAGGCTCCAATACCTGTGTGTCCTCCTCCAGGTGCCCCTGAGTAACAGCCTCCAATAGTTGTGTGCCCTCCTCCTGCTGCTCCTGTGTAACAGGCTCCAATAGCTCTGTGCCCTCATCCTGCTGCTCCTGAGTAACAGGCTTCAATACCTGTGTGCCTTCCTCCTGCTGCCCCTGAGTAACAGGCTCCAATAGCTGTGTGCCTTCCTCCTGCTTCCCCTGCGTAACAGCCTCCAATAGTTGTGTGCCCTCCTCCTGCTGCTCCTGAGTAACAGGCTTCAATACCTGTGTGCCTTCCTCCTGCTTCCCCCAGAGGTACAGGCTCCAATACCTGTGTCCCCTCCTCCTGCTGCTCCTGAGTAACAGGCTCCAATAGCTATGTGCCCTCCTCCTGCTGCTCCTGAGTAACAGGCTCCAATACCTGTGTGCCCTCCTCCTGCTGCCCCTGAGAAACAGCCTCTAATAGCTGTGTGCTCTCCTCCTGCTGCTGCTGAGTAATTGGCTCCAATAGTTGTGTGCGCATCTCCTGCTGCTACTGAGTAACAGGCTCCAATAGCTATGTGCTCTCCTCCTGCTGCTCCTGAGTAACAGCCTCCAATAGTTGTGTGCCCTCCTCCTGCTGCTCCTGAGTAATAGGCTCCAACAGTTGTGTGCCCTCTTTCTGCTGCTCCTGAGTAACAGGCTCCAATAGCTATGTGCCCTCCTCCTGCTGCTCCTGAGTAACAGGGTCCAATACCTGTGCGCCTTCCTCCTTCTGCCCTTCAGTAACAGTCTCCAATACCTGTGTGCTCATACTCTGCTGCTCCTGGGTAACAGGCTCCAATAGTTGTGTGCTGTGCTCCTACTGCCCCTGATTAACAGGCTCCAATAGATGTGCTGTCCTCCTGCTGCTCCTGAGTCATAGGCTCCAATAGCAGTGTGCTCTCCTCCTGCTGCCCCTGAGTAACAGGCTCCAATAGGTGTGTGCTCTCCTCCTGCTGCCCCTGTGCAACAGGCTCCAATATTTGTGTGCTCTCCTCCTGCTGCCCCTGAGTAACAGGCTCCAATAGCTGTGTGCCCTCTTCCTGCTTCCCCTGAGTAACAGGCTCCAATAGCTGTGTGCCCTCCTCCTGCTGCTCCTGAGTCATTGGCTCCAATACCTGTGTGTCCTCCTCCTGCTGCCCCTGAGTAACAGCCTCCAATAGTTGTGTGCCCTCCTCCTGCTGCTCCTGAGTAACAGGCTCCAATAGCTGTGTGCCCTCCTCCTGCTGCTCCTGAGTAACAGGCTTCAATACCTGTGTGCCTTCCTCCTGCTGCCCCTGAGTAACAGGCTCCATTAGCTGTGTGCCTTCCTCCTGCTTCCCCTGAGTAACAGCCTCCAATAGTTGTGTGCCCTCCTCCTGCTGCTTCTGAGTAACATGCTCCAATAGCGCTGTGCTCTCCTCCTGCTGCTCCTGAGTAACAGCCTCCAATAGTTGTGTGCCCTCCTCCTGCTGCTCCTGAGTAACAGCCTCCAATACCTGTGTGCCTTCCTCCTGCTGCCCTTCAGTAACAGTCTCCAATACCTGTGTGCTCATACTCTGCTGCTCCTGAGTAACAGGCTCCAATAGTTGTGTGCTGTACTCCTACTGTACCTGATTAACAGGCTCCAATAGATGTGCTCTCCTCCTGATGCTCCTGAGTCATAGGCTCCAATAGCAGTGTGCTCTCCTCCTGCTGCCCCTGAGTAACAGGCTCCAATAGGTGTGTGCTCTCCTCCTGCTGCCCCTGAGTAACAGGCTCCAATAGCTGTGTGCTCTCCTCCTGCTGCCCCTGAGTAACAGGCTCCAATAGCTGTGTGCCCTCTTCCTGCTGCCCCTGAGTAACAGGCTCCAATAGCTGTGTGCCCTCCTCCTGCTGCCCCTGCGTAACAGGCTGCAATAGCTGTGTGCTCACCCCTGCTGCTCCTGAGTAACTGTCTGCAATATCTGTGTGCCCTCCTCCTGCTGCTCCTGAGTAACAGGCTCTAACAGCTCTGTGCTCACCAGCTGCTCCTGTGTAATGAAACTGAAGGACTGAATGGCCTTTTGACATTCCAATCAGTTCGTATTGACTGAAAATCTTTCTGATTTTTTTGTAAAATACCATCAAAATCAGAATGTTGCATTTATATTTTATTTCTCATTAACTAAGCAATCGTGTTAACTGACTCTGCTTTTGTTATACTGGTCTGAGAAGCTGAACGGGTGACAGTTTCAAGAGGCTGATCAGTTCCTCCTGTCCCTCTGTAACAGGCCGAAAGGCCTATGTCTTCCTATGTCTCAATAGAAGGCACTTGGGGACAGAATTGTTTCTCCCTGTTCCTGAGCAGCAATTTCAATGTGCTGAATGGTGCCTCGAAGTTATGAAATGGTTTGATGCCAGGGCATTTCAAACTACGAGCAGCATTACTCAAGTATCTAGAAACTTCCCTACAAGGCATTTTATGCAACTGATCTGTCATTCTATCCATGTCTCCTTTTTACAAACAGGATGGAACATATACAACCCAGCAATGTTCCAGCAATACTCCGACATATAAGGAAGAAAGATTAAAAAAGATTGAAAGATTTATGATCTATCCCTCGGCAACAGTCATCCACTCAGTCCAGTAAATGTTCCCCTTTATTGGGATGTGTAAAATGAGGTAAGGAACTGGTTAACTGACGCTGTTTGTTTGGTGACTGTGATGAATGTCAGTCTCCAGAGATTGTACTTATCCCAGTGGAGGGTTTATATATTTTAATGATAAAATGGACACCGTTCAATATGTTATCCCATAGTACGAGTGGGTGTATCACCGACAGCACTCACAGTGATCAGCAGCTGCAGAGACAGGGGAATGGGAGATCTGCCTCTGAGAACTTTAGACTGGAATGTAACAACAATGGACAGGAGTTTATCCTATTATGTATGGATTCTTTCTACATATCATTCCTGGCCATTACCATGGTGGATCGAATATGGACTTTACATTCTTCAATATTTTTATTATCCTACCCTGGCTATTATTGGTGTACCTGGTAAGTTTCACTGTCCATTTATTATTTGCATTAATCATGTGTGACTGTACTATTTTTCTTTACATTTACTCTACTGTGTAAACATTCACTCTCCAAACCACCACGAACGACTTTCCTTCTTTCCTTCGGGCACTGTGCCTTGTCGGACCTACTCAGTTTCAGCTATGGAACACAATTCATTGCATCACAGCCCTAGTTAAATATTGAAAGCTTGGAGGTCACTGTCTTCTGTTCTGGTTACAAACACCATTTCGTTCCTCTGACTTCATCTCATCCCTGGCCATTATCTGAGGCTGAAACAGACGAGTCACAACTATGGTGATCCCTTTATCCACGAGCTGATTCCGAACCCATATCTGAACCATTCCTATTTGTAATTGTTAACGTCTCCTGAATATACTTCACTGGCTTATTCTATCTGCGATTTGAACCCTGAGCTATGAAATGTAGTCTTAATGATCCCAATAATCTGCTGCTGACACTCCCAAATTCAAACCTGCAAATCTGAGTCGACATTCCAAGGCTCGGTTCTCACCTCACACCAAAATCCCATCATTTCTTTGAGGATCGATTTATATTTTTGCCGGGTCTGGCAATGCCTTTAATTTAATATTTTGAACTACATCGTTTCCTCTGTCTGTGGCACAATCCTCAGTGTCTCTATATTGATTACCCAAACCCTTGTCACTTGTTCTCATTTAAACTAATTCCCTCCATGTGTGTTCTCTCTCAAACAATTTTCATATTTATCGCCACCAAAACACACACATACGCACACACATACTCTCTCTCTCTCTCTCTCTCTCTCTTTCTCTCTCTCTTTCTATCTTTTCCAGCAACACATTTTTAAGCTCTGATCTCCAGCATCTGCAGTCCTCACTTTCTCCCAGTTTATGGAGTACTCCACTAGCATGGTCTGCACAGCTCTCCATTCTGGCTTAACTTGTCTCAGTTTTCGGTGTCTGGGTTGGTTCTGTGAGGCCGATTCGGATTTTGATGTAACGAAGCATTTCAACTGATCTGCCAATGTTTTCATTTGATGTTCTCATTTTTGTGATTGGACCCACCATTGTCTCACTTCTCCAGTTATTCTCACTCCCCTGTCTCCTTATCCATATTTTCGCAACATGTTATCAGTTAATTAATTGTTTGTTTTTCTGTATCGTTCCCTGGTGTTTTATTTTTGGCTTCTGAGTGTATCGAATGCTGTCATTGTGAAGCTCTGAAAGAATGAAATAGTGTGTATTGGGCAGTTTTTCACTTCCTGGTGTGTCCCATATGCTTATCTTTGTTGGACAAGGGGTTCCAGTAGCTTTGAGAGATGTACCTGTTCACTCAACGACTGTGTTTGTCGCTCTCAGCTGACAGTGCAGTCAGTAACACGAGGGAACCCCGCGACAACCATTATAAAGGACAAGGCATCCAACCTGTAACTGAGGAGCTTCTGACTGTCTCCTGTTATTGAAACGTTAGTGGATGGGCTTGGGATGGTTTGCAGGAGGTCGTGCTGTGAGCTGACTCTCACATTCAGAGAGACCTGATGATTTGGTGACGCAAATCTGGATGGAGCATTGCGACTGTAGTTGCAGCATCTGGGTCTGTAACATGAACAAGAAAAAATGAGCAGAGATTCAGAGAAGGAAAACTCTGAAACCACGGAGTGAGTGTGTGGGGAAAGGAATCTGACAAATCTGGCTGTGTCTTAACGTAGGTACACACGCCCTCTCGCTCTCCCCCGACATACACCCATGCACCTCTCCCTCTTCTCCCCGCGCACATTCACACTCCCCTCATCCATACTAATAAATCATATTTTCTCAAAAATATTCAATTTGTATACATCAGTCAATACGGTATTTTATAAACTCATACTTTGCAAATAAAATCAGTCTGACTCCAGGAGAAGACAAAGACAGACTCAAAACAAGACCTCACGCCTGTATAACATAGTCTGTCCGGAGGGGTCCATTCCTTTACATCGTTAGTACCTTAAGTTATCTCCAGGCAGTGACTTGAAATAAATTCTCAGGTTTGCATATTAATCAATCAAAACCTGCACCTCCATTCTAACTGATAAAAGGTTTGGGGGACATCTTTGATGTGTTAAATTCACGTCCATGTGTTGTACAGCCCTTTGATCTTTTCCTTATAAATTATATGTCTAAGGTCTTCTGCTCTCACTAACACCTGATGAAGGAAGAGCGGGACTAAAGCTTGTGTTTTTCAAAATAAAACTGTTGGACTATAACCTGGTATCTTGCCATTTCTAACGTTGTCCAACCCAGTCCAAACCAGCACCTCCATATCATAGCTTTTGTACATTAGCGCCTCTCCAACAAAACACATTTTCCTTATCCCATTTGCTTTTGTTTTGCATATTAACCTTTTGTGAGGCACGTTATGCAATGCCTTCTGGAAGTCCAGAACTAAGACATCGATAGGATCCCCTTCATCCACCATGTTTGTCAGATTTTTTTGTTAAAACATAAGTCAAAAAATAAACAAACCTGACTTATCCTTCAGTAAATCATGTTGACTGCAATGGATTGTGGTTTGATTTGAACATTTCCTGTTATTAATTCCTTAATTACTGATTTTAACAATTTGTCTTCAATTCCCAATCGTTTGTTCATCCCTTTTCATTCCCTAGTGAAGTTGGCTAATCGAAGTTCTTCCCTTTCTATAACCTCGACATTCCCTTTCAATTCACAAGGTTGTAAATGATCTGCTGCAATTGCTGTGTAAGAGGCAAGAGTGGCTGAATGGACTCATTCTGTTCCTGCTTTACACACTTGATGAGTTGAATGTCCTCCTGGTGTTCCAACATTATAGTCTCGATGGACTGAATATCCTCCCAGTGTTCCTTCATTATTTTCTCGATGGCTTACATGTCTTGATCCTGTTCCTGCTAAAGCCACTCAAGGTCTCAATGTCCTTCTTCTGTTGCTCAGTGACAGGTTTGGGGACTTATGGAATCTCCCTGCTGTTAAGTCACATTTCGAGGGCTGAATTGTGCAGGCACGTTGTGATGACCACAATGAGTAGCTCAGTGGTTAGCACGACTGCCTCATAGCACGAGAGATCCAGGTTCAATTTCAGTCAGGAGTCACTGTCTCACATTTTCACTCTGCCTGCAAGGGTTTCTATCGGGTACTCCAGTTTCCTCCCAGCCCCACGATGTACAGGTAAGGTGCATTAGTCAAAGAAAATGCCAGGTAACAGAAATTGGGTGGGGAGCAGGGGGGTATAGTGTGATTTAAATGTGGTGGTCTTCGGAGGATTAATTTGCTGTCTATGGGTCAAATGGCCTGCTTCCACGTTGTAGGAATTCTACATTTAACACCTTCATTGCACAAATCAGTTGGGGGAATAATCTCTCAGTTAATTCCAATCTCCCCAGTGAGGAGATAAATTCTGTACACACTACTCCAGATGTGGTCTCACCGAGATTCTGTACATCACCAGCAGCACTTCAAAAGCCTGTTGTAAGGTTCCCATCCAGGTTAGAGCAGTCTCAGTTGTTTGGGGGAATACACAGCATTGTTGAAAGATTATTGTCCTTCTCTACTTCACCAGCATAACTGGAGATCTGGTGAAAATGTCATAATGACACTTGAGAGAAATGGGTAGGATGTGGTGAGATGACATCAATGTTGAGATATGCCTCACCAGACATCTCGCCTGAACCTGCCATTAATCTCCCCAGAGCCCATGTCACTCAGATTCCACAGAATCTGGTAAGGTGGAGCTCAGAAACAGCAAGCAGAAGCAAACATTTATGGGAGTTATACCTCAAAGCCAAAATTGTGATACAAATGCTGTTTATATTACAGAACAGGAAATTACATATCCAAGTTTTGTGGGTACTACAATAAAAATGGGTAGCTTCAAGTAATATTGGAACAGTGTTAACCCAAGTGAATTTTAATGCTGGGGAAATGGATTTCATGAGGGTGTATGAGATGGGTTGCTTGAACAGTATTTTCAGCACCAGCGAGAGTTCAGACTGTTTTGAAATTGGTGTTGTGTGATCAGAGAACAGAAAAAAAAATGACAGGGAAACTAACCAGTTACTTAGTGTCTGTCTTCATGGAGGAAATAACAAGTGATCATGGGACTTGTGTAACTAAACGCTAAAATCATCCATATCAGTGATGAGGTAGTATTTGAAAACATATGTGGATTGAGGATTGATAAGTCTGACAGGCCGATCTAATTCATACTGAAATTTCAGAGAATGCAGCAGTGCACAGATTGATTGCATTGAGGATCATTGTATTTTTCCATGTCCAATTTGGAAGATAATGAATGCATTCCAAGGATTTAGGAAAGAAAGAGGAGGGAGAGTGGAGACCTACATAGCAGCTAACCTGTTATCCACAGTAGGGAATCTGTTGAAATTTATTATAAAGAACCTGATATTGCACACTTAGAGAACAATAGCAAACGTCAAGAGAATGATGCTAGATTTCTGATAGGGTAGTCAAAATTTGCAAACTTTTTGCTTGAAGATAACCCTTGTGAATGTAAACAATGGAAAACCAGTGAATATGCTATAGTTGGATACTCAGGAGGATTTTCAAGAACTCATGCAGTAAGTTAATAGAGAAAAAAAAAGTACACTAGGAGAAACATACGCAAATTGAGCAAGGTAAAAGTTAGGTTTGATTTTGTTTAAAGAGAATCAGTATATAGGCGGTGTAGAGCTCCATGCTCTCTCTCCACGGATGCTGTCTGACTCACTGTGATATCTTCCACGTGTGGGTTTAAGTACAGATTGCAGCTTCTACAGTAATTTATTCCGACTAGAAGTAAAGACATTCTGCACGAGTTACACAGAGTGTTGGTGAGACTGTACATGAAGTATTGCTTACAGATCTGATGTCATAATCTAATTAAAATTTCTGACAGAAGAGAGTCTATGCTCCTGTGATTGCATGGTGTGAATATGAATTCGTCGGTTTCTGAAGAGATTATTAACAAGAGTTATAAGTGTGAACTGTCAAAGGAAAAGGTAAGAGAAAACAAGTGCAACTTTGTTACAGTCTGAACCCAGAGAATGCAGCATTACAGCAGGGAAGTGACAGAACTATGAAGCAAATACTTTAGTTCTGTCTTCACAGAAGAAAAAAAAACAAACAAGTCAAATCTTCCCAACAATACTGGGAAACCTTAGTCTCGAGGGATAAAGAATGAGATTAATAAATAAATGTATTGGGATAAATTATTGGGACTTAAAGTATGGTTGAACTCAGCATACAGATGGAAGGTAAGAAGACAAAATCCAACACCAGAGTATTGTGCTTAAATAAAGGAGACTACAATAGGATGAGGGAGGGGAGGAGTTAGCTAAAGTTGGCTGAATGAAAAGACTTTAAGGTGGAACTGTTGATGAACACTGGCTGGCTTTCAATGCAATTTTTCCAAGTGCTCAGTAACAGTATATAAGAGGGAAATGGAAGGACTGAAGGAAAATGGTAATCTGTCGTGGATGTCTCAGAAAATAAGGGAAGCTATCAAATAACTGGCATAAATAATGACAAAGACCACCGGGAATCTAAAAGACTTGGAAAAATATAAACGTCAAAAGAAAGCAACAAAAAAAATCAAAAACATAAGATAGATTATGAGAGTAAACTACCTCAGAATATAAAGACAGGTATCAAAAGATTCTATAAATAAATAAAACAATAATAGTGGCTAAGGTAAGCAATTGTCATTTAGAGGGTGAGAGGTGAGATTCAGTAATGGGGTATGAGCAAATGGCCGCGGATTTGAGCACATATTTTGTCGATCTTGTCTGTGACATACATTAGTAACATGCCAGTAATTGTCAATGCGATGAAGGTAGGTGAGGACCTGGAAACAATCATTCCCACGACAGAGATAGTGTTGATCAATCTAATGGAGCTAAAGGTAGATCAGTCTCCTGGCTCTGATGGAATGCATCACAATTTACTAACAGAGGTAGTGGGAGAAATAATAAATGCATTTGTGGAAATCTTTCTAAATTCACTGGACTCTATTGCACTTCCAGCAGATTGGAAAACAGGAAATCAGACACCACTGTTTAAAAAGAGATGTAGACAAAGGTGGGGAACTATAGACCAGTTAGCCATTAAGTGTAGTGGGGAAAATATTTCAATGTGCAATCAAGGAATAAATAGCAATGCATCTCGACAGGAATCTTCCCATTGGGCTGACATAGGATGAGTTCATGAAAGGAAAGTCATGCTTAACTAATTTACTAGAAATCTATGAAGACATTATGACCACAGAGAGCCAGTAGATGCGGTGTACCAAGATTTACAAAAGGCATTCGACAAAATGCCGCCAAAAAAGCTGCTGCATAAGGTAAAGATGTGTGGTATTCCGGGTAATGCATGAATATGGATAGAGGATTGGTTAACTAACAAGAAGCAATGAGTGGGAATAAATGAGTGTTTTCTGGTTCCTGATCATTGACTAGTGGTGTGCCTCAGGGATCAGTGCTAGGATTACAATTATTCACAGCTTACATGGACGATTTGTAGTTGGACATCACGTGTAGTGTTTCAAAGATTGCAGATAATACTAAAATGAGTGTCAGAGCAAAGTGTGCAGTGGAATGTTAAACTTTACGAAGGAACATAAATAGTTTAAGCTAGTGGGCAAAGGTCTGGCAGACGGAGTACAATTGTAATAAATGCGAAGCCATCCATTTTGGTCGGAATACCAGTGAAAAGGACTATTACTTGCATGCTAAAACAAATACAGCATGTTTATGTTCAGAGGGACTTGGGTGTCCTTGTGCATGAATCACAGAAGTTGGTCTGCAGGTGCAACAAGTAATTAACGAGGCAAATAGAATTGCTAAAGGGATTGAGTTTAAAAGCAGGGAGGTTATGTTGCAGCTGTACAAGGTGTTGGTGAGACCACACCTGGAGTATTATGTGCAGTTTTGGTCTCCTCACTTGAGAAATGATGTCCTGGCACTGCGGTGGATACAGAGGAGGTTCATTAGGTTGGTTCCGGAGTTGAAGGGGTTCACTTATGAGGAGAGACAGAGTAGACTGGAATAATATATTGATTGGAATTTGAAAGAATGAGGGAGGATCTGATAGAAACATATATAATTATGAAAGAAATAGATCAGATAGAAATAGAGAGGACGTTTCCAGTAGTAGGTGAAACTAGGACAAGAGGGCAACGTCTCAAAATTAGGTAGAGCAGATTCAGGACTGAATTCAGAAGGAACATCTTGACCAAGAAGTTTGTGAATCGGTGGAATTCCCTGCTGAGTGAAATAGTTGAAACTTTGTGATTGAATGTGTTTGAAGCTAAGATAGATATTTTTTTGAGAAGTAAAGGAACTAATGGTTATGGTGAGCGGACGGGCAAGTAGAACTGAGGGCATGAAATGATCAGCCATGTTTTTATTAATTTTCCTAGTTCTTATGTAATGGGTCAACATGAAATGGGAATCATATTTGAGAAACCGACTGGTCTACACATACGGTGAAGCAATGGATGCAGTGCATTTGGATTTTCAGAAAGATTTTGGTAAAGATTCTGGCCTCTTATGCAAAGTCAAATGTTAGAGGGTTGGGCCTAAAAAATGAACATGATTTTCGAATGGGAGAGCTGACAGGAAACAGTGAACAGGAATAGAACATTCTGTTTTGAAGTGCAAGGATCTTTGGTGTCGCAGGGATCGTTGCTTTGGCTCCAGCTATTCCCAATACATCCACAAACATTTAGTTGAGAGAATCAAATACAGTGTAACCCAGTCTGTTGACGGCACTAAATGATGTCGGATGGTGAGTGAGCGAGGAGTATATTAAAGAAAAGCTCTAAAGTGATTGAGACAAGTAGAGTGAAGGGGCAAATGCGTGGCAGATGAAGAGCAATGGGAGTGGATGTGATGGTGTATATTTTGGTGGAAACAATAGAACAGCAACCGATAATTTGAAAATGGATTGGGCGAAACATTTTGATCTTTAAAGTGATTTATACCTTTCTTGGTTTCTTCTGCGCAGACCTCCATGATCAGTGCAGGGCAGTGAGTTCTGAAGCCATAAGTCAACACTGGGAATGATATTGGCACACAAACCAGTGTACACAAACACACCAAGTAGGTAGCTGTAGCACAGAAAAGTTCAGGATCTCCCAGTACAACAGTCATGAAAGCAATATTGCAAAAACACAAAACAGGTAGGAAGGTAAAGGCTGTGTTGACCATCATTTCAGGGGGATTTGAACACAGTAGTAAGGGTGTCTTCCTGCAACTGTACAGGCCCTTGGGGACACGCTCATCTCGAAAATTTTGCAGTATTATGTGCAATGTTGGTCTCCTTACTTAATAAAGGACAAACCTGACATTGAGTGAGAGCAGTGAAGGATGACCAGGCTGATCGCTGGGATGACAGACTTGTTGAGGCAGCAGAGTTTGAGGCGACTGGACCTGTATTCCTTGGGCTTTAGGAAAATGAGTGGAGATCTCAATGAAATATTTAAAACACTGACAGGGCGAGACAGATTGGAAGCAACGATGATCATTCCCCTGGTTGGGTTGTCTAAAACAAGAGGTCACAGTATTAGGTACAGGCAGGCTGCTCTGTACTGAGATGAGAGTGGTGCCCTCAGAGAGTGGTGACCCTGGGAAACTCTATACCGCATCAGGCTGTGGAAGCTAAAACACGGGATATAATTAAGGATTTCTAGACACTAAAGGGATCAAGAGACAGCAGGGGTACGGCTGTCACAAGCTCAGAGATATGAGGAAGGAGGTCTCTGCGGGGTCAACAGGACTGTGTTTCCCATTCCCTTTTCCGATACTGAGGCTGCAGCTGCATGTTCTGTCGGTTTTACCCTTTCAAACCTCGGAGCACATCAGTACAATTTAGTGTCTTGCTTGACCAGTTTAAAGACCATTGAACAGTTGATCACATGTCTGCGTGTCTGGAGTCACTTTTAGGCCAGGCCAGGAAAGCATAGAATTTACCAGAACAGAATTAACTTCCATGAAGTGCATTGGGGAAGCAAATTGATGTTTACAATCGACATTGATTTCAGGATCACTGTTACTGACACCAGATTTTAAATCTCGATATTTTATTTTTTTTTAACTTCCACCAGCTGCCTGACCATTAGCCTGATCTGGATTAGTAATCCAGTGCCATTTCCACAGCAGCACCATCTCCACATGGGGACCTATTGGAAACCACACTGAGCAGGTAGTCAGAATAATCTCCATTACAGCCTCACAGGTCATATTCATCTTTAAAGCAAGCATCCATCTATCAAAATGCCTATGTTTAATTCTTTCAAACTCACCATAAGTCTGACCTGTTTACTTCTTAATGTTTCTGAACTGCTGTCTACATGTCTCTGGTATCAATTCATGAGCACTTAAAATAGCTTGTTTGACATCTTCAGGGTCTCTTGACCCTTTGTCTGACACCGGAGCAAATACCTCACTCGGCCTGGCTACCAGTTTAGTCTGAACTAGCATTACCCATCATTACTTGGACCATTCTATCTACCTAGCCAAGTTTCAATGAAACAAAGGAGGCTTCAAAATCTTTCTCATCAAAATGTGGCAGCGTTTTGACATAGCTGTATGTATCTCCAATTGCCTTTTAATCTCCATCCTGTTACTTTGACTTTGTTGACTAATTCGTACCTTCAAGTTCAACCTCTCGCTCTTTTTGCTCAACTAAAAACCTTCCGTCTCTTTTTCAATCTTCTTCTCTCTATGCTCAGATATGAACCTTCTCCTTCCCTTTTCTCCGTCTCTCTTCTCTCTTGCTTTCTGTTTCTTCTCTCTCTTTCTCTCTTCCTTTGTTTATCTTTAAACTCAATTTTCCTCAATTATAATTTAAGTTTTTCTCAGTCTACTGCACTTATCTGTTTCTCTGATACACCTTAGCGTTTGAGTAATTTCCTGACAATTTCAGCTTTACTTTTTTCCTCGGTTAAACGCAAATCTATGTTCTTTACTAATTCTAAAGGTTTGGCCTTTATTTTTCTTTCTAAACTTCCTTGGAAAAATTGAGAATCATCTTCAAACCCCTCTTAATTATTTTAAGAACCATTTCTCTCACTTTTAATTTAACCAACAACAAGTCTTCGAAATTGAATCAGTTGTCTTACTAACGTTTTATTTAAAGATCTTGGACACCAACATGCAAATGTTTTAATATACTGTGTATTTTCTCATACCTCAAATTTATTCAAATCTACCCAAATGACAGTTTGGATATGCCTAAACCTGTTATAATCGCGGAAGAAAGCCTCCCAAACTCTTACAACACAGGATTAACCGCTCTCCTAATTTAAACCAGCCACAAAGAAATGTTCACCTCATGTCCTAATATCTTAAGTGTCGAGAGGCAAAGATCCATTTACAGAGTCACTACTTAAAAGTAAAATTAACAATTTTGTTATTTAAGTCCAACAGAGAATAATAAAATGAACAACTGTTTAGAAATCCCGTGGGTCAAACGTATCTTTTACCTCCCACTCTACAATACTAGTCTGCTGAAACAAAACCCCCAATAAAGGTTTACAAAAATATCATCATGTTTCAAAACCAGTCAGCTTTGTCGATTTTCCTTTGTAGATATTGTCTATCGATTTTACTCACGGTCAGCTTTGATGTTCCGCTGTGCAAACGTCTTCTAGACAGGTGTCTACAAAAAGCTCTTCAACTCGCTGTCTATCATTGTGGATGTCTTTAGCAAATCTCCCCCTAAATGTTCAAAACATCCAGATTCATACAACAATGCATCCGATAATTTCATTGATATTGATGTCATCAAATACATTATATTTCACTCTCGATTTGATTTCAGTCTGTTGGTGCATAATTTAATCTGTCTGGGTGAATTTGTATTTGATTTTGTTCCATGGCAACTCAGCATCACTATTGGTTTCACAGACAAATGTTACATTTTAACTTCTTTCAGAACACCTTGTGCCAGCTTCCTGTCTCCCTTAACGGGAAAGTATACCTCTACACCTTCATAACAATGTCTTTTTTTCTGCCCTGCATAGCTTTTCATAAATTTGATCAACTTAGCAAGTTCACATAAATGTACTTTCTGTTCTGAAAAAGACCCATCTTCTCTCATCCTTCCATTACTTATTTCCTTCTTTCCAGTTGTCATTCCAATTACTTACAATGTTATTGGCATTCTTCGACAAAGTATTACATTGTGTGTGTGTGTGTGTGCGTGTGTGTGTGTGTTTCGCTTGTGAATAATCATCTTTAGTTGCACTAAGACGAAAGAATGCGATGTAATCACACCCATATGAAGGAGTAAAAGCGCAACGTTTCCAAGTTTTCTGATATCAAAAAAGATGCTAAAAAATCTCCTTTATTCATTGATTGGGAAAGTGAACAAATGACGTTCATGGGCCAAACAGAAATAATTTACTGAACCTTTACTGGGGTCATCGAATGACCAGATATTTAATTTTCTCCTGGGAGTTTAAATTCAGCTTTGTTTGAAGTCTGAGTTACATAATTTTTTTTATCAAAATGCAATCATCATCGGTGACAAAAACAGACATTGTTGGAAATGCTCAGTAGTTTTGGCAGTATCTGTTGTGAGAATGCAGATTGAACATAGCCTAGTGGAATGGGTCTGGGTTGTTTACTTTTTGTCAATAGTGTTCAGCGACGTGCCAGTTAGGTACATTGGGCATGGGTAAATGCAGAGGAATAGAGTAGGGGAATGGTTCAGGGTTAGTTACTCTTCGGAGGCTCAGCATGGACGTGCTGTGTGAAATGGCCTGCTTCCTCACTGTAGGGATTCTATGATTCTATGATTTCTTCATACAAAGGGAGGTCGGTGCCAGGATCAAGAATGCCTCCGAGCATGCGCAGGGCATATTGAATTGGGAGGGGAAACAGCCAGCGGGCGTCGTTCACATTGATATCAATGACATAGGTAAGAAGAATGGAAGGTTGAAAGGTCCTGCAAAGAAAGTCTGGGACAGGTGGGAACTGTATAAAAATGAAAGTGTGCACCTTAACTGGAAGGGCCCTAACATCCTGGAAGGGAGGTGTGATCGTGCAGCTCAGGAGGCTGGGAACCAATTCAGCAGGTCAGAAACTGAACAGAAAGTAGAGGGTGTTCGAATAAACAGGCAGTGCCAGTACAATGACCATGCTGAGGGAAAGAATAATAACAATTTTAAAATATGAATAGAAAGTTGGAGTAAATGATAGGGTCACTGTTATTGGGTTGGAGATCTTGTGCACAAAAGTATTTAAAAAAAGACAAGGGGAGACACAAAGAACACCTCATCGAATCTATAAGGGATTATTTCTTCGATTAACGTATCATGGAACCAACCAGAGAACCGACTTGGTATGATGTAATAAGGAAGGAGTGATAAATCATATTGTCGTAAGGATTATCTTAGAAAGAGTGGCACAGCATGCTGGAGGTTCATATTCAGATTGAAACAGTGAAGACAGTCACATACGAGAGGTTTAGTGTTGGGCAATGACAACTTTCCTGGCCTGAGGAAGCGATTTGCCCAAGTAGACTTGGCAAAAACATTAAAGTGCAGGACAGTTGAATAACAGTGCTAACCCCTCAATTGAAGTGCAATCCTTAGTGGTAAGGAATTGTAAAAAGATGAAAAGTGATCCATAGCTTAACAAGGAAGTCAACAATAACAAGACAGTGATGGCCTGGCTGTATTATCGCCGACTGCTCATCCAGATATTGTTCTTGGGACTCAGGTTCAAATGTTGTCACATTCAATATGAACCTGAAATTAAGAGTCTATTGATGATCATGAAAGCATTGCTTATTGTTAGAAACAGCCATATATTTCACGAGTGTCCTTCAGGGAAGGAACCCATCATTCCTACCAGGTCTCACCTCTGTATAACTTCAAACTCACACAAATTTGGTTAAATCTTAACTGCCCTGTAGGGATGAACAATAAGTTCAGTCTAACCGAGCGACTCCCTCATCCTATCAATAAATTAAAGAAAAACGCTTTAAATACCAGCAAACGGTTCTTAAAAACAACATCAAAATGGCTATGAAGCAAAATGTGTAGAAAGCATAAGAATTGATAAATAACATTTCTCGCAGAAGACAAAAAGGAAAAGAATGCTAAAATTAAATATTGGCGTCTTAGAGGATGAAAGCAGCGAGATTAGATTACTTACATTGTGGAAACAGACCCTTCGGCCCAACGATTCCACACCACCACACCGAAGCGCAACCCACCCATACCCCTGCATTTACCCCTTACCTAACACTACGGGCAATTTAGTATGGCCAATTTACCTGATCTGCACATCTTGGGACTGTGGGAGGAAACTGGAGGAAACCCATGCAGGCACAGGGAGAACGTGCAAACTCCACCAAGTCAGTCGCCTGAGGTGGGAATTGAACCCGGGTCTGTGGCGCTGTGAGGCAGTAGCGCCAACCACTGTGCCACCATGCCATGAGATAATAATGGTAAACTCAGAAATGGCATAGGCAAAACCAACACTTCCTGTTTTCATATGGTTTTTATGGTTTCTTTTTTAACGCTGCGAAAGTTTGTTTCCGTTTCGAAAAATTAAACATTTTTTTTTAAAAATAAGGAGTTGTGCCTTCATATCAGAGAGTCTTGTCTGTTTTCTGCTCAGGAGAAGACTTTTCTGCTAGGAATATATTGAAGATGAATATTTATATTGAGTTAATTGGTTAAAGGTTTGAGTATATCTATTTTTTATATGTTTGATGTGTATATGATTTTGCTTCCATTTTAACATTATTATCTATAGGTAATGAAAGGTAACATATAAATAAGGTGTTGTGAAAAATCCTGCTTCTAGGCATAATGTTATTTAGGCCACAGAGAGTTTGGAGAGAAGATTTAGAAAAAAAGTACTACCCAGCAAAGCAGTCAGATAAATGGTGACTGTCAGGAAAGGTAAGAAGGTACTTCAATGTCTCCGGCGACTATTCCTCTACCAAAAAGATTTTCACTTCTTGGAACTGTTGAAGAAGGTAGTCTTTCTGAGGAAAATGGAAGAGCCGTCAGTTATTGGACTGATGGTACGATTTTTATATTAGGCAGGGTTAGAGAAAATTTAGAAGAATTATTGCTACAGTGGGATTTTCAGTCAGGAGCATCAGCAGGAGATTCTGTGGCAGTGAGCATTAGTTTAGGGTGGTTTGTGCTAGGCTTAAGAATGGCTCTAAACTTTTCAAGCACATTGTTAAAGGTGAGACTGAGTACTCATAGATTGTTGTACATATTTGTAGGAATGACTTTTTAGGGAAAATATTAAAGCAGTACAGGGTGAATTTAAGAGGTGAGGTAGATTAAAAATAAAACTTTAAAAGTATTAATTTGTGGTTTACTGCCAATGCCAGCCCCAACCTGTGGAGGAACGAAAGGTTAAAGAAGAAAAATCAATGGCTGAAGAGCTGGGTTGTTGTTGAGGGATTTAGATTTTTGGAAAATTGGAATTTGTTTTGGAATAGAAAACACATGTTCAAAAAGTATTGGTCTAATCTAAACTGGAAATCAACCAATATCTTAGCAGGGAGATTTGCTCACTCTATATAGGGAGACATTATATTAATAGAGAAGGCAAGGGGGTTATTCTAATTGGCAGTGTTAATGGACGGATGGATGGAGAAAGTTATGAATGTGAATAGAGCATGTCCATTAGAAACGAAAGATGAGAGAGTCAGAGTATACACTAATTCTGAAGCACTAAGTTGCATTTATTTCAATGTAAGGGGTCTTATGGGGAAGGTTGATGAACTCAGGGCATGTTTAAGAACATAGAATTGGGGTATCATATTTATTACTGAAAGTTGGTGAAGAGGTGTTCAAGTCGATAGTGTGATGCTGGAAAAGCACAGCAGGCCAGGCAGCACCCGAGGAGCAGGACAATGGACGCTTCCGGCAAAAGCCCCTCATCAGGAAAGGGCTGTTGAAGGCCTTTTGCCCAAAACATTGATTTCCCTGCTCCTCGGGTGCTGCCTGGCCTGCTGTGCTTTTCCAGCACCACACTCTCGACTCTAATCTCCATATCTGCAGTCCTCACTTTCGCCTGAGAGATGTTCAAGATTGTCAATTCAACGTTCCAGGTGATAGGTGTCATAGAATGGATAGAAAACGTGGCATAAAGTGGCTGGAGAAGGGGAGGCCTGCCGTTTTAGATTAAGGGATAAATTATTGGTATTACTGGAGAAGTTATTTCTCAAAAATCATCAGGTAAAATACATGGGTAGTGTTAAAAATAAGAAAGTAAAGGTCACTTTGAAGAGATTGCACTATATGCTCATTTGTGACAAATCGTCCAATCAAAATATATATTGATAGAAATTAAATATAAGAAAGGAAAGAGTACGTTGACGTTATTGCACCATATGCTCTCCAACAGTAAGAAAGAAATTGAGAAACAGACATGTAGGAAGATCTCGGATATATGTAAGCTTAATAAGGTTGTGGTAATGGGGATTTTAATTTTCTAAAGAAATGCTTGGGACTACCATAGTGTTAAAAGGTTGAATCATGAAGAATTTGTCAAATGTGTCGAAGAAAATTTTCTTCATCAGTACCTGGATCATCCGAATCGAGAAGGAGCAAAACGAGACCAGGTTTTGTGAAATAGGCAGGGCAAGCGACTGAAGTGAACATGGGAGAATACTTTTGGGTCTGGCAATCATAACTATTCGTGGAAAATAATACGCCTTCCATTAATATCATATTTTTGATTTAAGTACCATAATTTTTAATGGCATGGGACAAGGACTGTCCAGGTTTGATGGGAGTAGACTTTTTGCAGGTAAAATAATGTCTGACAAGGGGGAGGCATTCAACAGTCTGACGACGTGAGTTGGGAGGCTTTATGTTCCTGTTAGCGTGAGGGTAAAGCAGGTAAGGTTAAGGAACCATGGATGACTAAAGTTATTGTGGTTCCACTCAAAAATAAAAGACAAACTTACTTTAGATCCAGACAACTTTATTGAATTGAATCTTTTAATCAATATAAAGAGAGTGGGGCACCATTTTGAGAGAAATAAGGAAAGCCCAAAAGAGATATGAGATAGCGTGGGCAGATAAGGTTAATGGTAATTCAAAGATACTGTGTAACTACATTAACAGCAAGACTTAACCAGGAGAGTAAGGCCTCTCAAAGTTCACGAAGGACATCGATGTGCTGAACCCAGGAGATGGGGAATAAAATTATCTCATTCCTGATGCAGCAGACAGCAGCAAACACACACTAGTGCCTGCATCTCGCATTCATCCAGATTGAACTCTGTCTGCTATTTGTCAGCTGATTGACCCATTTGATCAAGATCTTTTTGTAATCTGTGGGGGTCTACTCAGTTGTTGGCCCCAATCCTTTCTGTGTCATAACCAATATCATATTCATTCCTTCCCTTACTTGTTAAATCATAACTTTTGATGAACAAGATTATTGTACATTTTTATGGAACAGGCCCGACTCCTCCAATCAGTTCAAGCAGGTCTCCCTGACCGTAGATTTGCTAATTGTTGAAGGTAAGTGTATAGTGGATATCGCCAGAGTGAATTAGCTGGTCAGACTGCCGTGTTTTAAACAAAAAGAATTTATTTAAAACATTAAGTAATGAAATAAAAACAAGCGAATATTGAATACCCAAATAACCCATCCGATCCGAACCTGACAGGCTTTCCCGACTTAATGATGCTGTTCCAAATTGGTTTCAACATTCCCAATAAACAAACCCCTTGGCACAAAGAGTAAAAATTATACAAACCAAGCTTACAGGTTACAAATTCAGAGGACAGAAGGATGGGGAGAGCGTCCAGTTTCAACAGTGAATCTGACTTAAATAACCTTCGAACTGACTGAATTGTGCAGGTGGAGAGCTGGTCACGTTCCCTTGATAATACCAGTTTTTTTTAAGACTTAAAAACCTTCTTCTTGAGGTATTACCAGTTTGGTATAAACCAAAGGACCCCAATGAGCCGTTCAAAATTGAGACATGTTGGAACCGTGGGTCGGTTAGAACCTCTCTGAAACAAAAACCAAGCACAACATAACCTTGTGAAGGGACATTATAAAACTGAATCATTAATATCCAAAGATATCTTCAGTTCTCAAAATAACCAAAAGTAGTGGTTAGTACACAAAAACACACATATGCATTCACTTAGTATAAAAATGCAAACCTGCAGAGCTACATCCAAATTCAGTGTGTGATACACCTCCCACTGAGTGTGTCGATCTGTCATTCAAGTTTCCACAATGTTTTGGCAATCAAGACCTGCCACAGGCTCACTTTTCAAACTCTGTGGCTGAAATTACAGGCTCGAGCTAAACAGACTCGCATTTTTGTCCTACAATTTCTCCAAAAGCTTCAATGGGTTATTGTTACAGATGTTGCTAATAATATAAAAACTGAAATGTTGTCGTGCCAACACAAAGCTCAAAGTCTCTTTCTTAGCTGTTGAATATTTCTACCAATAAATATTTCACTTGATGGATAAATACCAATGAGTCTTTCTATCTTCTCGTCGTCTTCCTGCAGGTGTGCAGCACCGACACCCACATCACTCGCATTTATAAGACCATAAGACCATAAGACCTAGGAGTGGAAGTAAGGCCATTCGGCCCATCGAGTCCACTCCACCATTCGATCATGGCTGCTGGGCACTTCAACTCCACTTACCCGCATTCTCCCTGTAGCCCTTAATTCCCCGAGACAACAAGAATCTATCAATCTCTGTCTTGAAGACATTTAGCGTCCCGGCCTCCACTGCACTCTGCGGCAATGAATTCCATAGGCCCACCACTCTCTGGTTGAAGAAATGTCTCTGCATTTCTGTTCTGAATTGACCCCCTCGAATTCTAAGGCTGCGTCCACGGGTCCTAGTCTCCTCACCTAATGGAAACAATTTCCTAGCATCCACCCTTTCCAAGCCATGTATTATCTTGTATGTCTCTATTAAGTCTCCCCTTAATCTTCTAAACTCCAATGAATACAATCCCAAGATCCTCAGCCGTTCCTCATATGTTAGGCCTACCATTCCAGGGATCATCCGTGAGATTCTCCACTGGACACGTTCCAGTGCCAGTATGTCCTTCCTGAGGTGTGGGGACCAAAACTGGACACAGTACTCCAAATGGGGCCTAACCAGAGCTTTATAAAGTCTCAGTAGCACATTGGTGTTTTTATATTCCAACCCTCTTGAGATAAATGACAACATCGCATTCGCTTTCTTAATCACAGACTCATCCTGCATGTTGACCTTTAGGGAATCCTCGACTAGCACTCCCAGATCCCTTTGTACTTTGGCTTTACGAATTGTCTCACCGTTTAGAAAGTTGTCTGTGCTTTTATTCTTTTTGCCAAAGTGCAAGACCTCGCATTTGTTCACGTTGAATTCCGTCAGCCATTTCCTGGACCACTCTCCCAAACTTTCTAGATCCTTCTGTAGCCTCCCCACTTCCTCAGTACTACCTGCCCGTCCAACTAACTTCGTATCATCGGCAAACTTCGCTAGAATGCCCGCAGTCCCTTCATCCAGATCATTAATACATAATGCGAGCAGCTGTGGACCCAACACTGAACCCTGCGGGACACCGCTCGTCACCGGCTGCCATTCTGAAAAAGAACCTTTTATCCCAACTCTCTGCCTTCTGTCAGACAGCCAATCCTCAATCCATCCCAGTAGCTCACCTCGAACACCATGGGCCCTCACCTTGCTCAGCAGCCTCCCGTGTGGCACCTTATCAAAGGCCTTTTGGAAGTCTAGATAGACCACATCCACTGGGTTTCCCTGGTCTAACCTACTTGTCACCTCTTCAAAAAATACCAACAGGTTTGTCAGGCATGACCTCCCCTTAGTAAATCCATGTTGACTTTTTCTAATCAGACTCTGCTCTTCTAAGAATTTAGAAACCTCATCCTAAATGATGGATTCTAGAATTTTACCAACAACCGAGGTTAGGCTAATTGGCCTATAACTTTCCATCTTTTGTCTTGATCCTTTCTTGAACAATGGGGTTACAACTGCGATCTTCCAATCATCCGGGACTTTCCCTCACTCCAGTGACTCTTGAAAGATCTCAACCAATGCCTCCGCTATTTCCTCAGCCACCTCTCTCAGAACTCTAGAATGTATCCCATCGGGGCCAGGAGATTTATCAATTTTAAGACTTTTTAGCTTTTCTAGCACTGTCTCTTTTATAGCCACCTTGAAAGGCTTTGCTTAATCAGATGGAGCTCATACCAAATGTAAGTTGCTTGTCCCACCTTCCCACTAAAGCCTTCCAACTGCGGAATTAGATATGCATCCTTTTTTTAACTGTATTGACCTTGCGATAGCCCACACATAATCGTTGGGTACCATCTGGTTTCAGTACCATGACTTTAGGTGAGTTCCAGTCACTGTAACTCAGGTCGATTATGTCATCTTGGAGCATGCGTTCAATCCCCTTCTGAACCTGTGCCAACTTTAGAGGATTATGCCTATAAGGATGCTGCTTAATCAGAACAGCATGTCCTTATGCACAATTAGGTAATATTTCCCATTTAATTTCCTGATATCTCCCCATATAATACTAACAACTCTATCACGTCATTTTTTTTTCCTCAGAGAGGTTACTCAATAATTTATCCCAATTTTAGAAAACTTCCTCATTGTCCACTTTAATTTGAGGAACGTTCAATCCAGAATCCTCTGAACTTGGTTCTTCCTTCTGTCCTGTAATCATTAACACATTCTCCTGTTGCTGTCCGTTCCCTGTCAAAATACCTTTTGAGCATATTCACATGACATACTCTGTGAGATTCCTTTCTGTCTGGAGTCCCTATCAAGTAGTTACCCTCACTCAATATTCTTTCGCATTTGATAATTTTCACCAGTCCTTGCTTTTCAAGATCCCCCATCACGAGAAGTAACATACATACTTTATCCCCGATAGCAAAATTGCAAATTTTTGAGTTCTTGTCCACTTCCTGTTTAGGTGCATTCTGCAATACTTTTAAATGCCATCTAGCCAACTCCCCAGCGCTTTTTAATCATTCCAGAAAATTTGAGACATAGTCCAACAGTGTGGCCTTTTACTTCTGATTTACTAATTACTCCTTCATCGACTTTAACGGTCCTACCTCTTAATAACCTAATTAAAATGGACAGAATTTGGTCAATTCATTTTGTGCATCTCTGATCACTAAAAGCCCTTACGCCAATCAGCTGGATAATCCTTACCATATGCATTCAACATGATCGTTAAAGTTTGATGTCACCTTTCTCGTGCTCGCTGCAATTTTAGATGGTTCACAGTAGATTTGAATTGATTTATTACAGAGCTGCCATTAACTTCCTTGAACTGTTTGGATGTGAAGTTTGAACTTTGGTCGCACTGTATCTCTGTTGATAGTCCATATATATTTTAAAAAGAGTATTTCCTTTACCATCCTTTTCGCTGTGACGTTGCATAATGCAATAGCCTCTGGAAATTTCGTGGATACATCAATTATTGTTAACAAATACTGATTCACACTTTTTTTGTTGTTTGATATAGGGGCCCTAGCCAATCAATTAAACTATTGTAAAAGGTTCCTCAACTGCAGGAATAGTTATTAAAGATGCAGGTTTTATTAACACCTGTGGTTTTCTAATTACCTCACGTGTATTTCACGTCTGGCAAAATTCAACAACATGATGGTGCAGTGTAGGCTAGTAAGAATGCCTTCTATTTTAGACTGTGTTTTCCTCACTCCAAAATGACCTCCACCTGGTAATTCATGCTTCACTTGCAGCTTCTCCTTTCTGTACCCCATTTGCAATTCAATTTGATGAATTTCTGCCCATTTCTCATCTCCTTCAGTATGTGATAGTTTCCATCTCCTCATGCAGACACCATTTTAAAGGTAATAATACTCAGGGATACATTCAGAATCCCTAATGTATATGCCCTTTTGATACAACTACTTTAAAATTTCATCTTTCTGCTATAACTCAATTAGTTTAGCTGAACTAAACATTTGTGCATGATCACCTATTTTCTCCTGTTTTGTCACAACTATCTGATGGAACGAAGTATCTCCTCATGCCGCTTCAGCTTACTTACCTTTACATTTTTTTATCTCTCCTGTTTGAACTCGTGATATTGGGACCTTGTTACCCCACATTCAGAAAACATTCCAAGATAAGGCATTGCTTCAATTGGCTGTCTCCAGTGGTTTTTAACCAGAGCAGGCAGCACTTCTACCGGTGAATCAGTTGCATACTTTACAAGGAAAAGTTGTATTCCTGGAGCTGAGAGTTTGTCCAGTACTCCTATCACAATTTCGTCACTCTTCACTGGACACTCTATCCTCGCTTAACATAACTATGTGCTTTTTTTTAGTCTCACAGTGAATTCCCTTTAATAGTAACTTTTCTGGAAATAGTCCCTCAGGAATATATATCTCCTCATCTTTCAGCATCACAGACTGAGAGGATCCTGTGTCCCTTAATATTGCATCCTCTGTACCTGCTACTTCTGGCCTATGTGAATAAACTTTCGCTTTGAAGGTATATTTTATAAGCAAGATTCGGCACTTCCTCCTTGACCAATCTCCGATCAGCTTGTACACTCTGATGAAGCTTTCTCGCCTCCATTGTGCTTTCTGTTACCACTCCAACAAAACTCCCAGGCTTGTCCTGTTTTCCTACATTTTTTTTTCCCTAGCGCACCAACAGAGTGATTTCCCGTGACCTAATTTTTTGCAATGAAAACATCGGAGTTTTTTAAACTTCTTTGTCCTCTTCTTGGGTTTCCTTTTTACCCCTGTCGTAAGTTATCCTTATGATTTTCACTGAGATCTACATATCCCTTCCCACGTGAGGATTTCTCTTTGCCCCAGTTTACTTACCTCATGGACTGAAATTTAGTCTGGAAGCCAAACTGTGTTTTATGGACCAATTCATAATCTTCAGCCATTTCAGTTGCTAACCTTGCTATCTAAACTCTCTGCTCTCCCACAGGAGTTTGCATTACTTCAGGCAGCGAATTTTCGAATTCCTCCAAAATAGTTACTCTTTAAGTGCATCATAGGTTTGCTTGAATTTTAAAGTTCTTTTCCATCTATCGAAATTACTTTGTTTGAACCTTTCAAACTCAATATACGTTTGACCCGGGCCACTCCTTAGGTTCCTAAATGTTGTCTATAGGCTTCTGGAACAAGTTCATGTGCATTTGATTTGCATCCTCATACTCCCCAGATCCCTAAGCGTAACTTCAGCCTTCATTTCCATCCTTTTAAACTGACCTTCCATTCTAAATGTCTATCTCTGAAACGCAAACGCGCTCTCTTTTTCTTTTTCTCCTGCTAAACATTTGTTTTTTTTTTCTTTTTCTCTTTCCTGGATTAAACCTATTCGTCCTCTTTCTTTTTCTTCTAATTTTAGTTGCAACGCAAACTGTTTCGTTTCTGCTTCTAACACAAGCTGCTTTATTTGCGATTGAAGTTTAATCTTCTGTGCAGATCCCGATGGAGTTTCCAGCAAGTTTGAATGCAGAACTACTGCTGCAATCATCTCATCTTTCCTCACATTAGGAGGCAGCTTCAACTGCAGCTTGTCTACTAATTCTTGCAGCTTGGATTTATGTGCATTTTGTAAAATCCCCAAGGTCGATTCTTCCACCTCCAAAACATCCTTGGTTCCTGCAAGAGCCATTGCTCTCTAAATCTCTGTTTACCAAGACAAATCAACACACAAAATAAGAGACACTAACACCTGCCACTCGCTGCCTAAATCCTGCAAAGGGCCCCCAATATGTTATGGACCAGGCCCGATCCCTCAAAAATGTTTAAGCAAGTAGCCCAGACCGTAACTTTTTATTTGTTAAAGGTAAGTGTGTAGTGGATATTCGCAGAATAAATTAGCTGGTCAGACTGCAGTATTTTAAACAAACATTATTTGTTTCCCAAATTACAGAATGAAGTGCATGAACTGAAGGGAGAATAGCTGAATAACGTATCCTATCCAACCTACAGGCTATCCGGACTTAAGGTTGCTGCATCAAAATACTTGCAACAATCGCAATGAACAAACCCCTTAGCACAAAGAGTAAATCTGACACAAAATGCTTGCAGTTCATGAGGTCGGAAGTGCAGAAGGAGGGGGTGAGCATCCAATTTCAACAGTGACCTGACTCAACTCGCCCCCAAACTGAACAGAACTGCCCAGCTACAGAGCTGGACAAATCCTTTGATTATGCAGGGTTTTTTTTTAAAGAATTGAAAACGTTCTGCCTGATGCATTATCTGTTATGTATAAATGAAGGGACACTAATAAACCTTTTAAAAAACCAGACATATTGAAACCTTGGGTCATTTAGAGCATCCCTGAAAATAAAGATCAAGAACAACATAATCCTGTAAAGGGACCAGACTTGTGACAATTTGTGACATTTGGCTTTGAAGTGAATTCAAAAAATGAGTGTTTGTGAGTTAATATAAAATAGTGCTGAAGGGCATTGGGTATTGAAGATACAAGATTGGCTTATTAGAGCAATGAGAGGAATGTCCAGACAGATTCACACTTTCTGTGTATGGTCAGGGCAAATATGCCCACTGCAAATCTATTGGCTGGCGCCTGTTCTGTGGAGGAGACATCAGTACGGTAACTACATCTAGGTTGTTAGTTTTGGGGGTGATGGTGATGGGAAGTTCAGGTGGTTATAACATTGCAAACGGACAACACATCAGAATCATCTAACTTGTGATAGGAAAATATCCTCATTGTCCCTCACCACTAACGTCACGACAGCAATTGGTGTTGGGAGATGTGACCAACAGCCAGTGATGCCAACATTCAATCCAGTCCAGTTCGTATTGTGAACGGAAGGTACCACACTGAAAGGAGTCAACTGGATCTGTTTTTTCAGTGACTGTGATTGAGGCCAGTCTCCATGTATTTTGACTGTGGCACTAGATGTGGCACCCCTCTTCTAATAGTAAGGAGCTTCATGCAATGCTTTATGCCATTGTCGCAGCAGATGCATCATCTCCAACACTAACAGGGATCAGCAGCTGCAGAGACAGTGAGAGGAGAGATAAACATTCGAAAATAATCTGGAATGTTCCATTAATGTATCAGATTTTAAGAACTCTAGATTGGAATGCTGCAACAATGGACAGGAGTTTATCCTGGTATCTTGCCTATTTTTCCTGGTCTGGGTTCACATTATCACATCGGATATATGGGTGCACTGATGATTATTCACGCGGGCTACTATCCCATGCTCGCTATTGTTGGTGTTCCTGGTAAGTCTCTTCATCTCTATCCATTTGTTAATCAATAAACCATGGTGAACCTCATTGCTATTTCTGTTATCTACATTTGGCAAAGACAGAATCCTTTGTCTTCAGTTTCAAATGCAAATTCCATTCATTATTACAAACTTCTGAACTGCCCAACAAGCTCGTCCACACAAACATCTGAGAACAAGACTGTTCACATTCTCGAAGTACCTTTTGGACCCGAATTGATTTATTTCTTGGTATTCTCTCCATCACCAACTCTACCCACTACCAGCTCCATAATATCAGCAGTCCCCACCTTGACGTCAGTGCGGATACTAAATAAACCATTATAAAATTCAGACTTTATGGTTCCAGTTCTCTTACAAGCGCACTTTCCGTTACAAATATGTCAATCACAACCTTGTTCTTGTCTCTAAAGTAAATTCATGACAGGGACAATGTGTCAGAGAAGTGATGTCAGCGGATATGTAATTCAGAGGCCCAGGTTACTGCACAAAATACACTGTTTTAAATCTTACCTCAGATATGTCAGAACTTAAATTCAAATAACAGGAATTGGAAATAAACGATAATTTCACGAATATTTCAATAACAGCACCAGCATTTTGACAATACGTTTATCTATAGCACTGATATCCTTTGGTACAGAAATCTAGCATTATTACCGAACTGTCTTAAGACTGACGTCAGATCCACAACAATGTGATTGGCTCTATACTGTGTCAAAGAATGACCTCACAATAAAGAGCATTTAGTGAGGTCAATAAATGCTGCCCTTACCAGCGATGCAGACATCCCATGTCATAATATTATGGAAGTTTAAATAAAACAAAGAATGATGCAAGTGATCAGAAACAAAAAAAAAGAATGAGAAGCTGCCACAGTAACTGTTCAGATTTGGCACCCGTGGGTCGAGGGCAAAATAGAATTGACATTTCGAGTTCGCTGACCTACCATCATAACTGAACACAGCTTGAAAATATTGTGATTGATGTTGGTGACAGGGATGTCTATGATGAAGGGGACAAGGAGTGATTGAATAGACAGATAAACGAGAGATAAAAGAAAATAAGCAAACAAAGGGTTTGAAGATGATCAGATGGAATGGAAATTAAAAAACGAGGTTAATCTTATTTTTTTTCTCCTGTTCCCATATTAACGAAAATCATGCCCATGTAGGGTATAAATCAAGGTTCCTGTTTAAAGTGAGTTATGTCCCTTTGTCTGTCTTCCCTGAGTGTGATCATCCGCCTTTATTCATTAGTGGGATGCTGGGCCAGTATTTAATTCCCTTTCGTCATTGTCCTTGAGAAGTGTTGGTGAGCTGCCTTCCTGACCCACTGCAGTCTGTGGGCTGTGAGTAGTCAGTGCTTAGTTCAGTCCGGTTACATTTCTTTGATGTTTATAGTGAGTAACTAACTGAGCGGCTGGTTTGGCTATTTCAAAGGACAATTCAGAGTCAAATACATTGCGGGATTCACATGTCAGTCCGTCCAGCTGAATGTGGTAAATATCATTCCCCGACGAACATTAGAGTGTCAGGTAGGATTTTCAGATAATCGGCAATGGTTTCATAGCTTCATTCGATTTTATTGAATTCAAATGCCACCTTTTAACATGGTGGGATTCGAATCCAGGATGGGGTCAGCACCCGGGTCCCCAGATTAATAAACTGGAGATACTACTGTTAGGACATCGCCTTCCTGGCATCTCTGACCATCTCAAATGGCAATCGTGGTGTTGCTGTTTGTGTGGCTGTACTTGAAACACAGCTGTTCGCAAGGCAAAAGAATGATTTGGTAAAACATACCATCCTTCTTCATTTTGAACTAATTAGAACGTTAAAGAATCAGAACGGCCGTTGGCGAAAATGAGCTGTGTTCCTTGGTCAGAAGTCACAAACAGAGTTCATACTAGGCAGCAAGTAATCAACACAGTAAATTGTATACTGTCCTTCTTTGAAAAACGATTCAAGAATTGGAGTGAAATACTTTCCTGCCGTGCTAGAGTGTTGTTCAGAAGGTACTTGGGGCACTGTGTACAGATTATCTCTCCTATATAAGGAACGATCTGCTTGCCACAGCGAGCCAGTGTAAAGGAGTTTCACCAGATTAACCCATGTGGTGATGGTATCATGAGAAGACTGCGAAGGAAATAATCTATGTCACTACAAAAGAAAAAAAAAAGTGATTGCATTAAACCTTGAGGGTAATGGACCAAAACTCATTATTTTCAAAACAAAACATTGATAGTGTTAAATAAAGTATGTATTTTCCCATAGGCAAATATTTTACTTAGATTTGATTACTTACAGTGTGGAAACAGGCCCTTCGGCCCAACAAGTCCACACCGACTCACAACCCACCCAGACCCATCCTCCTACATTTTCCCCTTTACCTAGCACCTTGGGCAACTTAGTAGAACCAATTCACATTACCTGCACGTTTTTGGATTGTGGGAGGAAACCGGAGCACCTGGAGGAAACCCACACTGTCACGGAGAGGATGTGCAAACTCCAAACACAGATATGCTGGAGGCGGGAACGGAACCCGCCTCATGCGCTGTGAGGAGGCAGTGCTAACCAGTGTGGCACAGTGCCGCCCACAGGTGCCGCCTAGAAAGGGAGAAAACGATTAGAAGAATGTGGGTAAAGTGTAGGGAAATGGGGTTAGCATGGATGAAGATTTAGGTCAGCATGGACCAGTTTGGGCTGAACGGCCTGTCTCTATTATGTTAGACTCTACGATTATATGATATTATACGTACCTGCGTGGGACCTTATGTTGGTTAAGCGAGAGCTCCAGGCTCTTAATAAACTGTCACTGTCTCAATGAGCAGTTGGTGTGTGATCCTGCACTGAACGTTATGTTTTCACAAACCTGTCAGCAGCCACACTCTGATAGAGTTCGCCATTCCCAGAAACTTCTGACCTCCATAGAGGACACTAGCCTGCCTTCTGGGAGATGACTCCTTGAGACCTGGCACAAACTGTCCGCAGTCCCTCCTCACTGTTAGCAAACCATGGTGTCGTTAATATAACGCGTGTGCACCATTAACAATGGAGCCAGGAGGAACAACATGGGCCGGTCTGTCCGTGCAGTCTCTGCTTCATTGGTTTTGCAATGTTGGAGCATCAGTGACATCCTATACAGTCTGGACGGGCTGAATAGTTTCTTCTCTTTATGCGTTAGTGTTTCGAGGGACAGAAAGTCCTCCTTCTGGTCCCAGGGAAAAAAAGGTTCACGGACATTATTGGGCGACCCTTGGTTCCTGCTTACCAGCGTGATGTACTGACTGAGCTCATTATCTTCCTGTGTAATAGCAGAAAAGCAGGGGCATGGAAGAACACAGCAAGTCAGACAACATTGAGTTCTCCAATTTCAAATAACCTGCCTTCCAATCCCTCAACTCCATTCCCACCTCCTTCTCCTTCCTTCCATTCTAGCTACCCTTCTTTCAGATTCAGCTGGATTCAGTTCTCCCATCGTCCAACCCAGTGGTACCCCTTTACCTGTGTTCATCTATCCCCACCTCACCACCCTGTCTCCTCCTCCCTCATCCTGCCTCTTTATCTGTAGCTCCCTTACCCCATTCCAGTCCTGAATATTTATCCCCAAGCAGTTAACTTCTCCACCTCCTGATGTTGCCTTGCTTGTTGCGTTCTTCCAGCCTTCTGCCTGTCTACTTCGCATTTCAACATTTGTCGATTTTTTTTAATCGCTTCCAGTGTAATCGGCTGGAGAAAGCGAAAGGGACCGTGTCTGTTCTTATCCAATAGTTTTGATGGGCTGAATGGCTCTGTCAAATTTCCGTGAAAGCAGCTTAAGATGCTGCATGAGCTTCGTTTTTTTAACGAAGAAATGTGCAGGGTCTGGTCTCACTGTTGCATGAATGTTCCGGACAGTTTTACTGCATGAGCTTGAATGTCGTCCAGGTTTTGAAACTTTAGCTCCTGAGGAGGTGACACATTGTTCTGAGCATTGTGTGATCTTCACTGAACATCCCCAGCTCTGAAGGTATGACGGAGGGAAAGACATTGATGAACGAGCTGCAGTTGTTTGTGCCGAGAAAGTTTCCCTGAGGCTCATCCACAGAGATATCCAGGGATTGAGAGGATTGGTCTCCACCAGTCACACTGTGTTCTGGATGATCCAGCCAATGGGGAGTTTATAACTGATTCCCATTAAGTTCAATTTTGTTCAGTCTCCTTGACACCTTGCTCAGTCAAATACCGCCGTGATGTCAGGGCAAGTCAATCTGACGCTGTGTTCATATCTATTGTTCATTTCAATAAGTCACGGTATATGTGTGGAGAGTGTTTCCTTCTCTCAGAGGGTAGTGAATGTTTGGGGCTCTCTATCCCCGACAGTTAGGGGGAGCTACATCATTGAAATGCTTGGAGCACGGCGTGGTGTTAACGAAAATTGACACATCAGGGAGTTGAATGCTACAAAGAATTGGGCATAAAAGAGAAATTATGGCTGAGAGCGGATCAGCTGTGCCCTTACTGAAAGGAAGGGCAGGTTTGCGGGGCTATACAGAGATCGTCTTCTTCCAGTCTTCCTATTGTCCAGTCACTTGGTGGCCTCTTACATTTCCTGTGTTACTAACTTGAAGTAGCTGAATAGACTGCATGATCGACTCTGGGTACAGTTTTACAGGCTCGAGTGGCTGACTGGCCTCCTCCTGTTACCGTGTATGTGTCCAAGGCCTGAAAAGGACCATCCTGTTCTGGTGTAACTTAAATCCATATAGATTAAATCTACTGCCCTTGGAGAAAGTAAGCACTGCAGATGCTGGAGATCAGTTAATATTCTATGATGACGTAACCAGGAAAGTTGATTCGGCCTGGCCGGTAGATGTTGAAAATTGTGGTGCTGGAAACACTCAGCAGGTCATGCAGCATCCGAGAGGCAGGAAAATCGCTGATTTGGACATTTCTGATGATGGGCTGATGCCCAAGACGTCGATTTTCCTGCCTCTCCGATGCTGCCTGACCTGTTGTGCTTTGACAGCATAACATGTTTCGACATGTACCGGCCAGACCTCGTCAACTTTCCTGGGCACGTCATCATAGAACTTTAACAAATTCGTCAGGTACAAACTTCCACTCATAAAGTCATGCTGACTATTCCGAATCAAATTCAATTTTCCAAATGCATGTCCAACGTATCCCTGATAATCTTCTCAAGTAACGTAGAGATGTTAAACTTCCTGGTCTATTGTTTCTAGATATTTGCTTTTCCAGTCCTTCTTGAATAAGATACAACATTTGTTATCCTCAAGTCTTCAGGGATCTCAGCTGTGGTTAATGATGATCAGATTTATCAGCCAGGGCCTATCAATTTTTTCTCTAGCCCCTTGCAGTTTTCTTGTATCAATCTGTTAAGGACAATGAGATTTATCCAGCTTCAAACATTCCAGTACATTCAAAACCTCACCTACTGTGCTATGGACTTTCCCTAAGATACCACCACTAACTTCCCCAAGTTCCCAAGTATTCATGTTTTTCTCCACGGTAAACACAGACATCGCCCATCTCTTATGGTTCCACACATACATGTCCACTTTGGTCTTTGATGGTCCTATTCTTTCTGCAGTTAATGTTTTTTTTTCCTTTAATATTCAAAATGAACCTCTTTGGATTCACCCTGATCTTCTCAGTCAAGGCCCTTTATCGCCCGACTGATTTCCTTCTTCACAAACTCCAGTATCCCCTGTGTACCTCCAATGATTCCCCTGATCCCGCCTGCCTGGACTTGAGCCACACGTCCACATTTTTTTCTGGTCAAAGCCTCAATATCTCCTGTCATTCAAGTTTCCCCATTCCTGTCAACTTTCCTTTCACCCTCACAGGAACATATAGATCTTGAATTCTAGCTGTCTCACTTTGAAAGGCTTCCACTTGCCAGAGGTCCCTTTGCCTGCAAACAAACGAATCCAGTCAACCCCGCAAGCTCCTGTACAATTCCGGCAAAATTCACCTTGCCCCAATGTAGAACTTGAATCTGAGGACCAGTTTTTTTTTCTTCTACATAACTATTTTAAAATTAATAGAACTATGGTCACAGGTCTCAAACTGCGAATCCACCGTCACCTCACTCACCTGTCCTGCACTATTTCCTAAGAATAGGTAAAATTTTGCCTCTTCCCGATTAGGATCCTCTACATACTGCTTGAGGAAACTTTCCTGACGCACTTAATGAATTTAATATCATCAAATGCCTTAATGCTCTGGCAGTCCCAATCTTTGTTATAAAAATTAAAACTACCATTATGACAACCCTATTGTTCTTTCAAGTCTCCCTAATCTCTGTACATATTTTTGTTCCTGTAATTACTATTGACTATTTGGGGGCACAATAATGTCACCATCCCCTTCTTATTTCTTAATTCCACCCACAAAGACACCCTGATTGTTCCTTTAGTTATTTCATCTCTGATGCTTTGTGATACTCTCCTTCATCAGAAATACAAGTCCCCCACCACTCTTTCCACCATTTCTGTCCCTCCTAATGCATTTTACCCAGGTACATTAAGCTGTCAATCCTATCTGTCCCTCAGCCATATTTCTGTAATAGCTATACTATCTCAGTCCCATGTACATATGCACACCCGGAGATCATCAGTCTTACCGATCAGCCCTTTTGCATTTAAATAAATGGAAATTAAGCCAACAGGCATTCCTTGTTCCCCGTCTTGTTCCAGCTTGACCTAACTTTTCACATTTCAAATCCTGATTACTGTATCTTTTTCCAGCATCGCAGTTGCCTCCCTGCTCTTGAGGATCCCACCCCCTATGCCAATCTCGTTTCAACTCTCCCTTGTAGCACTAACAAACCTAGCTGCGAAGATATTCGTCCCCCGTCTAGTGCATTTGCAAACTGTCCCTCTTGAACGGGTCACCTTTGTCAAAAAATTCCCTTTGATCGAAAAATCTGAATCTCTGTCCCGCACCAATTCTTTAGCCACATATTTATTTGCCATATCCGCCTATTTTTACCTACACTAGCTCATGCCACTGGAAGTAATCAGAAGATTACCACCGTCAAGGTCCTGGTTTTTAACTTTCCTTCTCGCTCTCTGTAATCACTCTGTAGGACCTCATTCCTATATCTACCTCTGTCATTTGTGCCAACGTGCACAATGACTTCTGGCTGGTCAGCCTCCCCTTGAGAACGTTCTGCAGCCACTCGGAGACATCCTGTCCTCTGACACCTGAGATGTAACACACCATCCTGGATTCCCATTTGAGGTCACAGAATCTACAATCTGTCCCCCTAATAATCGACTCGCCTACCTCTAAGACCCTGTTTAACTTTACCCTTTCCCGCTGTGCCCCAGAGCCAGTTGTACTGCAACCAACCTGGCTGCTGCTGCTTTCCCTTGAACGTTCATTTCCCGACACCCACCCACTCCCCAAACCCAAAATCAGTATCTAGAATGGTATATTTGTTTTCAAGTGGAATAGCCACAGGCGATTCCTGCACTCTCTGCCTACTCCATTTGCCATTCCTAGTGGTCGCCCAGCTACTCTCTGCCTGGAACACGACAGGAAGCAAGGAACGCGTGTTGGAATAAATAGCGTTTATTTAAAGGCAACAGGGCTGACAAGGAAGGCAGATGAACACAGGACATGGATCTTTACATGGTACTGTGATATGACAGTCATTGCAGAAACAGGCTAAGGGAGGGATTTGGGTGTGACCACCTCACTAAAGGTCTTATAAACGAAGTTCTCCGTATCTCGGATGACCCCGGGAGCAGCCAGCTACAGTGCCCAAACACTTCCCACACACGTGTATTCATCAGGAACAGTGGAAGTCTCCCTGAGGACCCACATCCCGCAGGTAGAACATGTGACTTCCCTAACTGCCATCTCGACTGCTGTCAGACAAGCAATAAAGAGACTTTATCTGAGCTTATCTGCACATTTTGCTGAGCTGCTGCTTACTGAAGCTTCTCAAACCAAAGCATTACTACCTACTCTGCTAATTACAGCATGTCAATCGACCACTCCACATTTAGTTATGGTTAGGGAAGGAGGGAAACACTTATTTTTATTTCAAAAATATATTTTATTCATAAAATATTTTGTTGATCTATACAATTGATGATGCAATTCATATGTGCACATTGCATTTCTTTACACACAGAGATCGGAATTAATCCTTCGCATATAGAAGTCTGTACGTTTACCATCCATATATTTAACTGAGTTGCCAGCGGAGCCCACTTAATGAGTGGGTCCCCTGTTTTTCTTTGGTGGACAGACATGGCATGGTGGTCTTTCCACACCGCGTCTTGGCAGCAGCTGCCCAAAGATTCAGCGCACCCCTCAATACGTAGTCCTGTACCTCAGAATGTGCCATTCTGCAACACTCATTCGGGGGCAACTCCTTCAGCTGGAATATCAAAAGGTTTCAGACAGACAAAAGAGCGTCTTTGACCAAGTTGATGATCCTCCATGCACAGTTGATGATCGTCTTAGTGTGCATCCCAGGAAACAGACCATAGAGGATGGAGACCTGCATCACGGTGCTGCTCAGAACAAACCTCAACAAACACCATTGCATTCCTCTCCAGATTTCCTTTGCATATGCACATTCCAGAAGGAGGTGTCTGACAGTCTTGTCCCCTCCACACCCGCTTCGAGGGCAGCGTGTGGTGCGGCTGAGAGACTGGGCGTGCATAAAGGATCTCACAGGCAGAGACCTTCTCAACACCAGACAAGCCATGTCTTGGTATTTGTTGGAAAGTTCTGGCGATGAGGCATTCTGCCAAATGGCTTTGACAGTCTGCTCAGGGAACCGCTCAACAGGGTCCACCCTCTCCTTTTCCCGACAGGTCTCAAGGACACTATGTGCTGACCATTTCCTGATGGACTTGTGGTCAAAGGTGTTATTCTTCAGAAATTTCTCCACCAAGGACAGGTTTTACAGAACGGTCCAACAACTTGCTGCGAGATCAGGCCCCTCCTTTGCAACACCGGGGGCAGGTCGAATCTCAGTACGTAGTGACATTTCTTTTTTGTGTATTGGGGAGCAACGCACAGCCGCACACAAAGGTTGCCATCAGTGTGAGTGTGGCATTGGGAGCGTTTTTCTCCCCAGTTGCCCGGATCTTTGTACGTCGAGTCCATCTTTGATCTCCATATAAATTGGAAGATGTCCCGGGAGACTGCGAAGGCACAGGTTCTGTGAATTGGCCAGACCTGTGCCACATATAACAGTAATGATAGTGTCTCACACCAGACGACCAAGTTTTTCCCGTGATGGAGAGCGACCGCTGCTTCCATCTGCCCAGTTTCTTACTCAGTTTCCTGATGCGCTCCTCCCGAGATTGGCACACGCCCCAGCCAAGCCGAAACAAATACCCAGCACCTTCAGGTGGTCAGTCCTGACGGTGATGGGGATGGAGGATTGGTCAGTCCAGTTCCTGAAGAGCATGGCCTCACTCTTGCCTCGGTTTACCTTGGTCCCCAAGGTCTGTTTGAACTGGTCACATATGCACATGAGTTTGTGCACGGACAGAGGATCCCATCAGAAAACGGCGACATCATTCATATAGAGGGAGGCCTTAACCTGGAGGCCCCTGCTGACACGAATATTCACCGCTCTCAGGCTCGCATCCTTCCTGATGGACTCCGCAAACGGATCTATGCAGCACACAAACAAGGCAGGAGAGAGACGGCAGCCCTGCCTGACTCCAGATCTTACTGGGAAGCTAACTGATTCCCACCCATTGATTGAGACTGCACTGACAATGTTGGTGTAGAGCAGTCTGATCCAATTGTAGATTCCCTCACCAAAGCCCATTTTGGATAGAATATCTCTCATACACGTATGAAATATCCTATCAAAGGCTTTCTCCTGGTCCAGTCTGAAGAGGCAGGTGTTAAACGTCCTGTCCTGCATTTAGCCGATCGTATCCCTGAGGATTGCGAGACTCTCAGCGATTATCCTGTCCAGTACAGCACAGGTTTGGTCAGGATGAATCACCGACCCCAGAGCAGACCTGACCCGGTTGGCGACGAACTTTGACAAGATTTTGTAATCCGCATTCAATAGTGAGATCGGTCTCCAATTTCTGATTTCCTCCATCCCCCTTCCGCTTGTAGATGAGGGTGATGATGCCTTTCCTCATGGATTCACTTATAATACCTGCCAGAAACATACTGACATACACCTTCAGCAGTTCCTTGCCAATCAAGTCCCATAGAGCAGAATAGAGCACAACCAGTAAGCCGTCACTTCCGGGAGTTTTATTCTTTTCAAAGGACTCGTGTTCCTTGGTTAGCTCATCCAGAGATAACGGCTGATTCAGCCTCTCCCGTGTTCTGTCGTCAAAGACCTCGGTGATAGAGGACAGGAAAGACTGGGAGGCAGCGCTGTCGGTTGGCCTCGAGTCATATGGACTGGCATAGAAGGATTTGCTGATCCTTATGGAGTTAGTAATCTTCTTCCTACTTTGTGCACCTTCTGGAAGAAGAAAATTGAGCACGATTCCATGGAGCGAACCCTGGACTGGAAGATTTTCTTAGAGGCCTCCGTTGTAAAGAGCGAGTCTTGCTGGCCCTTCATCTCCAGATCGTTCATGACATTGACCCTCATCGTCTGCAGCAGGAGCAAGTTTTGCATGCTTTCCTGGAGTTGGGACAGTCTTGCCCGCCTCTCTATCGCATCCTGAACACCTTTGAGAATCAAGAACCTCTTAGTGTTCCCTTTTACTGTTTCCCACCAGTCTGCTGGAGACTCAAAGAGGAGCTTCATGTTTCTCCAACCTGTGTAGTCCCTCTTGAGCTCCTCAATGTTTCCTGGGGCCAACAGATTTGTGTTCAGCTTCCACGTTCCCTTACCAGACTGCTTCTCGTCCTGTAGGTGACAGTCAGCCAGCAGGAGGCAGTGGTCAGAGAAGAACACCTACTTGACGTCGCTGTATCTGATGAAGAATGTTCGGGACTCAAACAAGTAATCTATCCTTGAGCACATAGACCCGTCTGCCCGTGAAAAAGTATAACTATACTGTGCTCAGTCTGCAGGGGTGCTGAAGACGTCATGCAGCTTGGCATCTTTTACCATTACCATCAGGGGTCTGGAAGTGGCGTCCAATTTACTGCCACACCCTCCCCCTTACCCCACCTCCCCCCGCCGCCGGATTGTACATCTGCATCAATGATACCGTTCAAATCTCCTGTCAGAATGACCGACCTGGACGTAGACAGCAAAGTTGAAGCTGTTGCAGGACGGCCAATCGATCACTCTTACCCACTGGGGCGTCACATTGATCAGTCTCTGGGTAGCATTCCTGTCCATGACGTCGGTGACGAGGATTAACCACGGAGATGGTGAAGTTGCCTCCTCGTAACAGGATACCCAGGCCGGAGGCGCTGTTATCATTGCTCCCCAACCAAACCGACGGCCCATGGGCCCACAAGCTCTACCATTTCCTCTAGCTAGTGAGGTGTGGTATCCCACGCTCCTGCAGAAACAGGACATTGGCTTTCACATTGGCTAAGAAGGCCAACGTAGAAACACATTGCATAGCAGATTTAATGCTATGCACATTAATGCTGGCAATTTTATACGCATTTTAACAGTTTATGAGGTTACCAGTGTCCATTTGCTCTTGGTTGTGCCTCTCTGGGGTAGCTGTCTGCATCCCTGTGGTGTAAGCGAACTGCTGGACCCTTGCAGGGCTGAGGTAGCTCTCCGACTCCACGCTGAGGACATTTCCCCGCTCTGGTGTCATCAGGCTGGGCCGAGGGTCCGCACAACCCAGGTCTCCGTCTGACCACGGGGCTGTCAGAGGATCGCTGAAACCAATTATCTGGGGCTGTGGGGCGGTGTGTATACCTCCTGGTTCTCACTGGGTGGGGGTTGGTCTTTACCAGTCCCCAAAGAGGGTTCGTCTTTTCCTGTTTGGGGGGGTGGGGGGGTGCTGCCCTCCTTTCTACCCACGGCGCTTTGTTTCTTCTGGTGGTGACGACTCTCCTTACACCCGTCCTCAACATCCGAAGAGCTGCCCATTTCCTCCTCTTGCAGGTGTCGTTTCCCCTTTGCTGGGTGTTTTTGGGGACCTGTAGAGTTTTCCACTTCCTTTTTTTTACAAGAATCCACTCCTCGCCCCCCCTTGGTTCCCTCCTCTTCCATTACCTCTGCCTGACCTGTAGGAGTTTGGATTGGATGCTGCACATCTCAGCTGACTGCGGCCTACTATGCTCCAGCCTGTCTTTCCTTCTGGGTTCCACCAAACACCGTTCCCTTGCTGGATTGTGGTGCCTTGCTGATCTTTTGCCGTCCACCTCTGGCCATCTGAGAGTACGTGGCGGCCGCTCATCTTGGGCAGGCCTTGTACATATGTTCTGCCTCTCAGCACAATTACAGTTCTTATCCTCTTTGCATTCCTTGGTTGGGTGACCCTCCTGCTTGCAGTTTCAACAGAGTCACCTTCCAGTCTGCCGCCAAGTTTCCTGACCTTCTGCAGTTTTGGCACACTTTCGGTTGCCCTCTGACCATCATGTAACTCGGCTCCCTCTGATTGCAAAGCTGGAGTGTTGGTGGAGGATGTTCCCACTGGCATCGGCCCTCAGAGTTACCCTGACCTGCCGCTTGCTGGTCAAGATCCCGAAATGGTCAACCACATTAGTGCTTTCTCCCTCGACCTGGATACATCTTCTCAGGAAGGTCAGGACATCAGCTGCTGGGACGTGGGTGTTGTACATATGAATTATAACAACCTTACTCCTCTGTGCAGGAAGCACATACAACGCGACCACCCACCAGATGGAGAACAGATTCCACCCCCCTTGCTTCTCTTTAAACACCTTCTGGAGCTGCTCGCAATGCTTCATGCTCCCGACGGTCATATCGAAATAGCCTGCCTAAGGGAAATCCTGCAGGCAGTACACGTTTGCTGCGTCAAACCCGCAGCACTCGAGCATAATTTTCTTGAGGGACACAGTCCGATCGACCGGTGTACATTCCTCCATCATCTTTACAGTAGCCCTGACTGTGCTGTGAATGCCCTGGCCTGGGCTTTGAGTGGTTGCTGAGGCCATAGCTCCTAGGTTGTCAGGTCCCTGATATGGTGTTAGGCTGAAACCAGCATGAGGATCCACCAAGAGCAGATCAGCACAAACAAACTGTCCTCCAATCACAATCCAGCGATGATCTCAACTAGCTCTGATGATTCGCAACTCGACACCCATTCTAATAAGAACAGACACTTGATCCTAGTCTCATCTTGGGAAGATCCACCTTATTGATCATGTCATCTCCCCTGCTAGGGAAGGTGGGAAACCAGTGATGGAATATTTAGCCTTTAGCATTCCTTGACACCAGGTTCATGCGTGCCCATGGAAGATGTGTTGCTGAGGTCTTCCCTCTGGTAGTGTTGACTGCGCTGATGCAAATCTTCACCCTGACAGCCAATCGGCATTGTCGCATTCCTCCGGTCTTTGCTGTCGTTCTAATAAGAACAGATGTCACCCTTGTTTAAAAATCTGTCCATCTCAGCCTTGAAGATATTTAGTGATCCAGCCAAAACAGCCTTCACAATTTTGCACAATGGTTTCCCTCCCATTGATGTGAGACTTGGTGATCTTTAGACCCCATTGATTTTTTTCTAGCACTCTGCATGGAAGTTGAACTTTCATGAGATTTTGTCCTGTTCAATCACACCTCCTCTGTGGCCAGATGCAAAACAAAAAAAACCCACAAAATTTAAGAGCCTGTAATCTCCTCCCTCATCTTCCACATTAGTCTAATTTGCAGTTCATCTGGATCTTGGGATTAGCCCACTTTTCGTCCTGCATCAACTTCCAATTCTTCCTCAGCATCAGTGTCAATCTGCTCAAAGACACACTGTCAGAAACTGACAGTGAATCCAGGAACTGCTTCTCCAAAGCAAAGACTGATATGTCGTACGTGTTTAACATATTCTCTGGTTCTGTGCACAGGCTGCTTCCTAATGCACCCCATTCTTTGTCTTGTTACCCTCTTACCCTTAATACATCGATTAAATGTCGTTGAATTCTTGAAAATATTGCCAGCTAATGTTTTTATCATTCCCATTTTTGCTCTTCTACTTACTTTCTTGAGTTTATCCCGATATGTTCGCTACTCTTCTGGGATCTCCATTGACCTGCCCACTTTAGAACTGTTTTAAGCGTATCTATAATTTTGAATTCCATTCTGAATATTTGTAGACATTCAAGGTTCTCCTGTCTTGTTTTCATAAATTTCATCTTCAGTGTAACATGTTGCGGTGACACTGGCATCGATTCCATTTTGAGAATGTGACCCCCACGCTCTTCTGCTACAGTTTCACCCAGAAATAACTGTACTATGGCCAGATCATGACTTATTTTTAATACAATCTGCCTCAGCAGTCCAAAAATCTTTTATTTTTCGGAGCTATTTCTTTTGGTCTTTTCCTTAACAAGCTAAAAATGCATGAGTAACAGTCACTGATGCTACAATGCTTTCCCAATCCTGCCTGCAATAACTAACTGGCTTCGTTCTCCACAGTTATGCCCAGCACTATACCGCCCATTGTTGTACCTGCTCCATGTTGATATAAGAAGCTGTCTGGATTAAATTTCAAGACATCTTCCCCACCTTAAAAAGTTATCACTGTCCTAATGAATATTTGGAATTGAAATACCTGAATATAATGATCCTACTATTGTAGTTACACACCTCAGAAAATTGGTTTTATATTGCTTCTGTACTCTCTTTTATGTGGGGTTCTATAATATATCCCCAGCAGTGTATCTGTAATGGTTTTGATTATGGGCTCTACATGCAAAGCGTCATTAGAAGATCCTTCCAGTGTATCGTCCCTTCTTCCTGCAGTCATTGACTCCATAATTAACAATGCAATCCCACCTCCTCTTTTTCCCCACTCCTGCCCTGCCTCTCGTTCTTGTAACACTGAATATTGAGTTGTCAGCCCTGGCCTCCTTCAGATACGTCTCTGTAATGGCAAAAATGTAACACTTCCACATGTCACCTTGTTTCATTATCACATCTGTCTATCTGATAATATTCCCAGCATTAATGCAAAGAACATCCAGCCTGGAATATCACACGTGGAATACTCTGTAACTCGGAGTTCATCAGTCGTTTACTGTTTGTTATCAAGCTGCATAATCCATGAAACAAAACTGTAACTCTAAAACTGTTGAATTGTAATTTATTTTTTAATTAATGTATTCATCAAATGCAACATTCTAGAACTGAACAGCAGCTGCACATACAATGAAAACCTGGTGATTAATTCCCTGTTCTGTGTGCGAGGAGTCAACCCTCAATAATGGAGAAATGAGGACTGCAATTGCTGGAGATCAGAGTCGAAAAGTGTGGCGCTGGTAAAGCACAGCAAGTCAGGAAACATCACGAGGAGCTGGAGAGTGAAAACTATGGGCAGAAGTCCTTCATCAGGAAGTCATTGATGCCTTCACATTTTTTCCATTCCGTAATTCACAGGATATTGTGAACTGTATTTGCTCGGGAGGGCAGCCCTGAAATGGAAATCAGTCAAACAGTCAATTGGTTGGGCAGGGATTAGACAATGAGAGGTGAAGTGCAGATTGGTTGAAGTGCAAATATAAGGATAGATAAAACCCCTGGGCCAGACAGGAAACATCCGAGGTTATCACTGGAATTGGCGCCTTCGGCGATGATCTTTGCATACTCACTCTCCACTGAAGTATTGCCAGATGATTGGCGGGGGAGGGGGGGGGCGACAAATGTTAATCCCTTGTTCAGGAAAGGGAATAGCAATAATCCTGGGAATTACAGCTTTGGACAAAGTATTGGAGAGGATCTGAGAGACAGAATTTATGATTATTTGGCAAATGATAGTTTGATTAGAGATAGCATGGTTTTATGAGGGACGATATAGTGCATTAGCGTTCATTAGCAGAGGGATTGAATTCAAGAGTCGTGAAGTGATGTTGCAGCTGTACAGGACCTTGGTTAGGCCACATTTGGAGTACTGTGTGCAGTTCGAGTCGCCTCACTTTTGGAAAGATGTGCAAGTTTTGGAGAGGGTGCAGAGAAGATTTACCAGGATGTTGTCTGGAATGGAGCATAGGTCATACGAGGATAGGTTGAGAGTGCCAGGACATTTCTCATTGAACGGCGAAGGATGAGGGGTGACTTGATAGAGGTTTATAAGATGATCAGAGGAATTGAGTAGACAGTCAGAAGCTTTTTCCGGGTACAACAGAGTGTTACAAGGGGATATAAATTTAAGATGAAGGGTGGAAGGTATGGGGGGATGTCAGGGGTAGGTTCTTTATCCAGAGAATGGTGGGGGCATGGAATGCGCTACCTGTTGGAGTGGCAGCGTCAGAAACATTGGTGACCTTTAAGCGGCAATTGGATAGGTACATAGATGGGTGCTTAAGCTAGGACAAATATTCGGCACAACATCGTGGGACGAAGGGCCTGTTCTGTGCTGTACTGTTCTATGTTCTATGTTCTATCTTGCCTCACGCATCTTATTGAATTCTTTCAGGATGGAACAAAATACATTGGTGAATTTAGAGCAGTGGATGTGATGTTCATGGATTTTAGCAACGTGTTTGACAAGGTTCTCCTTGGCTCATTCAGAAAGTAAGGAGGCATATGATACAGGGAAATCAGTCTGTGCGGATATTGAATTATCTGGCCAATAGAAGAGCGAGGATGGTAGTACATGGAAAGTTTTCAACCTGGAGCTTGGTGACCAGTGGTGTTTTGCAGGGATCGGTTCTGGGACATCTGCTGTTGTGATTTTTATAAATGACTTGGATGGTAAAGTTTAAGGATGCTTTAGTAAGTTTTATGACGTAACAAAGATTGTTGGAGTTGTGGATAGTGTGGAGGGCTATTGTAGGTTGTAATGGGACATTGATGGAATGCAGAGCTGGGCTGATAAATGGCAGGTGGAGCTCAACCAGAATAAGTGTGGAGTGATTCATTTTGGAAGGTGGAATTTGAATGCAGAACACAGCAATAAAGGGAGGATTCTTGGCAGTGTGGAGGACCATAGGGATCTTGTGGTCCATGTCATAGCATCCTAAAGTTGCCACCCAAGTTGATAAGATTGTTAAGACGTATGGTGTTCTGATTCGCCGGGGGATTTAGTTTAACAAATACGAGGTTGTACTGCAACTCAAAAAACTCTACTGAGACTAGTTGTAGAATATTGTGTTCACTTCTAGTTGCTTCATTACTGGAAAGACAATGCTTTGGAGAGGGTGCTGAGGAAATTGACCAAGATGGTGCCTTAACAGGAGGTCATGTCTTACAAAGATTTTTGAGTGAGCCACAGCTTTTCTCATTGGAGCAAAGAAGAATGGGAGGTGACATGATAGATGTGTGCAAGATGATGCGAGCCATAGATAGAGTGGATATCCAGAGAATTATCTCGAGGGGGCATAATCTTAAGATGAATGGAGGAAGGTTTAGGTGAGATGTCAGAAGTAGGTTATTTACACAGAGAATGGTTGGTGCGTGGAAAAAACTGTCAGCAGCAGTAGTAGAGCCAGCTGCATTAGGGATATTTAAGCGACGATTGGACCGGCACATGAATGATAGTACAATGAGGGGTATGCAAGTTAGTCTGATCTTCGAAAAGGGTAAAAGGTTGGCAGGACATCAAGGGCCGAAGGGCCTGTACGGTGCTGCACTGTTCCATGTTTCCTGTTTCACCCATCTTGTGGATTCTCATCAATTGTTTTACGTGTGAGGGAGTGATGTATATGAAATCAGGAAGCTGGGTGGGGCATTAGCTCAAAACATCCAGTTATGGAGCATACAGTCACCTGAGTGCCAGTACAATATCTGTGTGTGATGACGTACACCAGACAGAATCCGCCAAGTTCAGTTATGAATGTGATTCTTGACTTGTTATTTGCTAGTGTTTTCTTCAGAAACAATCTGTTGGGTGACCCATGTATTAATCAGATGTTTATTATGTTTCGTAAATTGGTCAAAAATAAGATGTGAGCCATGATTATTCAACTGAACTATAATCCCTGAAAGCAATTAAGTTTATTCTATGTTTATGGAACTAAAATATGTACTCCTGTCATGATTTTCTAACACAGAAATAAAGAGCGTACATTTTATTTTATATCGTAAAAAAACAACGTGGTATCTAACTATATTGGTGACCAGAATTACATATTCAATGTCAGGATTCAAAACAATGCAATTTCACTCCAATTGTTAGAAAGTGGTTGGCTTCTGAATGATTACATGTTCAGCATGAGCAAACGATTGAACAAAATAATACAATTAGCTTTCTTATACATATAATCAATTATATGATTATATTTGCATATAATCAATCAGTTTAATTTCTCACGGAAATATACAAGCTTCAGCTATTTGCCAGCAGTTTAGAAATGGTATTAATTCGGCATGCACTGTGAAAATTAAACTAAATAAATGATCCGTGTTATCAAATTTTAGCGAACAATGAGTTGAAAACTTCCAATTTTTAGTAAGAATGAAATTTGATAATATATGTGGACAGTGTAAAAAACGATGAACTTATTATCATGTGAGTGAAAAGTCAGACATTTTCAAAGAGATTTGTGCAAAAGTGATGGCATATTTGGTTTAGCAATTGGAATATAACATTTAAAGTATTCATGTTCTGAGTCATAATTGATTTTATAATGAAGCTGACCTTGCAATATTTGCATTTTGAATGCTTATGTTGAACCAAATAATCAAATATTTGCGAACATGTACAATGGGAAATAATCTGATACTGACTTGTATTCGCATCTGACACATGACAGAGTGCAAAAGTTTAAAGTACAGGAGGGGACCATTTGCCACTGTGTGTGCATCAGCTTCAGAAATGTCTCCCACGTCCCTCCCATTTGCCAGCCATATCTCTGTAGCCCGTTAAATTCATAATTTCCAAATATATACAGTTCTCCATTGCATCTTTATCGACTACTCTCCCAGGCGGTGCATTCCAAATCCAAACAACTCTCTCAATAAATACGTTTTTTTTCCCTTATTTCACTCCTCGCTCCATTGCTGACAATTTTGAAATTAGAACTCATTGATGCTGTAATGCCAGCTATTGGAAACAGAGTATTCTTGTTTTACTCAGCAACTTTTTCTTTTCTTAATTTTGAGCACTGCAAAAAGTTCACGTTTTTTTCTGTTCTGCTCCAGGACGAATAAGCCCAATGCCTTGCACGAACTGTAACAGATACTACATCGGAAAAAAAAAGCAGGAAACTAGTCACTCAGATACACAAACATCAACTCGCCACAAAAAAGACATGGTAAAAACAATGACTGCAGATGCTGGAAACCAGATTCTGGATTCGTGGTGCTGCAAGAGCACAGCAGTTCAGGCAACATCCGAGGAGCAGTAAAATCAACGTTTAGAGAAAAGACCTTCATCAGGAATACAGGCAGAGAGCCTGAAGAGTGGATAGATAAGTGAGAGGAGGGTGGGGGAGGGGATGAAGTTGATAGGACGAGGGGGGAGGGGGTGGAGTGGATATATGGAAAAGAAGATAGGCAGGTAGGACATGTCATGGGGACAGTGCTGAGCTGGAACTTTGGAACTGCAGTGAGGTAGGGGAAGGGGAAATGAGGAAAATGTTGAAGTCTGCATTGATGCCCTGGAGTTGAAGTGTTCCGAGGCGGAAGATGAGGCGTTCTTCCTCCAGGCGTCTGGTGGTGAGGGAACATTTCATTTCAACATTACAACTCTCCCTTCCACTCTGCCAAGGACATGGAGGTCCTGGGCCTCCTTCACCGTCGCTCCCTCATGAAGCTACATGAGATGATGCTGGTTTGTAATATAGCCAGTTATTGAGTACAGTTAAAGGAACAAACCAGCAATTGTCATTCCTTATTGCTTCAGAATATATCAGAGTGTTCATGGCTGCTACCGCATAGAATCATGCAACAAAAACAGGTCTATCACGTCTGCGCCAGAAAGTGCAAATCTACATTCTTTTTAAACGTCTGTGAGGTTACCCGCGTCAACCACCCTCCTCGGCAATGCATTCCAGGCACATATCAACATCTCAGTTCGAAACAGACTCCACAAATCCTCTCTCAATCCCCTGCCTTTCAGTTTTACAGTGTGGCCCTTTGTTTTCGATTCTTCAAGTGAGGCAAACAGCTGGTGACTGTTCATCCTCTCTATTCCCCTTATGCTTTTGTACACCTGTACCAGTTCTCTCCTCAACCTTCCCTGCTGCAAAGAAAACACAAGCAAATTTAGCCTTCCCTATTCATAGTTTGAGTACTCACTTGTCTTATTACGTGCATCATCCCACATTTATCAGTGTTAAATTTCATCAGCCATTTTATCTATCTATCTGAATAATCTGTTTAATCTTCCTGTAGCCTAACACTTTCCTCCTCACTGTGAACGACACTGCTCATCCTTGTGTTATCCACATGTTTTATAATTACACTGCCCCCTATCTTCCATATACTCACCATCGTCATTTATGAATATCATACAGAAACCATGATTTCCGTCTTGTTCTCCAGATGTTATTTATAGGAAAATTTGAGAATTCCTGTCCCTTGCTTTTCCTATTTTGGTGAATGCATGAGTGATGTAGTTCAGATCTTTTATGAGGGTGCCACAAATAGCATTTTCGACACAGAGTTGAATTCACATTTTACACTCTGCCCTTCCACAGCGTTTTTCATAAAGCGTTAACTAAGTTAGGATGAAGTAGGATTTGGCATCTTGCGCTGGAAGATTAGCATTTTGCCTGGCACTGTGATTTTAACATTCCCTGCATTTGCCAGGGGTGAAGAAATTTTTCATCTGCAGGATGGACATGGACTCATTCATTGTTTGTTTAAATCAGTTAGTGTGATGAGGATAAATATTCAATTAAATGCTACGTTATGGACAAACTGAAAGAGAGCAAATCATATTATCATGTCTACCTTGAATTGGAAGCAAATACATACCGCAAAAATATTCATATTCAAAAATGTTGAAGCACCACACGAGAGGAGACAAAAACAAATGTCTGCACTTGGTGGAGATACCAAAATATCGATTACATGTATAATGTAAACAAGAATCAAATGATAGAAAACAAAGTACAAGAAATCTTTTCTTAATTTACAATGGAAACTAGATCTCGATTTTCCTGAACAGTGATGTTTTCGCACCCAATCTCACTTCCCCCAAAACAAGCTTTTCCCTGTTACTAAAACTTCATCTGCCATTCGTCCTTCTTCTTCCTAATCTTTCCTTACAAGCCTACATCCCTTGCACTATTTCTTCTGCTGATACATTCTCTTCACTAACGATCTCCCTTCACACCCTTCTGCCGCTCCCACTGTAAGTTACACCAGTTACTCCAACTTCTTCTGACCATCCCTTTCCCTTTTTGCCTTCCAACTGGGATAATGGAGCTGCTGGTGTCTGTGCTGCTATTGGTCATCAGTTAATAATGGGATTGAGATGATCAATGTACAATTGGAACAGACAATAGTGTGTGTCTGTCACTGTCTAATGCACCGTAAACAGGGTGGTTTTGTTCCCCATAGTACAGAGTGGAGTTCCACAGGGCTTAAACAAATAGCCTCATCACAAATAGGACAAACCTATCCTCAGAATCAGAAGTCCATGTATCAGTTTTCCTTTAAACATTGTGAGGAGAGTGAACACATTGTTCAAACAAGCCGTGTTCGATCCTTTTGCTCTTTATTATTTTAACTGATTTTCCAATGTCATTTGTATGAGACCAGAGTAACTTCCCTTTCATCAACGTAGTATTTGGCTCATGTGGCATCAGGGACCCTGAGTAAACTGTGGTCAATGTGAACCGAAGGAAGTTCTGTGCTGGTAATTTCCTTACTGTACAATGACTCCTTCCCCAGAGCTATTGGGAATAACAAATAAACTCTGTCCTTGCTGGTGCCTTCCAAAACCATGGATAAATTTGTCCTGTTAATAACATCAAGACATATGATGTTTTTACAGTTTGGTCAAAACTGTCAGAAAGATTAGAGCTTGCAGGTTGAGTACCACCCCAAAGAAATCAGTACGTTTCAATAAGATTATGATCCCGATTATTTTCAATTAGTTACTTTCAGAGGACTGATCGTGCAATGTCAGTACCACTGAGAGCAACATATTCTCTGTCCAACAACATCGTATCAAATTGGGTCAAGGCTGCAGAACTCAACTATCCTAATTTATTCCCTAGTTCATTAGCCATGCACACCAGATGTAGTAGGCTCCCGAATTTGCAACAATGTAGAGATACCCATGATACTCTGGAAGCCTCCTGTCCTCCCATACCCTACCCACTGACTCCATGCCCTCCCTCAACTCGACCTCCTGTCGTATATTCACCATCCCTCCTGAACGTCCACTCTCTGATACTGAATTTTCTGAACTCAGCAAATATCTCAACTTTGCCGCTCCGTGCCACCACCTTAATGAATTTTGGGCTCGACATGATGTTGACCTGGTCATCTGCTGTCTTCGCCTCAATGCCCATTGTTTTGGACAAGACTCTTCTCCCTATCCAATAGACCCCATCACCCAACTCCAACACTCTCTCTACACCTGGTCCCTCTACCCTTTTATCTGAACTCAATCTGTTCATTAAGAACTCTCGTTGTGACATTGATTGTCTTCATTTCTCTTCTCCCCCTCACGGAATCCAACCTATCCCCCTCTGAACTGACTGCACTCCATGTGCTTATATTCAACCCTGATTGTGTTATTCAGCCTGTGTTGATAAGGGTGGTGCTGCTGTAATCTGGTGGGCTAACATCTACATTATAGAGGCTGAGCACCCGTTCTCAGATATCTCCTCTTATCTTCCCCTGGACCCTGACCCCAACATGGCACATCAGGCCATTGTTTCCTCTACGAAAATTGACCGCATTCAATCTGGAGATTACCGCCCCACTTGACCCCTCCTCCATTAACTGCCTCAAGCTGATGGCTGTCTGATAGAAGAGCTCGATTCCATCTCTTCCTGAAAATCTAGAAACAGAACTGCCTGAGCAGACCCATTGCTTCAGCCTGCTCCTGCCACACAGAGGGGGTGCATGGATACACACGTGGCAGTGTTCTACCTGTTTCTTCATGGCGTACATAGGCCATTCCTTGTTCCAGTTCTATTCGAGACTCCTTCCACAGTTCTTTCTCCGATACGAAGATGTTATCATCGCTGGTGCTTCTCTCTCTTGTCGAGAATTAGAAACGTTCATTCATTTCACTTTGGGTTTTCACCCCTCCCTTTCACCTGATCCACCTGTGACTCCTCCCTTCCTTTCCTCGACGTCTCTGCTTCCAATTCTGGGGATAGACCAAGCACTGATATTCAGTATTAACCCACCAACTCCTAAAGCTATCTGGAGTAGACATCCTCACACCCTGTTTCCTGAAATGACGCCAATCATTCTCTCAGTTCATCCATCTCCACCGCATTTCTTCTGATGATGCCAAATTCAACATGGATGCATTTTAAATGCCCACAATGTTCCACAAACAAGATTCCCAAGCACAGTTGTCAAGCGGGTCCTCAACCGGGTCTGACTCATTTCCTGCACGTTCAGCTTCCCCCTCCACTTCCCTGCTGCTGCAGACTTCCCCTTGTCCTCACCTCCCATCCCACCAGCATTCACATGCAGAGGACCATCAGCTGCATACACCCCCCCTCCACTCAAGTGAGATGCCACCATCAGACACATATTCCCCTCCCCTCCGTTGTCCACCTTCTGCAGGGACCAATCCCTCCAGGACACATCTGTCTGCTCTTTATTCACTCCCAACACCTCCCCGCACCCCCCACCGCATGTCCACTTCACTTTCCCCTGCCGAAGGTGCAACATTTCTCCACTTACTGCCCATTCCTCATTATCCAAGGGCCCAATCTTACCTCCCAGGTGAAGCAGCGCCTTACCAACATTTTCCACAATCTAGCCCACTACATTCGCTGCTCAAAATGTGGTCGCCTTCCACATTGGGGAAGTGAAGAGTAGGCTACTTGGCCACTTCGCAGAACATCTATGTTGAACATCTGCAAAAGACCCTGAGCTTCCAGTTGCCTGCCCGTTAATATCCTATCCTGTTTACTGGCCATTATCTCTGTGTCAGGCTTGCTGCAATATCCCAGGAATGCTCCACGCAAGCTGGAAGAACAACACATCATTTTCCGCGTACGGTCCCTGCAGCCCTTCAGACTGAAAATCATGTTCAATAATTTTAGGGCCTTAACTCCCCAATATCCTTGCCCCCTACCCATACAACAGGCCTAGTTCTCACATAACCTTCCATTATTTACTCTCTAATATTAGCTACTAATCGTTTCCATTAACACCTATCCAGCCTCTTCTGCATATCAACAACATTTTCCTAGCTGCCATCATTTCTGAGGAAGTGTCACTGAACCCGAAACGTTAACTCTGAATGCTCTGTACCGAAGCTGCCAGACCTGCTAAGCTTTTGCAGCAACTTCTCCTTTTGTTTCAACATTTTCATGGCACGTTCTCACAATGCAATACGTCAACGTTATTTAGAGCCCTGTCAAACGTCGGAACTTTGTAATTTCTCATTTAATGTCCATAACAAATTACTCGAGATTAAACTGAGATAACGGTTTTGCTGTTATCATTCAGATCAGACAATTTGTCACAGTTCAGAAAGAAAAAGAAATCCAAACAACTGGAGCGAAACTTCGCAGGTCTGATAATATCTGAACAGAGATGCACAGACTTAACCTTTGATTCCAATATGACTTTTCAGAACAGTGTCTCATCGTAGTCGATATGTTAACTCTGTTTCTCTCTGCAGATACTTCCTCATCTGTTGATTTTCTCCACCATTTTCAGTTTTTATTTCATATTTCCATATCATTATATTTCATGTTTCGTAATAGGTCTACATGTTGAACTTGGTTATATTTGGACAATTTGGTCCTTTCCTATTCCTACTATATTTGGTGAGTCGCTGACACTTGTATTACAGCTGAAGTCTATTTCTTGTTGAAGTTTAAAATGAAAAAAAGTCTTTTTAAGAATGTCCTGCAAATCTCAGGAAATACACTTTGTTTGAAACAACACTTTAGAGGCAACTGAACTTCATGAACTAATAGGAATAGATTATTGATGATGGAACACTCTGTGTCCTTCATTGAACAAGCTTATCTCCCCACTCTCCAAAAACTTTCAATATATATCACCTAATTGTTACACCAAAGGTGATAGAAACTCAGTCCATCGTGTCTTCCAGCTTAGAATGAGCTGTATCTCTACTGCTGTTCTCCTGTAGTGTCCCCATTGCCCTTCACGTTTTGCTATCAGTGTCTGTTTTTAATACAAGTATCCTGTCCAGATGTAAGCAATAATATCAATCTCATTAAAAAAATAGAAATTGGAGGGAAAGAGAAGTAGGTCTGGTGTATTTGTGAAACGAAATTGAAATTAATGTTTCAGTTCCGGTGACCCTTCCTCAAGCTGTACTCCCATTAATTACATGATGTGTATAAAAATATAGTTCATTTTATCACATTTAAAATTATCCTGTTCAGTTTACATTGCCATTCAGCATCGCATCTCCCAAACGTTGGCTGTTTCCTTGTGCATTATGGTTAATTCTATGTGTCAGAAAGAGTGATCATGATTGGGGAATATCATTGTACTTCCTCATGCAGTTTCCCCATGGCTTTCAGTTGCCAGTATACAGAGCACTGGGAGACAGGCAGTTCCAAAATTTCATCCCATCTTCCAGCCAATATCATATTCATTTCAACCTGACTTATTAATTCATAGGTCTTAATGAATAAGTTCATTGTACTTATCAATTTTGGTGTTGGACTGAGGCCAAAAAGCGTAAAAATTACTGCTTCACAACAAATGAAACTGCATTAAAATGTTTGTCAATTTATATAAATAAATTACTGAAGCAAATTCAGTATGGAACTTCTAAATTTGCCTTATTAGAGCAGTGAGAGGAACATTCAGAACAGTCCACGCTTCCTAATCCCATATACAGCAGTAGGTTTTGTTTTGTGAGAAGTGGAGGCACGTGATAATAAACAAGAAAACAGAGATTAAAAATGTGTTGCTGGAAAAGCGCAGCAGGTCAGGCAGCATCCAAGGAGCAGGAGAATCGACGTTTCGGGCATAAGCCCTTCTTCAGGAATGCGGAGGGTGTGCCAGGCAGGCTAAGAATAGAGGTAGGGAGGAGGGACTGGGGAAGGGGCGTTGGGAATGCGATAGGTGGAAGGAGGTTAAGGTGAGGGTGATAGGCCGGAGAGGGGGTGGGGGCAGAGAGGTCGGGAAGGAGATTGCAGGTGAAGAAGGCGGTGCTGAGTCTGAGGGTTAACACCTCTGGGACACCCGCACCAATCAACCCAACCGCCCCATAGCTGAACACTTTAACTCCCCCTCCCACTCCGCCAAGGATATACAGGTCCTTGGCCTCCTTCATCGCCAGATCATGGCAACACGACGCCTGGAGAAAGAGCACCTCATCTTCCGCCCAGGAACCGTCCAACCACAAGGGATGAATGCAGATTTTTCTAGCTTCCTCATTTCCCCTCCTCCCACCTTTTCTCAGTCCCAACCCTCGGACTCAGCACCGCCTTCTCGACGTGCAATCTTCTTACCGAGCTCTCCACCCCCACCCCCTCTCCGGCCTATCACCCTCACCTTAATCTCCTTCCGCCTATCACATTCCCAACGTCCCTCCCCCAAGTCCCTCCTCCCTACCTTTTTTCTTAGCCTGCCTGGCACACCCTCCTCATTCCTGAATAAGCGCTTATGCCCAAAATGTCGATTCTCCTGTTCCTTGGATGATGCCTGACCTGCTGCGCTTTTCCAGCAACACGTTTTTAATCTCTGATCTCCAGCATCTGCAGTCCTCACTTTCTCCAAGAAAACAGAGATCACAGGGTACTTAGACAGAGTGAGGCATACAAGGATGCATCACACAGGTGACGTGCAGAGCAAGATCGACATTAGCACATTTAATATTATTTGAAGTTAGAGAGGTTAATTCATCAGTATAATGCAGGAGTTTGCAGGAGATAATTATCTGGGTGGGAGAGATCTTTGATGTTGCCAGACTTTCTGCGACAATGAGAATTATAATGTGTCCATGGATGGGATGTTGGCTTCTGTGATGTTGTGGGCTGTGCACACAACTTTCTGTAGGTTCTCATGGTCCTGGGCAGGACAGTTACCATGTCAGACGGTTATGCACTCGAATAGAATGATTTCAGTTGACAATATACAGAACACTGGGAGACAGGCAGTTCCAAAATAGTTCGTGAGAGAAACATGAGGAGTGTCAATCAAAGAGAGAAAGGAAACAAAACAGGGAAACAAACAGTCACATGGACAGGGAGAAGGGGAGAGAGTAAACTCAGGGGGAGAAACAGAAAACAGAGAAAAGGAAAACACAGGAAAACGGAGTGAGAGAAACAGTCAGAGACAAAGGATATGGGGAGCTTGGGTTGGGGATCGGGAGAAGCTGGAAGTGAGGACTGGAGGGAGCTCGGAGTGAGGATCAGTGAGAGCTTGAGAGAGGAAGGTGATGATTTATTGTCACCTGTACCAAGATGTCCAGGCAGATGTTAGTAAGCAAGGATGTACAGAACAATGGCTGTAAATCATGTCTGAGAGGCAATAAGTTATGTTGCACAGAGCATGCGCGAGGCGAGATCAACATGAACAAGATCAGCATTATCTGAGATTAAAGAGTCCATTCCTCAGTCTGACAACAGCTTGGAAGAAGCTGTTCCTGATCCTGCTGTTGCGTGTGATCAGGCTTCTGTATCGTCGAGCCTGATGGAAGAGGTTGTAGGAGATCATTACTGGGGTGTGATGAGACTTTGATAATGTTAGAACAAAGAACAAAGATAATTACAGAACAGGAACAGGCCCTTTGGCCCTCCAAGCCTGTGCTGATCCAGATCCTCTGTCTAAACCTGTTACTAATTTTCTGAGGCTCTGTACCCCTTTGCTCCCTGCTCATTCACGTATCTGTCCAAAAAAAAATATCTTAAATGGTGCTATCGTGCCCATCCCTACCACCTCCGCTGGCAACGCATTCCAGTCACCCACCACCCTCTGTGTAAAGAACTTGCCATACAAATCACCAATAAACTTTTCCCCTCTCAATTTGAACTCGTGAGCGCTGGTAATTGAATCCCCTACTCTGGGGAAAAGCTTCTTAATATTCACCTTGTCTACACCTCTTATAATTTCAATCAGGTCTTCAATAGACTTCAATCACGTCCTCTGTCAACTGTCGTCTTTCTAATGAAAATAATTAAAGTCGACTCAAGATCTTTTCACAGCTAGCGTCCTTCATACCAGACAATATCCTGGTGTCCTCTGCACCCTTTTCCAAAGCACCCACATCCTTTTGGTTATGTGGTGACCAGAGCTCGACGCAATATTCCAATTGTGGCTGAAACAAAGTATTATACAACTGTGACATGTTCGGCTAACTCTTGTTCTCACTACCCCGTCCAATGAAGTGAAGCATACCATATGCCTTCTTGACCACTCCACTAACCTGCATTGCCACCGTCAGGGAACAATGGAACTGAACATCTGGCTCTCTCTGCACATCAATTTTCCCTAGGGTGTTTCCGCACACTGTATAATTACACTTGAATTTGATATTCCAATATGCATCACCTCCCATTTGAACGGATTGAACTCTACCTGCAATTTCTCTGCCCAACTCTCCTATCTATCTATATTCAGCTGTATTCTCTTACACTCCTCTTGACTATCTACTTCTCCACTAATCTTAGTGTCATCTGCAAACTTGCTAATCAGACCACCAATACTTTCCTCCAAATCATTTACATGTGTCATAAACAACAGCGGTCCCAGCACAGATCGCTGTGGAACATCACTGGTCACAGTTCTCCATTTTAGAACCTCCCTTGCCCTACTACTCTCTGTCTCCTTGAGCCCAGCCACTTCTTTATCCACGTAGTTAGCATACCCTGGAACCCATGCGACCTCACTTTCTCCATAACCCTAACATGGGAAACCTTATCAAATGCCTTGTCGAACTAAATGTATATGACGTCTATAAAGGGTCAGTTAGACTCGAAACTTCAGCTCTTTACTCTCCTTACAGATGCTGCTAGACCAGCTGAGATCTTCCAGCATTTTCTCTTTTGACATCCACAGTCCTTCCCTCATCAGTCAACTTTTCTCATTTTCTCAAAGAATTCTATGAAGTTGGTAAGACTTTACCTTCACCGCACAAGACCGTGTTGCCTATCACTGATAAGCCGATTTTGTTCCGAATGAGAATAGATCCTATCCCTCAGTATCTTCTCCAGCAGCTTCCCTACACCTGACGTCACGTTCTCCGGTCTATAACTAACGGGAATATCGCTGATACTCTTCTTAAACAAGGGGATTAGCAATTCTCCAGTCCTCCGTGATCTCATTGTGTTCAAGGATGCTACAAAGATATCTGTTAAAGCCCTCCTCCCTCACTTCTCCCAGTAATCTGGGACAGATGTTGGCAGCCTTTCTGCGGCAACGAGCCGTGTAAATTGAGTCAATGTTTGGGAGGCTGGAATCCGTGCTGGTGTGGGCTTTGCACACAATTTTCTGTCGTTTCTAACGGTCCTGAAAAGAGCAGTTGACATACTAGGCCGTTATGCTCCCAGACAATACGCTCTCAATGGTGCATTTGTAGAAATAGTGCATGCTGAATTTCCTGAGCCACCTGAGGAAGGAGAGGCGTTGTTGAACCTTCTTGATTGTCACACTTATTTGAGAAGTCTAGGACAGGTTGTCAGTTATCATCACTCAGAGGAAACTGACACTCTGCACTTTCTTAACCATCAGTGTAAATGGGAGTGTGTTCCCCTCATTTCTTTCTGAAGTCAATGATCAGTTCTTTACTATCGCTGAATTGCAGACAGAGGTTATTATCATTACACCACGCCACCAAATGCTCTATCTCCGTTCTATGTTCTGAGTCTTCGTTGTTTGATATCCGTCCTGCTATGGTGGTGTCAGCAGCGAACGTGTAGATGGCGTTTGTTTGAAATTTGGCAACAAAGCCATGGGTGTACAGGAAGTACAGTTGGGGGCTGAGGACACAAACGTGGATGTACAGCGAGTGCAGTCGGGGTCTGAGGACACAGCTGTGGATATGCAGGGTGGATGGTAAAGGGTTGTACAGTGATTACAGTAGGGGGATGTGGTTACAGCCGTGGGTGTATGGGATATACAGTAGGGGACTGAAGACATATCCTTCTGGAACTCCTGTGTTGAGTGTTATTTTGGAAGAGGTGCAGTTACCTATCTTCACTCATAGTGATGCGTGTGTCAGAAAGCTGAGGATCCAGTGGCAGAGGGAGGAGATGAGACTATGGTCATGGGGTTTTGTGATCTGTCTGGAGGGGATATTGATGTTGAAGATGAAGCTGTACTCAATGAGCAGCAGTATGATGTAGGTGCCTTTGTTGTCCACATGTTCCAGGGATGAGTGCAGGGTTCTGGATATGATATCCATTGTGGACCCATTACATCAGTCAGCAAATTATTCGGGATTTGCCAGGCTGGGACACTGGAGGTGGTGTGGATCATAACCAGTCTCTTGAATCACTTCATATTTATTGAGTTCGGAGCCACTGGGCCGTAATCATAAAAGAAAGTTACATGAGCGTTCTCACTTACTTTCTTCACCTTCTTGAAGCAGGTTGGGACGTGGGCTTCAGGGGGGAGAAGCTGAAGATGTATGTAATTACCTCTGCCAGTTGATCCACACAGGATCTGCGTGCTCAGCCTGGAACATCAACCAAGCCTATCACTTTCCTTGATTTGACTCACAGGAAGACTTATCATGCCTGCAGCGGTGACAAAGGGCAGAGGTACATCCGAGGCTGTCAGGTCAGATTGCATCCTAACAGTCACACAGTTATTCATCATAGCCAACCCCTCCCCCAACTCGCTCCGTCGTCATCAAGACACAGTGACATTGGTCGGTGTGAGCGCCACACAGTTAGTGTCGAGATAGTGACATCAATACACTGGGATTGTGCACCATCAAGTCCTGTGTCACCAATATTGGGTAAATACACAACAAAAGGGGCGAAGCATGTGCTCCTACTGATTGTCAGTGGCGCAGACAGTGAAGATTTTACAGATATAATTCCAATCAATCCCCTATGTGAACCTGAATGGAGTCAACACCTGGAATGTTGTCCTTTGTAGATGGTGGACAGTCCTTCGGGAATTCAGGAAACATCTTATGCAAGAACCACCTGGCCCAAGGATTGAGGGAATTTTTGCTAAGTTTGTAGATGATACAATAATGGTTGGATGTGCAAGTGATATAGAGGAAGTGGGGAGGCTGCAGGAAGACTTGGACGGTTTAGGAATGTGAGAAAACACGTGGCTGATGGAACGTAATATGGGAACGTGTGAGATTATGCAGTTAAGTAGGCGGAAAACAGGCAAACACTATGTTCTTATAGGATCCACTAAATTGGAAACACAAAACGATTTTGAAGCATTTGTCCTGTCTTATGGTTAATGCGCAGGTTCAGTTGACAATTTGGAAGCAAATGCAATGTTAGCATTCATTTCGAGAGAGTTTGAAGAGATACTGCTGAGAATGCAATGGACTATGTGGAGGTGATCCATCCTGGGGATGACAGATTGTCAGATGAGCAACATTTGAGGGCTCTTTTATCCATACTCGATGGAATTTAGAAGAATGGGAGGCGAGGCATCTGATAGAAACTGATCGATTACTGCAAAGATTGATACAGTCAACATTTAAAAGACATTGCCACTAGTCATAGAGACTATGACAAAATAGCACAGTTTCAGAGTGAAGGGATAGGCTGAATGACCTAAATCTCTAGCTATATCTCATGCCGTTATGATTATATGGTCTACTATTCAGTGCAGAATTGTAAGTCTCTGACCTGCTCTTGTAATCATGGTATTTGTATGTTGTTTGGCCTTCACGTTCTGGTCAATGTTAACACCTGTGATACGGATGGTGGGTGGATTCAGTGTCGGCCAGTAATCCAATAATATTTTGAATATGAGCTCCCATCTGTTAGTCTCATCTGGCGGGAGCACATTGTCTCTATGATGATTGTCATTTTTAGTCTGGTATTTTTGAAGAATCAATCCTGCTACGCCAGTATTGTTAAATTTAACAAAACGGTGCAACTTATCACAGCACTCAGCAACAATAAGTCATCGAATACTGAACACCCTTCTAATAACAGAAAGGTCTAAAATGTTCAATATTAGAAACACTGATTTCCTGTTCGTGTTCAAACCAGATAACCTGTCCCATCGAAGTGATCAACTTGGAACTATTTGTAAAAAATCTTTTTTGGATGTGGGAATCGCTGGATGGGCCCAGCAATTCTTGTCGGCACCTAGTTGCCCCCTTGTGAAGGTGGTACCGAACTGCCTTCTCGAACTGCTGCAATCCACCTGCTGTGTGTTGACCCACTAGTGATTTCGGAGGGAATGCCAGGGTATTGACCCAGCAACAATGAAGGAACGGCGATCTATTTCCAAATCAGAATGTTAACTGGTTTGGAGAAGAATTTGAAGGTGGTGGTGTCCCCAAACGTTTATTGCCCTTGTCATTCCAGATGGAAGTGTTCGTGAGATTGGAAGGAGCTGTCTGAGTATCTTTGTGGAATTTCTCCATCGTGTCTTGTAGATAGTACACACTGCTGCTTCTGAGCGACCGTGGTGAAGGGACTGAACGCTTGTGGATGTAGCGGAAATCAAATGGTCTGTTTTGTCCTGGATGGTGTCAAGCTTCTTTAGTGCTGTTGGGGCTGCACCCATTCAGGTAAGTGAGAATATTCCATCTCATTCCTGACTTGTGCCTTGTAGACGATGGACAGGCTTTTGGTAGTCAGGAGGTGAGCTTCTCCTGCAGTATTCCTAGCCTCTGATCTGCTGTTATATTCACGTGGCGAGTCCAGTTGAGTTTCTGGTCAATGATACCCCCTTGGATATTGATAGTGTGCGGAGGTGGGGGGGGGGTTAGTGTTGATAATGCTGCTGAATACAAAGTGGTTATATTGTTCCTTATTGGTGATAGTCATTGTCTGAATTTTTGCGTCGCAAATGTTACTTGCCACTTGTCAGCTCAAGCCTGGATACTTTCCAGATCATGTTGCTTTGGGCATGGACTGCTTCCGCATCTGACCATTTGCGAATGATGCTGAACATTGTGCAGTCATCATCGAATATCCCCAATTCTGACCTTATGATGAAAGGAAGGTAATTGTTGAAGAAGCTGAAGACTTTTGGACCTAGGACATTATCCTAACGGACTACTGCAGAGATGTTCTGGAGCTGAGATGACTGACCTCCAACAACATTGACCATCTTCTATGACTCCAATAATGGAGTGCTGGCGCGCGATACCATCTATGCTTGGGCTCCTTGATGTCACATTGGCAGAATGCAACCTTGATGTCAAGGGCTGGAATTTAGTTCCCTTTCCTATGTTTGAACCAAGACTGTGACGAGTTCAGGAGCTGAGTGACCGTGGCAAAACCCAAACTGGGCCTCACTGAGCAGGTTAGTTTTGAGCAGGTGCGGTTTGATAGCACTGTTGATGACACCTTCCATCATTTTACTGATGATGGAAAGTGGACTGATAAGGCGGTATTTGGACGGATTGAATTTGTCCTGCGTTTTATGTACAGGACATATCTGAGCAGTTTTTCGCCATTGGCAGTTTGTAAACATACTGGAACAGCTTGGCTAGGGGAGCGGTAAATTCTGGAGCACACGCCTTCAGGACTATTGCCAGCATGTTATCAGGCCCCATAGCCTTTGCAATATCCAGTACCTTCACCATTTCTGGATATCAGTTAATCTAATTTGCTGAAGACTGCTACCTATAATGACGGGGACCACGGGCTGTGTCCGAAATGGATCATTCCCTCAAAAATTCTGACTGAAGATTGCTGTGAAAGCTACAGCCTGATCTTTTGCACTGATATTCTGCGCTCTTCCATCATTGAGGATGGGGATATGCGTGTTTACTCCTACTCCAGTGAGTTCTTCCACGACCATTCACGATCGGATAAGCAGGACTGCAGAGCTTAAATCTGATGCATTGGTTCTGGGATTGCTAAACTCTGTCTGTCCTTTGCTGTTTATGCTACCTGGCACGCAAGTATTTCTGTTTGGAAGCTTAAGCAGATTAACATTTTATTATTATATATTCCTGCTTCTGCTCCTGGCATGCCCTCCTGCACTCTCCATTGAAACATGGTTAATTCTCTGATTTGCTGCTAATGGTTGAGTGGGGGGGCATGCTGAGCCATGACGTTTCAGATTGTGCTGGAGTATAGTTCGGCTGCGATTGATGGTCCGCAGTGTCTTATGGAAGCTCAGTCTTGAGTTGGTAGATCTGCTAAAAGTCTGTGCCATTAGCATGGTGATAGTGCCACACAACACAATAGAGGTTATGGAGACAATAGACTTTGTCTCCACAAGGACAATGTGGTGGTCACATTTACCGATACTGCCATGGACATATACATCTGCAGTTGGTAGAATGGTAAGGATGAGGTCAGATATGCTTTTTACCCTCTCGTTCATTCCCTCACCACCTTCTGCAGATCCAAAAAGTAGCTATGTCCTCAGGAGCCGACCAGCATGATCAGTAGTACTGCTGCCAAAACCACTCTTGACAATCGACTTTGAAATCCCCCAGCCAGAATGCACTTTGTGCCCTTGCCACAATCAATGCTTTCTCCAAGTGTTGTTTAACATGGAGGAGGACTGATTCTGCTGAGCAACGACGTTACGTGTTAATCAGTAAGAGACTCCTTTGTCCTTGTTTAATTTCTGTTATTTCTGTAAGGTATGATTCCGTGAGTATGGCTATGTCAGGCTGTTGCTTACCTAGTCTGTAAGGCAATTGTTCCAATGTTGGCAAGAGACCTCAGATGTTAGTAAGGAAGACTTTGCAGGTTCTATAGTGATGTTTCTAATGTTGACTTTTCTGATGCCCATTTTGGTGTCAAGTGTTCCATCCGGTTTCATTTGTTTGAAACGTTGTAGCGATTGGTACAACTGAATAACTCACTAGACCATTTCAGAGGGCGATTAGGAGTCAATGACATTGCTTTGGGTCTGGAGTTACATGTCAGCCAGACCAGGTGAGGATGGAAGATTCCTTCATTGCAGGATATTGGTGAACCAGGTGGATTTTTCTGACAATCGGCAATGATTTCATTCTCATCAGTCGATTCTTAATTCCAGAGATATTTTTACATTATTGAATTGAATTTCCACCATCTGCAGTGGCGGGATCCAACCTTGGTGCACAGAACAGGAGCTGATTTTCTTGATTGATAACCTATTGGGAATACCATGCGACCTACTTGGAACCACATGTTGAACTCAGCTGATATTTCTTGTGTTGCCCTGTTTTTCAATCATTGCTTATGTTATTCTGGAATCTCATACTTCATCAAATCCTGATTGAAATATACAGCCTTCTCGACTGCTCGAATTTCACTCAGTCTGCTTTGTTTGAACAGACATGTCAAGGCAGCTGTACATCAGAGAAGAGCAGGAAAAGATAATGGGTGATTGTGCACTTTACCTGTCACCGGACCAGCAGGTCTGCCCACGAGGTATTTATTGTGGGTCAGGGAACCTAAGAATTATTTTGGTATGCAGGGAGGCCATTCAGCCCATCGTGGAGTCGCAAGCTCTCCAACTGCACAATTGGAGATCGAGATAGTGTGTGAATATAGATTGTGTTGCAAAGAAATAAACTGAGAGAAAGCAAGTGAAGTGAGATAAACTGAGAGAGGCTAGAAAGGGGAGCGACAGACTGAGTGCAAGAGGAAGAGGTGTTAGATGAGGGTGAAGTTAGTTAGATCAGAAGACCACAGACAGAAGTTAGAAGCTTTATTTAGAAATTCCCCTGGACGGCAAGCCCTTTGTCTGTGCGTCATACACTGTGAGCACTGTGCTGATACTGGCTGTCATCCCAGATTATTTATTTCCAACAATATCACTGAGCTGGGTTACTGACAGCCAAACAGAACCCATTAGGCCAATTGATTGGTTCCATGGAGAAAGCAGAATTTGGAAGTAGACTGTGCCAAGAGCAGCAGGAAATTATAACCAATACGCCACCTCCACGACCCCCCCTCCTCACCCCACCCCCCACCCCCCGATACTGTATGAGAGACTAATCCAGAGAATCTTAGTGAGGGGACTCACTGACAGAGGGGAAATCACGATCTCAGCTGTGGGTCAAATAATGATTGATAAAGTTTGCACACCACTTCTCTAGTTATGTAATTTACATTTCAATTTACAGAGATCAATATCACGAGTGTATTTTAACAACCTTATCTCTTTGTACTTTGCATATATTGGTGTTGCAGAAAATCACTTTGTTCCTGTATTTTATATTGTATAAACGCATTTCATTAATATTGTCTCTGCTAATTCCTCATTGTAGATGTATTCTTGGATCTGTTCTTCATATGGGTTATAAAGAGTAACGTTCCAGTTCTGGTAAGGGGTGGGGGGGGGGGGGACATCACTGTCCCTCCACACAGTCTAAACAGCCATGTTCCCCAGACCTCTCCGTCTTCTGTCTTTTCCCCAATATCACAATCACAATGTAATTGAAGTTCATTAAATTACACTTCATGACAGTTCCTGAACGTCGATAACATCAACAGCATGACGCAAACCTGCCCAATCTGATCTTGGGATACCAATCTGCACTGTGTTTGCCATGTGCAATTATCTGTTGACATATTGAAACAATTTGTTTGTTGTAACCCTCGTTTTCTTTGGTACATTTTGCTATCAGATCATGGATGATAGATGTTCTCTCAATGTTTTACTGATTTGACAATGAGTGATCAGTATTTACGGGATTTATTTCTGTATTCAAGAACAGAGAAGCATGTTTATGTTCTGTTAAATCTCCGGAAATACTTCCATATCCAAGGCAGACGAATGAATACACACAATCAATCTGCCATCTTCAACATTCCTTCCTTCAGTCACACTCACATATCACACCCAGAATGCATAAATGTTCAAAGGTATTTTGAATTTTAATAAATTAGCATTGAATTCAAAGGGGTTAACTGGAGTTATTGTTCAGCTATTGTAAATATGTCAGTCTCCATGGATCCTATGCGTCTCTAGCGAGGTTCTCTCTTCTATTAATAAGGGAATGCGGGAGCATGTCCAACAGTAGTAACAGGGATTTGCAGCATCAGAGAGAAGGCCAGGAGAGATGGGAATCAGGGGACACTAGACTGGAATGTTCCAGCAATGGATCAGAATCTGAGAATATTAGACTGGAATTTTCCAACAATGGATAGGAGTTTATCCTATGGTCTTTACTGGTTTTCCCAGCCTTGGATATCATTCGCGTCACGGATTGAAGATGTACTGATGGTTATTCAAGCTGGTTACTATCCTATCCTTGCTATATTTGGTGTTCCTGGTAAGTCATTCTGTCTGTCTAGTGAAATGGTTTGAACTGAATTGATGGTCATGATATGTAGATTTTGGAAAGGTGCAAGCCAACGTTTTCAGTTCCAATCAAATATACTATTCCTTAGAAATTATAACTAGCAAATTATTCTTTACAAATTACTCACCAATACGCGAGGATAAAACACACTGGTCTCAACCTCTTTGATTCATTTTCTCCTGAAAAGTGTACATCTCCATATCCTCCCCACATACCAATCCTGTCCAGTACCACAATGAAGACGTCCCATCTCCTCCTCAGCCTCACTTCAATTCCTGAATAAACCATCGTTTGTTCCTTTGTTAATTCCAGATACATCTGTTTCAACGCCCTTCTAACCACGTGTCCGTTGCAAAATAATTGCACTTGAGATGTTTAACTTGTTGTCTCCACGAAATCTGAAAGATGGGCAGACAGTGTACGGTGGGTCACGTCATTGGCTCGTATTCTACAGCCACAGAATGATAATCTGTTGATATCGGCTTGCCTTATGTCCATTAGAGAAGGCGGTGGGTCATCCTTCCCCGGTCAAGTCTCTATTTAACTGCAAACCCACGGCAATTTGTTTTACTATTTATTGTCCTGTGGAACAGCTGAAACAGCCACTCAGTTCAAGTTCGGCATAAAACGCTGGCCTGACCAGAGCTGCACACATCCCGTGAGGGCAGAACAAAATGAAAGGTAGCTCCCTTCCTCTGCCTGCATCCCATATTCCAACAGCACATTTCCATTCAGGTAGGTAGCCAATCACTGTTTTAGATGGGTTCTTTGTGATTGAGTCTCACCGAAGAGTGATGTTCATCTCCATGGGCACCTGTGGTGCTGACTGTATTGATGCTGACCTACAGATGTAAGGACGTTTTAAATTCCCCATCAGTGGCAGTGCATTGTAAACGAATGGTTTCCTGTGTCACACGAAAGAAATGTAACCAGCAAAGTGAGGGAAAAGAATTATTGTGAGCAAACCTGAGAGTGTTGTTGAGGCAGTATTTGGGGTATTGCGGTCAGATTTTGTTTCCTTTACATGGAGTGATCTCCTTACCACAGAGAGAGTGAAGAGGAGTTCCACCAGATTAATCCCTGGGATGATGGCACCATGAGGAGTGAGTGAAGGTTGATCTGTAGCGCTGTGAGGGAATAAAAGGTGATTGCATTGAACCCTGAGAGGCATGGACAATCACTCCTTATATTCGAAACAGACAATGGGAAGGTGATAAATTCATGACTGCTGTTTTACTCAGGATGCATGATTCAGGATAGTTGAAATGCCTGGGAGGATGTTACGCCAACCCACCCCAAACCCTACTCCCCATTGAGAGAGACAGAGAGGTCCAAGTTTTGAATAAACTCTCCCCACATTAATACAGTGCAGTTGGTGTGTGATCCTGCACTGAATGTCATATTATCCACCAACCCGACAGCATCCACAATACCTTCATTCTAAAACAATTAACTATTCCCAACAGCTTCTGACATTCATGAAGAACATGAATCTATCTTCTCAGATTTGCAAGGTACTTCCTTAAGTTTTCGACCAGAAGACTATAAGAGATTGAAGCATACATTAGGGTAGTTAGCCCATCGAGTCTGCTCCGTCATTCAATCATCGCTGATAGGTTTCTCAAACCCATTCTCCGACCTTCTCCCCGTAACCCTCGATCCCCTAATCAAAATCTATCTACCTCCCTCTCAAATATACTCAATGACCTGACCCAACGGCCTTCTGTGGCAATAAATGTCAAAGATGCACCATTTTATGATTAAATAACTTTCTCTATATCACTGTTCTAAAACGTGTTCCTTTGTGCCCTCGGATCCCAGTCCAGTGGAAACATCTTACCAACATCCACTCTCTCCAGGTCATTCAGTATTCTGTATATTTCAATTTTATTCCCTCTCATCCTTTTAAACTTTATCGACTATAGACACAGAGTCCTCAAACATTTCTAAATACAATAAGCTTTTCATTCCTATGACCATTCTCGTGAAAGTCTTCTGAATACGCTCCAGGAACAGTACATCCTTCCTGACATATGGAGCTCAAAAGTGAGCACAATACTCCAAATGTGGTCTGATAAGAGCCATATACATCCTGTTCTTATATTCAATTCTTCTCGGAGTAAATGCTTCCAATCCTAATTACAATTGCCCTCCTAACTACTGCCTCAACCTGCAAGCTTACCTTGAGAGAACACTGCACTAGAACTCCCCAGTGACTTTGCACTTCAGATTTCTGAATTTCCTCGCCATTTACAAAATAGACCATGCCTCTATTCTTCGTTGCAAAGTGCATGACCTCACACTTTCCAACGTCGGAATGCATCTGCCGATCTCTTTACCTGTCCAAATCCTTGTTCAGCCTCTCTGTCTACTCAGTACGACCTGGCCATCTGCCTATCTTTGTATCGTCTGCAAACCTAGCCAGAGTGCACTCAATTCCCTCATCTAGATTGTTAATGTAACAAGTAAAAAGATATGATTCCAACACTGAACATTGTGAATCACCACTTGTCACCGGCTGCCATCCTGAGAAGTACTCTTTTATCCCCACTCTCTGCTTTCTGCCAGACAGACAAGCTTCTATTCATACCACTACCCTTGCTCTAACACCACGGATCGTTATCAAAACCAGTAATCTCCTGTATGATACCTTGTCAAAGGCCTTCTTCAAGTCCAGGTGGATAACATCCATTGGCTGTGCTTGGTCGAGCCTGCTCATTCGTCTTCAAAGCATTCCAACAGATTTGTCAGGCATGAACCTCCCTTGACGAAATCATGCCGGCTTTGCCCTATTTTAACAATCACTTTCAAGTATTCAGAAATCTTATCCTTCGCAATGAATTCCGGGATCTTACCCACGACCAAGGTTAAACTTTTCATGGTCGGTTTTTGTTGTCTTTTTCTTTATTCTCTTTTTAAAATGGAGTGTCACACTAGTGGGTTCCCAGTGCTCTGGGATCGTTCCTTACTCTAGTGATTCCTGAAAGATCACCACGATCGCCTCCACTCCTTCTTCAGCTATTTCCCTTATAATATTGGGATGTAGTCCATCTGGTCAAGGTTATTTAACCACCTTCGGACCATTACATTTTTTTCTAGCATGTTCTCCATGGTAGTGGCCATCATACTCAGCTCTGGCCCCTCAATCTCTTGAATGTTTAATGTATTACGTGCCTTCCACAATCAAGGCTGATGCAAAGTAATTATTCAGTTCCTTGGCCATTTCTCGTTCCCTACTACTATCTCCCCAGTATCATTTTCGAGCAATCCAATGTTCACTTTTGCCGCTCTTTTGAACTTTATATATCGAAACCCCCTTATTTAATAATCTCCCTCTTTATTTTATTTTATTTGCCCTCTGTTTTGTCTTTGTAAGCTTCCCAATCCTCAGGTTTCCCACTGCACTTTGCCACATTAAATCCTTTCTCTTTTGCTTTTATGCTATACCTGAGTTCCCTGGTCAGCTATGGTTGCCCCATCCTCCCCATATAAGCCTCGTTTTTCCTCAGGATAAATCTCTGCTGTGCCCTGAATTACTCCAAAAATCTCCTGCCATTGCTGTTGCACTGTCTTTCCTGCTGGGCCCGTCTCCCAGTCAATTCCAACCAGCTCCTCCCTCATGTCCCTGTAATTGCCTTTATTCGGCTGTAATACCATTACTACCGATTCTACCTTCTCCATCTGAATCTGCAGTATAAGTTCAATCATATTATGATCACTGCCTGCTAAGAATTCCTTCACCTTAAGCTCCTTCATTTATTTCACCTGTACAAGCTGCTCCAAAAAGCCATCTCATAGACATTCCACAAATTCCTTTCCTTGCGAACCACTACCAACCTGAATTCCCAGTTCACCTGCATAATGAAATCCCACAGGATCACTGTAACTTTGTCTTTCCTACAGAACTTTCTAGCTCCTGGTGTATCTTGCACCTCAGCTTCCTGTACCTAACTCTAACTGCATTTTTTTCACCTTTTTGATTCCTCAATTCTATCAACACAGATTCTACATGATCTGACTTTACTTCATTTCTTATAATTGATTAACGATTCAATTCCATTCTTAATAATGAAACAACTCTATTACTCTGCCCACCTGCCTATCTTTTCGACAGGATGATTATTCTTGAATATTCCGCTCCTAATCCTGATCCTCTTGCAGAGATATCACTGTAATGCCCATATTGTACCTGCCAATTTGTGAATGAGTCACAAGTGTATTTACCTTATTCCTGCTGCTGCATGCATTTCGATATGATAGTTTAGTCCTGTATTACCCGTCGCTCTTTTCACTGTCATTTATTTGTCCAGCCGTTGGTACCTACATGGATCCTGACCACTGGATCATTCCCCGCCCAATCCAAGTTCTTCGGCAGCCCAGATGATGTATCCCAAACCCAAGTACCAGGTAGGCAACACATCATTCAGGACTCTCAATCCCAATCACAGAGAACAGTAGCTATGTCTCTAACTCTGATTATCCATCATTGGGCGGCACGGTGACACAACACTGCTGCTTCAAAGTGCGAGGGACTCGGGTTCAATTCCAATCTCTGGACCCTGTCTATGTGGACTTTGTAAATTCTTTCCATGTCTGCATTGGGAACATTAACTCGTTCGTCTCTCCACAGTATGTCTCTGTGTTTGGTTCGGGTTTCTACAATCTACAGTATTTTTGCTTTGGTTCAACAGAGAAATCAAGCAAACGTGACAGGTTTTTGTAAAAGCAGCCGTGCATCGCGGGTTCCCTGGTTGTTTAGGAATCTCTCCTGGCCCCTTCCGTGTGTGCAGTGTCCCTGGATACCCATTCCATCCCTTTCAGTCCCTCAGTCCATCGTCACTACATGCAGCCTTTTCTTGTGCCACCCCTGGGACTCCCCACACCCCATTGCCTGGCACTGGACACTCCCTTCGCAGGACTGTGCACACAACGACACTGGGCACTTTCTGACCCACTGGATCCTGCCATTGAAAGGAACAGAATAACTAAAGTCCAATTGAATAGCAAAGCAGAGTAAACAAGCTGCATGACATCCATCTGCTCTGACATTTTCTAGTTTTCTGTTTAAACTCGTCCATCTGCAAATCTCTGGTTCATATGTATACCTTGGTAAATACAATGACTGCACATGCTGGAAAGCAGATTCTGGATTAGTGGTGCTGGAAGAGTACAGCAGTTCAGTGGTGCTCTTCCAACATCACTAATCCATATGCATACCTTGTCAAACAGGTTTAGTGGCGGGGAGAGATATCAGATCCTCTGGGCATTGGACTGATTCAGTGGACTCCACTTTCCTGAGGTCACACATAAGTTTTTATTATCACTTTAAATAAAAGGTCTTGCGAGAGTTCTGTTGAAAGGATATTTGTATTTTGGAGACACTAGAATATGTCATGTGCGAGTGAGGTTAGGAATAGGAAGGTAGCACAGTTAAATACGTGGCTAAACATCTGGCAGGTGAGGCAGCACTTCTGATATGTGGATCATTCGGATTCCGGAGTCGGTAGGACCTAAACAAGAAGGACAGGATGGACCTGAACTTGCAGCAATCTCTGATATGTGGAGAGGGGTATAGCAGGAAAGACAGTGGAATAGCAATGGCAGGTGATTCCAAGATTAATTCAGGAGACACTGCAGAGATTCATGCTGAGGAAGAGAGGCATGATAAAGGGAGGATAAGGCAACCAGGGCTGACGAGGGAAGTCAGGGATTGCATACAAGCAAAAGATCAAGCATACAATGTGGTGAAGGGCAGTGGGAAATAGAGAATTGGAAAACTTATAAAGACCAACAGAGGGCAAAAAAATAAGGAGGAAGAAGATTAAATATAGGGGTAAGCGAACCAGCAATATAGAGGAGACTGTAAGAGGTTCTTTAGATATATAAAGTGCAAAAGAGAGGTAAAAATAAAATTGGAGACTGGAAAATAATGCTGGAGAGACAGTAGTGGGAAACAAAGAAATGAATGAGGCACTTCGCATCATTCTTCGTGGTGGAAGACATGAATAATTTCACAAAAGTTGAAGAGATTTAGAGGGCAGAGCTGAGTGTGGTGGCCATCAGCAAGAACAACATGTTAGAAAACTGAATGGCCTGAATGTGGATAAATCACCTGGACCAGATGGACTACACCCCAGTCTTGTAAGGGAGAGAGCTGAAGAGGTAGTGCAAGTATAAGTAGTAATCGTTCAGGAATGAATAAAATCAGGAAAGGGCCAAGAGGCTGGAAATTGCTAATGTCACACCCCGTTTCGTAAGGGAGTTAAACAGAAAATGGAAAATTACAGACTGATTAGCCTTACCTTGGTAATGGGTAACAACCTGGAATCCATCGTGAAGTAAGGGATTTCTGAATACTTGGAGGTCTTTGGTAAAATAGAACAGAGTCAACATGGTTTCATCAAGAGGAGGGCAGGCTTGACAAACCTGTTAGAATTCACTGAGAGAGTAACAAGCAGATAAGACAAAGAAGATCAATAGATGTTATTCACTGGCTCCGCAAGAATCCTTTGACAAGGTGCCACACAGGAGGCTATTCAGAAAGATAAGGGCCCATGGTGTTAAAAGCAATGTACGAACATGGATAGTAGCATGGCTATCTGACAGAAAGCAGAGAGTTGGGATTAAAGAGTCCTTCTCAGGATGGCAGCCAGGGAGAAGTGGTTTTCCATAAGATTCAATGATGGGACCACAACTTTTCCCTTTATACATTAATGATTTGCATGAAGGATCTGAGGGGACTCTGGCTAAGTTTTCAAACAGTGCAAAGGTAGATGGAGGGACATTGAAGAGGTGGTTCGGCTGCAGGAGGGTGCTCTAACTCATCTCTTCAACTTCCCGCATGTCCGCCCTTGATCTCCACCCTTCCAACTACAACAAGGAGAGAACCCCTCTGGTGTTCGCCTTCCATCCCACCAACCACAGGATACAACGCATCATCCTCCGCCATTTCCGCCACCAACAGTCAGACCCCACCACCAGAGGTATAATTCCCACCCCACCCATATCAACAGAGACCATTCCCTTCACAACTCCCTCGTGAGGTTCACGCCCCCCCAACCCCACCCAGCCACCTTCCACTCCTGACACCTTCTTTGCCACTGCAAGAGGTATGAAACCTATGTCAACACTCCCTCCTCACCTCCATCCAAGGCTTGAACGGATCCTTCCACATCAGGCAAAGAACATCCTGTTCATCCAAACACCACATCTACTCTGTTCATTGCAACGGATCTCCTCCCCATTGGGGAGACAGGGCATCAATTTGCAGAACGGTTCAGGTAACACACTCGGACACACATACCCAACAACCCCACTTCCCTATCCTTGAATACTTAAACTCTCCCTCCCACTACAACAAGGACATGCAAGTTTTTGGCCTCCTCCATGGCCAATTCCTATCCAGCAGTCGTCTGGGAGAAAGAATGCATCATCTGCCACCGAGGGACCCTCCAACCACACGGTATCAAAGGCAATTTCGCCAATTTCCTCATCTTCCCTCCCACCACCTTATCCCAGATCTAACCCTCTAGTTCAGTACCACCCTCTTGAACTGTCCAACCTGTCCATCTTCCTTCCCAAGTATCCACTCCACCTTCCACTCTGACCTTTCACTATCACCACTCAACTTCATCTAGCTATCGCTGTCCAAGCTAGCTTCCTCCCAGTCCCAGCCCCTCCCATTTGTCTCTCAGCCCCCTTCCGCCCAACCGCCTCATTCCTGATGAAGACTGTATGCCTGAAACACCGAATCTCCGGCTCCTCGGATGCCGCCTGACTGGCTGTGCTTTTCTAGCATCACACTTTTTGACTCTGATCTCCAGCATCTGCTGTCTTCACTTTCTTCTACTGAAGGATTTGTACAGGTTAGGGGAGTGAGCAAAGATGTGGCAAATGGAGTATAACGTGGGCAGAAGAATACTGGCATGGACTATTTTCTAAATAAAGAGCAGGTTCAGAATTCAAAAGTGCAAACAGCCGAGGGAGTTCCAGTCCAGGAGTCTCGAAAGATAATCTTGCAGGTTGTCAATAGTAAGGAAGGCAAATACAATGATGGCATTTATTTTAAGAGGGCTTGAATATAAAAGCAGGGATGCACTTCTGAGGCTGAAAAAGCTTTGGTCAGGCCACATTTGGATTATTGTGTACAGCTTTGGGTCCCATATCTCAGGAAGGATGTACTCGTCCTGGAGCGTTTTCCAAGGAGATTCACGAGAATGGTCCCAGGTATGAAAAGCTTAACATATGAACAACATCTGAGGACTCTGGGTCTGTATATGATAGAGGTGAGAACATGTTAGGAGGTCGACTCGAAACTTAGAGGATACGAATGGCCTGGACAGAGTGGATTTTGAGACGATATTTCCAATGGTAGGAGAGACTAGGCCCAGATGGGAAAGAGTAAAGAGAAGACCTTTCAGAACAGAGATACGGACGAACCTCTTCAGACATAGAATGGTGAATCTATGGAATTCACCGCCACAGAAGGCTGTCGAAGCCAGGTCATTGAGTATATTTAAGAGTGAGACAGATGTGTTCTTGATTGTAAAGGGGATCAAGGGTTACAGGTAGAAAGCGGAAGAATGCAGTTCAGAAGCTTAACAACCATCATGGAATGGCAGAGCAGGCTCAAATGGCCTAATGGCCAAATTTCTGCTCCAATGTCTTCTGGTTGTATGGTTAATATTGGCTCTCCTAATTCCTCATTGGCGTTGTATCCCGGAATTTTATCTTCATATGATTTATGAAGAATAAAATTCCAATACTGATGGCTGGGAAATATCATATTCCGACCCTCTGGTCTCAGGAGCCAAGTTCCCAATATCATAATCACACTGCAGTCGAAATCCAGTGAAATTTACCTCACCATAGTTGATTGACATCGATAACATGAACAGCATGACCCTCACCTGCCCTCTCTGATCCTCGAATAACCATCTGAATTGTGTGTCACAACTTATTCTCTGTTAACATATCCATGCCATTTGTCTGTTATCCTCATGTTGTTGTATGCACATTTTCCTGTCAGAATATGGACTAGAAAAGTTCTCTCCATATTTTACTGACATAATAATCACTGATCAGTAGTTACAGACTATATGTTTCGATTTATAAACGGAGAATCTTTTTAAAGTTCTGACAATCCTTTGACATTACTCGCATATCTAAGGCAGATTGAATGATTACATACAATCAATCTACCATCTCAAATATTTCTTCCCTCTGTTCACCCCCCTCCCACACACATACACACACACACATATCCTGTGCCAAATGTGTAGCTTTAAACGTTTTTTTTATAATTTTAATAAAATCAATATTGCATTCAAAGGGGTTAACTGAAGCTATTTGTTCAGTGACTGTGATTAATGTCAATCTCCGTGGATCCTAATTATCACAATGGAGAGTTTTCATTGTTGAAAGATAAATGGGCTCTGTTCAATGTGTTATCCCATAGTATGAGGAGCAGCATCAATGACAGCACTAACAGGGATCAGCAGATCGAAAGAGAGAGAGACGGGGAGGAGAGATCAGACTCTGAGAACATTAGACTGGAATGTTCCAACAATGGACAGGAGCTTATCCTCGGGTCTTTACTGGCTTTCTTGGCCTTGGATATCATTAGCATGGCGGATCCAGTATATCCTTTGGATTATTCAAGGTGGTTACTATCCCATCCTCGCTATAGTTGGTGCTCCTAGTAAGTCATTATATTTAATAGGAGAAAGTGAGGACTGCAGATGCTGGAGATCAGAGCTGAAAAATCTGTTGCTGGAAAAGCGCAGCAGGTCAGGCAGCATCCAAGGAGCAGGACAATTGACGTTTCGGGCATAAGTTCCTGAAGAAGTGCTTATGCCCGATAAGACGATTCTCCTGCTCCTTGGATGCTGTCTGACCTGCTGCGCTTCTCCAGAAACACATTTTTCAGCTTTCAAGTCATTATATTTGTCTACCGGGTTGACCTGATTTCTGCTCATTATATATAAATTTTGGAAAGTGCAAGTCAATGCCTTCAGTTCCAAACAAAAATTCCTTTCCTTATATATTATAACTATCGAACTACTATTTTTAAATTACTCACTGATATGCGAGAAGGAACCAGACTGTTCTCAAACTCCATAATCCATTTTGTCCTTCACAGAATTACATCTCCATGTCCTCCCCGCTCACCAATGCAGTCCAATACCACCATCACGATATCCCAATCTTGTCCTCAGTCTCAGAGCAACTTCTGAATAAACCATTTGTGCCTTTGTTCAATCCTAATGCAATAGTTTCACGTTCCTTCTAACCACATGTCCATCACTAAATAATTGCTCTTGAAGATGTTTAACTTGTTTTCTGCACGTATGGGAAGACAGTTTATGGTGGTCAAGCCATTGACTGATAAATTAGAGCCACTGAATAATGGTCTGTTGATATCTCATGAAGGAAATTGAGGTGTTTAAAAGCAACCATTATCATTTGTTATAAAAACCAATCTGCTTGCCTCAAGACCTTGAGGGAAGTCAATGTATCATGCTTCCTTCATCAGGTTTCGGTGTGACTTCTGTGATGAACACGTGGGTGTACTGTGCCATTGAGAGAATTAAAAGTCAGCAATAACTATCTGACAGCACCAAGTGTTCTGAAAAATAGATATAATGTAACATTTGATCGAACAACCCGATTAGGTCATTGTCTCAAAACAAAAACAAATTCAGCAAAACATTTTAAATTATACCCCAAAATACCCACCTCCAACCAAATATGAATTTATTATATTGACAATCCTAAATGCCAATGATACAATCCCCAATACTTTAGCGGGACAAGACCATGGAAAATTGAACAGTTGAGAGGAGAACTGCCAAGCTACCAGCATGCAAAGACTGACTGAAAAATAGCTCTCCTATTGGTACCTTTACTGATTAGTAACTGGTGAAGCAGAATCCCCAAGAAGAAAAGAAGACAGGAATATGAAGAAGAACCGAAAGCTTCCATATTTTGAGATAAGCAGTTTGGTTTTGTAAATCTTAATTAGGAGTCTTATCGGCCTAGTACTGTGGAGGGGGAAGGTAAAAGACAGGTTAGAGAAAGAAGTTGTAAATGGTCATTCGTTTATTATTCTCTGTTATACTTTAAGAAATAAAGTTATTAATTTTAACTTTAAATTGATTTGGCCTCAAGAATTATGACAGATTACTGCATGGGATAAATCTTTTCTCTGTTACTGGTTTTAATTAAGCAGGAAGATTTATCCTGTGTTGTAACACTAGAAACTCACAGCTATGCGATTTACTCTTTACGGTACTGTGGAACAGCTGAATCAGCCACGCAGTTCAAGATGTGCATAACATGCTGCCCTGACCAGGGCTGCATACATCTTGTGAGAGAAGAACACATGTAATGATAGCTCCCTTTCTCTGCCTGTTTTCTGTATTGCTACATCTCATTTCCATTCAGGTCCGTGATCATCCCCTATTTTAAATGTATTCAATCTCAGTGAAATTCTCCCTGAGGGTGATGCAGAGTTCCATAGGCAACTCTGGTGCTCGCTTTATTGATGCTGACGAACAGATGTAAGGGACTTATAAATTCCATGTCAGTCGTAGTTCATAGAGAAGGAATGGCTTTTTGTGGCAAAGGAAAGAAATGGCGATGTCGAAGTGAGAGAAAAGGTGCTTTGTGATCATCCAGGAGAGTGCTGTTGAGGCAGTATTTGGGGTACTGTGGATAGACTTTCTCCCAAGTTTCACCAGACTAATCCCTGGGATGATGGCACCATGAGCAGGGAGGGAAGCTCAGTGAGAGAATAAGAGGTGATTACATTGAACCTTAAGGGGGATGGACAATCACTCATGATGTTCTAAACAGACTCTGATACGGTGATAAGTTCCATGGCTTTTTTTCACTCAGATTACATGATTCTCGAGAGTTTAAGAGTCTCTGAGAAATTTCCACATAACCACTCCCACTCCCTATTTCGACTGATAAAGAGAGGAGAAAGAGGGTGGGGGGGGGGTGGGGGAGGAGAGAGAGAGAGACAGAGACAGAGAGACAGAGAGAGAGAGGTTCAGGTTTTTGAATGAACTGTCCCAACATTAGTACAATTCAACTGGTGCGTGATCCTGCAATGAACGTCATGTTATCCATAATCCCGACAGCAACAACAATACCGTCATTATAAAAGAGTTAACTCTTTCCAGCAGTGTAGAGAGAAGAAAAGTCTTTTTACGTTACTGGAAAGAAACGGAGATGTCTAAGAGGAAAAAGAGTTATTGTGATCATTGCTGAGAGTGTTGTTGAGGCACCATTTGGGATATTGTGGACAAACTTTCTCTCCTTTATAAGGAATGATCGCTTTGCCACAGAGAGAGTGCAATGGGGTTTCACCAGACTCATCGCTGGGATGGTGGTGCCATGAGGAGAGAATGATAATTAATCTCCGGCGTTGTGAGAGAATGAGAGGCGATTGCATTGAACCTTGGGGGGGAGGGACAGTCACTCACGATGTTCTAAATAGACACTGATACGGTGAAAAATTCCATGGCTTCTTTTTTACTCGGGTTACATGGCAGTCAATAGTTTAAGACCATCTGAGAATATTTCCCTCACTCCACTCCCAATCCCCATTTCGCATGAGAGAGACAGCGGACCAGTCTTTGAATAAACCCTCCCCACCGTAATACAGTGCATTTAGTGTGTGGTCCTACACTGAAAGTCTCGTTATCCGCAATCCCTACAGCAGACACAATACGTTCATGCTAAAACAGTTAACTTTTCCCACAAGATTCTGACCCCCATGGAGAACATGGGTGTGTCTTCTCGGAGATGGAAGTTGCTTCCTTGAGACTTGGCACAAATCATTTGGCTTCCCTCCTCACTGCCAGCAAACCTTGTTAAAGTAGCACAAGTTCTACAAACAATGGAGCCATGATTCACATCATGGAATCCTCTATCAGTGCAGTCTCGATTTCATTAGTTTGTCGTGTTGGAATATCAGTGACCCCCTCTTGCTCCTGTATAACTGTCTCGTGGGGATGAATAGCCTCCTCCTGGTCTCATGGAACAGGTTTAAGGGTCTGATTGGGATCTGCCTGTTCATGTTTAACAGCTCGATGCACTGAACAGACCACTCTTCTTCCTGTGTAACAGGCAGGAGTACTGAATGTGCTGTCACTTTTCCTGTTCCTGAATGTTAGCTCATACCCGTGTGCAACCACCTTGAAATGCTGAATGAGCTCCTCTTTTAACTGCGGAAATGGGCAGTGTCTGGCCGTGCTGTTACACAAATGTTACCGATATTTTAACAGCACAAACCGGAATGCTGTCCGGGTCTTGCTGCACATGGACGCAGAATGGTTCAGGAGCTGATGAGGAACAAAATGTTCTGAAAATTGTGTGATTTTCAGTCATCATACCCACTTCCGATCTTATGATGGGAAAAGACATTGAAGATGTTTGTGCTGAGGAGGTTAACGTGAGGATCTCCTGTAGAGATGTCCCGGGACTGAGAGGATTGTTGGCGACTGACCCCAAACCTTATTGTGTTGTGAAATTCCGTGTCCAGTGGGAAAGTTGCACCTGATTCCCATTCAGCTCAAATACATAAGTGGTCCCAATGCCATCCTCAGTCAAATACTGCATTGGTATCATAGCCATTCACTCTTTCCTGTGCCCCTGTGGTCGCCTCTTGTTCATATCAATAGGTGACAATGTATGCATAGGGAGTGTTATCCTCTCACAGAAGGTAATAACTGTTAGAAATTATCTGGGCTAGAGAGCTAGGGGAGCTACATTATTGAAAGCATTTGAGGAGGTAGATGGATTTTTGACCAGTCAGAGAGCTACGGGGTGAAGAATTGGGCATTAAAGAAGAGTTAATATCAACAGTAGATCAGCCATGATGTTATGCAATGGCTTGATCATCTGAATTACCTGATCCTGTTCCTTTTGTCCTCATATTCAGTAACTGCAATGTTAATGTTTATAATTTTCCTGAACGTTCTTTTAATGAACTTTGCAATCAGAGAGTGTGAAGTATTTTGTGAGTCATCTCTGGTTGAGGTATGGGGACTGCATTCACAGTGAACCTGGGTCTATAATATGACCAACAAATGAATCACAAGTTGCAGAGAGGAAACACTCTGTAATGAGACCAGATGAGTCTTTTGAACCAAATAACATTTTCCAACCTACACCAAACCATGTGTGACAGTCTTGAGGGACTGAATGAGATCCTGTGTTACTGTTGACCAGGTATCTGGGACAAGTGGCCTCCATCTGCTCCTTTCAGCAGCTGTGAGGTGTTGAATAGAACATAGCAACACAGACTGAGCAGCAGACGTGGGCCATTAGATACTTTGTCACCGCTCCATGTGCTTTTGGTCTCAGCAGCGCGTTTCTATCTTTATACCATTTTACTACATACCAAAAACAACTTTGAATAACTGCAAACATCCAGAAACCACAATCCTCTGGGTAAGGGAATTTCCACTTGAGCAGCCCTTTGAGAATTTCTCATTTGTGTTCCAACAAATGTTGGAAGGTCACTGTGTCCATTTCCAGTCCCACTCCTCCACTGGTTACACCAACCTTAAATGCAACCAGTTTAGTGATGTGGCCAATGATATAGATCTCAGAGTAGGTCATTTTTGAGAAAAATGTGAGAAACAGAAAGTTGAACTCATAACAAATGGTAAAATGACAGAGTGCCGCAAATGTTATTCTGCCTTTGAAGTTACTCTGCTCACCCAAGCTACTGGTAGTGGGATTTCATTCTGGAACAGTTGGATTTGGCTGAATTCCCTTCGTTTCAGGCAGTGGAGAGATTCCAATGAATCCTCACAGGAATCCTTCACAAGTGGTACAGATAACTCAGGGATTTTCTGATCTCACATTTTGCTATCGGGCGGAACAAAGTCAGATAGACAGATCAATCGGCTGCTTCTTCTCAGGCAGGGAACATTTTTCTCCCTTTCTGTGTTGGAACAAACAATTATGTCAACAGAACACCAAACTGGACCATGTGCGATCTCCTCGAACATTCTCTGGAAAACCTGATTATGGATTATATGCAGGTGCGTCATTGCTCTTGTTGTACACAATTCATTCCAATCCCAAAAATGTCCCCACTTTATAATTTGATGACATGCTTATATGTGTCTGTTTAATTTGTAAATATTGGTTGGTGTCTTCATAGTATGTGTGTTAATATCAATGCATCTTTTCCTTAAAATGTATTCTCTAGCTTTAGTCTCCCTGACAGGAGATAATATGTGTCCAGCTGATACACTTTTCAGAAAGTCATGGATGGTTCAATACTATTTCTCAGCTAAGATCAAAACTGATAATCCCCCATAACAAAAGACCGACATTCCAGAAAAGAGTAAAGGGAAACCTCTTTGAAAATCTTCGAAAAGAATTCTATATTTTATTTTAGTTTAGGGGATCAAACCTGCACACAGTACATTAGGTGTGGTCTGAGAAATGCCCTGTACAGAGGAAGTAAAACATTCTTGCAATTAAACCTGATGCTTTTTTTGCCAAAAACAACATTATTCCACTTACCTTCCAAATCACTTGCTACGTCTGACTTCATATGATTCATGTCGCAAGAACATGGAAACCTCCTGTATCAAAGAGTTCGGCAATCTCTCTCCATTTAAATTGTTTACCATTGTTTCATCTTTCATGCCAAAATAAATAACTTACATTATGTTATTTCTGCTGAAGATTTGCTCACTCACCTTCCCTGCCTGTATCACATTGCAGACTCACTATCTCCATTTGACGACACATTGAATGACCATCTTGGTGTACGTGCTAATTGAGCTCCAAGCTCTTCCCTCCCCTTCCTCCAGATCTTTGATAAAGATTATTGATCATTGATAACCCCACAGTGATGTCTGAGGCACTCCATCAGTTACAGCTTTGCAGCCTGAAAATAAACATTTGTCTCTACTCTCTAGAACAGCTTCCCTGTTCCTGTGTAGCATCTCAGGTGGGTTGAAAGGCCTCCTCCTAGACTGTGTAGTGTACTGAACGAGCTGAATTACTTTATTCTATATTCCTGTGTAATTCCTTTGAGGGGCAGAATGGTCTACTCCTGTGTCATTGTAACGATCCTGTCTGACTTAATGGAGTGGTCCCCAACCCTGTAACAGCATCGAGGGGTGGATTGAGGGAACAACACATGGGGTAGGGACAGCAGTATATCTCTGTAACAGCCTCGAGTGGTGGATTGAGGGAACACATGGGGTAGGGGCAGAAATTGCCCATTCAGCTGCACCATTCAGAATGCTCATGGCTGATTCGACCAACCATTGTACTTGACCAACCATTTCCTGTCTGTTCCCAATAAACACTGACCCTTCTGTCCGGTAAAGATCTCAGCATGGAATAACTTCTATAACCGAGTCTTCACTGCTCCCTGAGGATGAGGACACCACAGGTAGCACAAGATTAAAGTGAAAGGGACGTCCTATTTCATTGTGGGACAACTTTTATTTTAAAACTGTGTTGACTGAACATCAAATCACCACCTCTTTCAGATATAATTAGGAATAAAGATAAACCATTCCGGACTCCAAACCTATTGCACATTCCCACTGACCTTTTCCATTCAAATATCTATCACAACCCAACCTCTGCTGCTGTCTCAGGAAGAGAATGCCTGATAGCATAATACCGCAGGAGCATTAAGGAAATTAGTAGATTGAGGCCATTCAGCCTATCGAGTCTGAAATTCCGTTCAATAATGTCTTATTAGTATCTCGACCTCATTCTTCTGCCTTCTCCCTGAAATCCTTGATCCCCTTACAAATCAAAAACATATCGATTTGTGTCTTAATGACTCTATTGTCTGTGCCTCTGTGTGTTTGTATGTGAGTAAGTGTTTGTGCGTGTGTCTGTATGTGTGTGTGTGTGGGTGTGTGCCTGCGTGTGTGTGTCCGTGTGCTTGTTATCTGTGTGTTTCCGTGTCTACAGCTGTCTGCCTGTGTTTCAGCCTGTGTTGCTATCTGTATTTATGTTGATTTGTCTGTGGCTGTATATGTCTCTGTCTGTTTATACGTGTGTGTATGCCTATCTCCTTGTAAGTATTGTGTGTGTTCGTCTGTGTATTTCTGTGTCGGCGTCTCTGTGCAGTGAAGTATCTGTGTTTTTTATTCGGAAGTGAAAGGACTGTTGTGACTGTTGTGGGAGCTGCCAGTGGGTTTAAACTGAGAATTGTCTTTCACTGAACATTGCTCCTTAACTGGTCAGTAGGATGTGGATGTTTCAGGTTCTCCACACGAGGCGTCCCGGTCCTCTCCAGCTCTTTAAGAGTCCTCCGCACATGGCGGGGTGAGGGGAGTGAGGGAACGGATATAGGGCACTCCACTACCCGGATTGGACATTTCTATCCTATTCCAGGCGGTTTCTCCTGGAATTGGAGAAAGGGATGGAGGGAGAGTGTGAATGGTGACCCTGCTGTTTGTGCTGGTATAGGTGGAGGGAGTTTTGAGGAGTCTGGAATGAGTCAGCCGACAGTTTTGAATCCATATAGTATTATTAGTTGCTGAATTCAATACTGAGAGTGGTAATGACTGAGCCTTATTTGGAGACAGAGCGTGAACCTTGTTCTGGGTTAGGTGCTATATCAGATATACAGTGAGTGTGAGGGAGCAGAGAGTATATGGTAAGTCTTATCCTAACAGAGAGAGGAGGATATTGTTGCTTGTCCAGTATTGTGGGACATTTCTTCAGATCATCTCAGCGTCGAGGTGAGCCTCCCTGAATGTCTTGCCCAGGTCTACCACTAATAACGACACAGACCTGTCCCTCAGCTTCCACAGAATCAGTTTAGGTAGAATTTACAGATAGCAAGAAGAAGCAAATATTGGTGTGTTATATATTGAACCCAAAACGGTAGCAGAAAATCGGAGCATCACATGCTCTGGAAATTAGATAGACAGGTTTTGTGGATACGGCAGTCTTATTGAATGGTTAACAGCGTTAACTAAGTGACTGCTGAAGCTGTGAAAAAATACGTTCCATAAGTGTATATGATTTGGGTTGAAGAGTATGTTGTGAAGTAAACTAGAGAGCAGGTTATTTCGGATTTGATGTTGTGTGGTCAGAAGGACGAATTATTAACCTTGGTCTGAAGCAGCATTTAAGGAATAATGCCGTTTATAAGGTACAGTTTACAAGGTGTCTGCATACAGTTTAGAATGCTTAAATATTCCAGTCAAACATCATGGAAGACTGGAGGCTAGAATGTCAAGATATCTTCAGTAAATTGGGAAAATACAATATAACATTCAGTGGGAGACAAGCAATGGTTGTTCGAGTCATAGAGGCAGACAGCACGGAGACAGGCCCTTCAGCCCAAACTGGTCCATTGCAGCCAAAATGCCCATCCACGCTAAACCCATTTCCCTGCCATTGTCCCATATCTTTCTAATCCTTTACTATCCACGTATTTGTTCAAATGCGTTTTAAATATTGTTAATGTATCCGCCTCAACCACTTCTCAATCCATGTGTAACTGCCCCTGTGTTAAAAAGTTGTTCCTCAAGTCCCCTTTAATTCTGTCCCCTCTGACCTTAAACTGATGCTCTCTAATCTGAGATTGCCCAAGCCTGGGAAAAAAGACTGGGTGCATTCACTCTATCCATGCCTGTCATGATCTTATAAACTTCAATATGATCCTCCCTCAGCCTCATGCATACAAAAGTAAAAAGTCCTAGCTTGTCGAACCTCTTTCTGTAACTCGGACCATTGAGACCTTGGCAATATCCTTGTAAATGGTTTCTGCACTCTTTCCAGTTTAATAACATCCTTTCTATAGCAAAGTGAGCAAAACTGAACATAACGGTACCAATAAGGCCTGACTAGCATCCTGTATAACTGCATCATAACTCTCTAATTTCGATACTCAGTGATATAAACTTCCAGAGAATCATGCATCTGAATTCCAAGATTCCTCTGTTCCACTACACTCCTTAGGACCCAACCATTCACCATGAAACTCGAAACTTGATTTGACTTTATAAAATACAAGAACTTACACTGATCTATATTAATATCCATTTGCTAATTCTCAGCCCACTTCTCCAGCTGATCAAAGTACTGCTGTAATTTCTGAAATTTCTGATAACCTTCCTCACTCTCAGTGATGCCGCTTGTTTTAGTGCCGTCTTCAAACTTACAAATCATGCCTGTACATTCTCATGTAATATATGTAATATGTAATGGTGTCAGCATCAACCCCTGAGGCATTCCACTATTCGCAGGCCTCCAGTCTGACCAGCATGTTTCCAGTATTAATCTCTCCTTCCCACCATCAAGGCAATTTTGTACCTAATTTGCCAGCTCCCCCTCAATTCCATGCGATCTAACCTTCCAGAGGTTCCAGAGTACCATGTGGAAACTTACTGAAGGCCTTACTGGAATCAATCTAGACTATGTATACCACCCGGACCTCCTTAACGTTGCTGGTCACTTTATCAAAGAACTACAACAAAATTGTGAGTCACGATCTCTCTTGCACAAACTCCTGTGCTGAATTTGATGAAGGGCTTTTGCCAGAAACATCGATTTTGTTTGCTCCTCGGATGTTTCCTGACATGCTCTGCTTTTCCAGCACCATTTTAGTCTTACTCCAAACCATACCCTGCCTTTCAAATGCATATATATCCAGTCTCTCTAAATCTTCCAAAGTAAACTACCCACTAGATTTTAGGATTACTGGTCTTTAGCTCCCAGGATTATCTTTGTAGCATTTCTTGAATACGGGCTCAGTATTCGCTATCCTCCAGTCGTCAAGGACGGCACTCGTTGGCCAGTGATGATAGAAAAGAGTCAAACAGTGCTCCCGCAATATTTTCTCTATCCACCTATCCTCCTGCTGTGTTCCTGAATATAACTGGTCAGGACCAGGAGTTTTTAGAAATACTGCAAAGTCTGAAACATACATCTATTTATTTCAGGTGCAAACACCAAAGAGTGAAAAAGTGACTCAGTGATGGTTAACATAACAAATTAGAAAACATATTAATCGTAGGAAGTGACTTCAGAAGAATTCCAGCTATTGTGAAAACCTGAGAATTCTCAGAAATTAACGATACAAAAATGGAAGGCCATGAAACTGAAAAGGAAAACAAAATGAGAACATACCTGCTAACAAACTGGACCACAAAGACTACATCAATCTGCAATCTACATTTCAAAAGAAACAAAATAAAAGCAAAGTCAAATATGGAAATTTGTAATCGGGAGAAGAGAGGTCCTTGTGCAGAACAGGGAAATGGCCAACAAAATAACCAGTTACATTGCATCTGTCTTCATGTAGGAAGATTCAGAAAATCACCCATTAATGCCAAGTTATCGTATCGGACTCCTGGAGCTAAAGACAAACTCAATTCATATCAGTAACAAGGTAGTACTTGAACATGTAGCTGGATTGAGCATTGCTAAGTCTGCTGAAACAGATGTACTTCATATCAAAATGCCAGAAATAAATACCAATAGTAGTATTAATTGCACTGTCGATGACTGTGTTTTATTTTCCTATACATTCTGCAGAGACCGGAAACTATTGTGAATAAACTATAGATGAATGGAAGGGATCCAAACAGCTACAAAGGGAAAAAGACATAGTGTGGAGAACTGTAGACCAGGTAACTTGACATTTGTCGGGAAACTGTTGGAATCTATCACACAGGATGACATTTTTCCTATTTAGAAATTAGCAACAACAATGGAGAAAATCAGCATGCATTTCCGATAGAGAAATCATACTTGGTAAACTTCGGAATTGCTTGAAGTTGTTTCTTATAGCATAGATAATGGGAAAAGAGTAGAATTGGCATATATTGGATTTTCGGAAGGGTTTCAATAAGATCTCAGTGAGTTCATAATGCAATGAATGTGAAGGGTGTTTGGAGGAATATATGTAAGTGGAAAGTTAAAGTTTGGTTCGCCTTCATTTAAGGGAGTCAGAACATTGATGTAAAGACATGTTGAAACAGTTTCACAGCGTGTTGGTGGGACTGTACCTGGAGTATTGTGCACAATTTTGGTGACCGAATCACAGAAAGAATATACTGACCTGAGAGGAAGTGCAATGGGCATTTTCCAGATTAATCCCTCTGATGGTGAGATTGTCTGATGAGGAAACTCGGCCTGTGTTCTCTAGAGTTTCAAAGAATGAGAGGTGGGTCACAGTGAAATTTAGATAATTCACAAAACATTTGACAAGTTGGAAATTAACAGAACGTTTCCCTCGCTGTCTATTCCACATTCAAGGCAAATAATGGCAGGATCTGGGACAGGCCAGTTAAGACTGCAATAAGGAGGAAATTCATCATTTGGATGGGAGTGACTAATACAGGGGCATGGAAACCTACTGGTAGGAAAGATTCGGGAGAATCACCAGATATTCTACAAGTGTCTCCAGTAGAACAGAATAACGAGGGAACAGGTAGGACTCATTCGTGACTTGCGAAGTTGCAACCAAATTAAACGAAGTGTTAGGAGACAGAGGGTGGTGGTAGAGGGCTGTTTGTGTGATTGGAGGCTAGTGTCCAATGGTGCACCACGGGGATCAGTGCTGTGTCTCTTAATATTTGTGATTCGGAGGTGTTGGTGTTGGATTGGGGTGGACAAAGCTAAAAATTGCATAACACCAGGTTATACTCCAAAAGGTATATTCGGTGGGACTAGCTTTTGAAGTGCTTCATCAAAGCGTACAACCACCTGAAGAAGAAGCAGCGTTTTGAAAGCTCTAGCCTCCAAATAAACCTGTTGGACTACAAGCTGATGTTTTCTGATTTTAAACCTTATCATAAAGGATGCAGCTGTGAATATGGACGAGGGGTGGGGAGTGTCTTAAGTAAGTTTGTGTTTGATACAAAGATTGGCCGGGTAGTTGGCAGTGAAGAGGAAGGCCTTATGTTGCAGGAAGATACAGATGGAATGGTCAGATGGGTGGATCAATGGCAGATGGAATGTAACCCTGATAACTATGAGGTGATGCACTTTGGAAGAAGGAACCAGAGAGGCAAGGACTCAATGAATGGTAACACACTAGGAAGCTGAGAGGGTGCTTCTAAACACATCTCTGAATGTGGCTGGACAGAGTAACACACAATTTGAGAAAGCGTACGGGAGCGTAAACATAGCCTTCACATATCGAAGCATAGATTATAAGAGCTATGTGGAACTTTCATTAGCCAAGATGGAATACTGTGTGCAATTCTGGGAGCTACATTACAGGAAGGATGTGATTGTACTGGAGGGGGTGCAGAGGAGATTCACCAGGATGTTCCCTGGGATGGAGCGTATCAGCTGTGGATAGAGCCTGGATAAGCTCGAATTGTTTACTTTGGTGGAGAGAAGGCAAAGGGGGACCTGAATCAGGAGGAAAAGATTACGAGGTATATGGATGGGGTGGATAGACAGCAGCTGGTCCTTTTGATCAAAGGGACACACTTTTGAAGTGAAGGGTTTGAGGATTAGTGAGGATTTGAGGACTGTTTTTGAAGCAAAGTGTGTTTGGGTCTGGGATGCACTTCGTGAGAGGGAATTGTCATGGTAACCTCAAAACCATTAGAAAATACATGGTTGTGCACTTAAAATGCCATAAGATTCACGGCGACAGGTTTTGTGTTGGAAAGTGGGGCTATTGTAGACCGTGCTGTATTTCTGATAGTACAGAGTCTGTGCTTCTGTGATTATATGGCTATGGAAGGTCAATCATTCAGCAGCTTAAGATAGGAATTGATGGTTTTCTGAAGAATATCTTATCACAGTGTATATGAGTGAACTTGTAATATCTTCTGAAAATACTCCAATGGCAAAATTAAGAGAAAAAGGTGCAGCTTACTTACAGTCTGATACCAGAAAATTGAGGACAGGTAAATAGCAGATCAATGGAGCAAATACTTCGGTTATGCCTTCACAGAAGAAGAAAAAACAAAAATAACATTTCCTCGCAATACTCGGGAACTTTAGTCTGGAGAGAAAAAGGGAATAGAATGAAATTAGAACTAAAACATTTTAGAGAAAATATTGGACTGAAATTAATGGCCATATGCAAAGTCAACAGAGGTTTATGAAATAGGAATCATGTTTGGGACAATGGCTTTTAGCAAAATTATGGAGAAGGTATCAACGCAATACGACTGGATTTTCAGAAAGAGTTTTGATAAAGCCCCAAGCCTATTCTGCAAATTCGAATCCTATGGGACTGGGGATAATATACGGTCATGGTTTTAGAATGGGAGAGCTGGCAGGAAACAGTGAGTAGGAATAAAACCATGTTTTTTGAATGGAAGGCTTGGAGGATATAACAAGGATCGAGATTTGGCATCCAACTATTCCAAATACACATCATATCTTTGGTTGAGGGGCTCAATTGCAATATTTCCAAGACTGCTGACATCTCTAAACGATGTCAGCTTGTGAGTGGATGAGGAGGATGTAAAAAAGGCTCCAAATTGATTGAGACAAGTGGAGTGACTGGGCAAATACCTGGCAGATGGAGAGCAATGGCAGAGATGAGAGGTTGTGTACATTGATGGGATCAATTAAATGGCAGCCTATCATTTGAAAAGGGATTGGTTGAAATTTGTTGATATATAAATGAACTTAAGCTGCATTTTTGTTTATTTCTGCGCAGCATTCCGAGTCCATGTAGGGCAGTGAGTTCTGAACACGGAAGTCAATACTGGGAATTGCATTAGCGCGCTGTATACAGTGTACGTAGACCCAGCAAGTAGGGAGCTGTAACATTGAAAAGAATCTGGATCTCCGTGTACACTAGTCACTGAAAGCAATATTGCAGGAGCAGAAAGCAGGTAGGAAGATAAACGGTTTATTCACCTTCATTTCAGGGTGATTTAGAATACAGGAGTAAGGGTCATTTACTGCAACTGTACAGGGCCTTGGTGGGACCCCATCTCGAACATTGTGCAGTATTGTGTGCAGTTTTGGTGTCCTTACCTAATAAAGGGCAAATCTGACATTGCGGGAATGCAGTGAAGGATGACAGACTGATCTCTGGGATGACAGTTAGTTGTGGGAGCAGAGTTTGGGGTGACTGGGCCTATATTCCATGGGCTTTAGGAAAATGAGTGGAGATATCAGTGAGAAATAGAAACTCTGACAGGGTGTGACAGATTGGAAGCAGGGATGTTAGTTCACTTTATAGAAAATGGTTCATGAATCACATTGCAGTCAAATCATACTTAATAAACACGTGTTATCAGAGAACTCCCTATATATTGATGGGCCAAAGGCACTATATTTCATAATGTTTAAACATATTTTGGGATATGAACATTGTGTGGGGAAAACTGCTTTGAGGAGATGTTCGGCCATGAAATAGTATGCGGAAAGCTCAATGTGCTGAACGACCTACTCCTCTCCCGATGTTTCTGTTCAGTCTGTTGGAAAGCTCTGTAAATGTTGTCATAAGCTCTCAGATGTTAGGAGGGATGTCTATGCAAGGTCGACAGAACTGTGTTTCTCACTCCCTTTTCTGATAACGAGGTTGATGCTAGATGTTCTGTCAGGTTTTATCCTTTAAGACCTCAGAGTAGTTTGATACTATTGAGTGTCTCACCTGGCCGATTCAGAGACCATGTTTGTGTATCTGGAGTCACTTTTAGGCCAAGAAAGCACGGGAGATCACGTGGGGAAGGAGACCGATGTTTACAATCATCATTGGACACTATTACTGACACCAGATTTTACGTATCGATATTTTATTAATTATTTTTAACTTCCAACAGCTGCCAGATCATTGGCCTGGACTGGATTCGTAAACCAATGATATGTCCACTGCAGCACCATCTCCACATGGGGACGTATCAGAAACCACACTGACCTGATTATTTCGGTGCTACTTGACAGCTTTATCAAAAAGTATTACAACCAATTTGACTGTCGTGATGGGACTGAGGGTGTGGTAATTGGTCAGATTGTAATTATTCTCTTATGCAGGGACTGGATATAGTTGAGTAAATTTCCTCATCGCCAGGGACATGTCAGAGTTGGAGCTGGAATGAAACGTAGGATGGCGTTTTTTTAGGGGGCAGGGTGGGAAGAGATGTAATCTAGGTAGCTGTGGGAGTCAGTCGGTTTATAGTATACGTCCGTATTGAGTCGGTCGCCCGAGATAGAGATGGAGAGGTCTCGGAAGGGGAGGGAGGAGTCTGAGACTCTCCAGGTAAATTTGAGGTCTGGGTGGAAGGTGTTTGTAAAGTGGATGGACTGTTCAATCTCCTCGTGGGAGCACGAGGTAGCGCCGATACAGTCATCAATGTAGTGGAGGAAAAGGTGGGGTTATATTCCCAATTCCTTCGCCTTCACCGCAGCTGCTCCCAGGAGGACCAATTCCAATACCGAACAATCCACTGGCCTCCTTCTTCAAACACCGCAATTTCCCCTCAGACGTGATTGACTATGCTCTCCACCGCATCTCCTACACTTCCCGCTCCTCCGCCCTTGAACCCCGCCCCTCCAATCGCCACCAGGACAGAACCCCACTAGTCCTCACCTACCACCCTTCAACCTCCAGTAACATCGGATCATCCTTCTTCATTTCTGCCACCTCCAAACGGACCCCACCACCAAGGATATATTTCTCTCCCCACCCCTATCAGCGTTTCGGAAAGACCACTCCTTCCGTGACTCCCTTGTCAGATCCACACACTCCACCTACGCAACCTCCACTCCCGGCACCTTCCCCTGCAACTGCAAAAAATGAAAAACTTGCGCCCGCACCTCCCCCTCACTTCCCTCTAAGGCCCCAAGGGATCCTTCAATATCCATCAGAAATTCACCTGCACCTCCACACACATCATTTAGTGCATCCACCGCACCCAATGTGGCCTCCGATATATTGGGGAGACAGGCCGCCTACTTGCAGAACGTTTCAGACAACACCTCTGGGACACCAGCACCAACCAACTGAACTGCCCCGTGGCTGAACACTTTAACTCCCCCCCCCCCACTCCGCCAAGGACATGCAGGTCCTTGGACTCCTCCATCACCAGACCATGGCAACACGACGCCTGGAGGAAGAGCGACTCACCTTCTGCCTACGAACCCTCCAACCACAAGGGATGAATGCAGATTTCTCCAGCTTCCTCATTTCCCCTCCACCAACCTTTTCTCAGTCCAAACCCTCAGACTCAGCACCGCTTTCTTGACTTGCAATCTTCTTCTCGACCTCTCCGCCCCCACCCCCTCTCCGGCCTATCACCCTCCCCTGAACCTCCTTCCACCTATCGCATTCCCAATGCCCCTCTCCCAAGTCCCTCCTCCCTACCTTTTATCTTAGCCTGCTTGGCACACCCTCTTCATTCCTGAACAAGGGCTTATGCCCGGAACGTCGATCCTCCTTCTCCTTTGATGCTGCCAGAACTGCTGCGCATTTCTAGCAACACATTTTTAAACAACTACCTCATGGTCCACTTTAATTTGAGGAATGTCCGAATCAGAATCCTCTGAAGTTGTTTTTTCCTTCTGTGCCATAATCATTAACATCTCGTTCTCTGGCTGTCCTGACCTGTCAAAGTACATTTTGAGCATATTCACATGACATACGCTGTGAGATTTCTTTCTTTCTTGAGTCCCTATCAAGTGTTTACCCTCACTCAATATCCGTTGTATTTCATAAGGCCTACTAAACCTTGCTTTTCTAGGTTCACCTATAACTGGAAGTAACAATAATATCTTATCCACGATCGCAAAATTGCATTTTTTTATTCCCTGTCCACTTCCTGTTTTATTGTATGTTGCATTTCTTTTAAATGCTGTCGAACCAACTCCCCAGCGCTATTAATCGTTCCTTAAATTTTGAGACCTAGTCCAAATGTGTGGCCTTTGAACTCTAATTTACTATTTTCTCCTTAATCAATTTTAATGGTCCCCTCACTTAATGCCCCAAAAATAATTCCAATGGAACGAATTTGCTCTGTTAATTTGGGGTATCCCTGATCACAAAAAGTGGAAATGGAATTCCCTCACCCTAATCATCTGGATAATCCTGATTATAAGCCCTCAACATGGTCTTTAATGTTTAATGTCACCTTTTTAGTGCTCCCTGCAATTGTGTATGGTTTGCAGTAGATTTGACTTGCTTCATTCCGAAGACATTATCGTGATTAATTAGATGTGAACTTTGAACCTTGATCTCACTGTATCTTCATTGGTAGTCCGTATCTATTTTTTAAAAAAGAGTAATTCCTTTGCAATTCTTTTAGCTGTGATACTGCACCTTGGGATGGCCTCTGGAAATCTAGTCCATGCATCCATTATTGTTAAAAAAATACTGATGCCCACTCTTTTGATTGTGGTCTGGGACCTAGCCAATCAATTAAGACTCCTGTAAAAGGTTCCTCAAATGCGGGAGTAGTTAAGAAATGTGCAGGTTTTATTATCGCTTGTGTTTTTCCAATTACCTGACATGTATGATGCATCTGGCAAAATTCAACTGCATCCTGTTGCAGTCCAGGCCAGTAAAATGTCTCTGTATTCAGTCTGTTTTTTTTTCCTCACTCCGAACTGACTTCTCGGTGGTAACTCATCCACCATTCGCATCACCTCGTTTCTGTACCACATTGGCAATATGATTTGATGAATCTCTTCTCATTTCTCATCTCCTTGAATATATGATCGCCTCCATTTCCTCATTTGGACATTATCTTTAAGGTAATAAAGCTCAGGGATACATTCAAAATTCCTAACGTATGTGCTTTTTGATACAACTGCTTTAAAATTTTATCTTTCTGCTGTGACTCAATTAGTTTAGCTGAGCAAAAAATATTTACATGATCACCTATTTGCTCCTGTTTTGTCTCAACTTTCTGATGGAACAAAGTATCTGTTCATGCCACTTAAGCTTCCTTATCTTTATATTTTTGGTATTTTCTGTTTCAACTCGTGACATTGGGACATTGTTACCCACAATCAGGAAAATTTCAAGGATAAGACTCCTACATTGATTCAGTTGCCTGCATATCCACTGGCTTTTCAGCGAGAGTAGCATTAATCCTACCATTGAATCAGCTATATTTTCCACAAGGACAAATTGTATTCCTGGAGCTGAGAGTTTGTCCAATACCTCTAACACAATTTCCCCACACTTTTCTGGACACGCTATGCTCACATTACATGATTTTGCACCTTTTGTCTCATGGTGAATTGCCTTTCGCTGTACCTTTTCTGGAAATATTCCTTCAGGCGTACATATCTCTTTATCTATTCACAGAGGATCCTGTGTCTCTTAATATTGCATTCTCTTTAACTGCCTTATGTGAATAAAATTTCCCTTTGCAGGTATATTTTATAAGCAGATCTGGCACTCCCTCCGTAACAAACCTCCCATCAGATTATACACTCTGATGCAGCTTTCTTGTTTCCACTGTGTATTCTGTTACCGCTCCATCAAAACTCCCAGATTTATTCCTTTTTCCTACGTCTGTTTTTTTTTTTCTGAATCCACCAAAACAGTGATTTCATGTGACCTAATTTGTTGCAATGAAAACACCGGAGGTTTTTAAAAAATCTTCTCTGCCTCCTTCAAGTATTGCCTTCACCGAGATCTACGTCTCCCTTTCTACTGGGGATTGCTCTTTGCCCCAATTTCTATCCATCATGGACTGAAATTGACTCTGGAAGCCAAAACAAGTTTTATAACAATAATCACCAGTCATAATCATCAGCCTCTTCAGCTGCCAGCCTTGCCTTTATTACTCTAGTATCTTCTAAATGAGTTTGCACTATGTGAATGCTTAAACTCCTCCAAAGTAATTGTCTCTCTCAGAGCATTGTAGGTTTGCTCTCTTTTTAAAGCTCTAATCCATCTATCAAAATTACTTTGTTTGATTCTTTCAAACTCAATATGGGTTCGACCAGGATCCTTCCTTAAATTCCTCACGTTGTCTGTAGGCTTTTGGCACATGCTCATATGTACATTTTCCCCTCCTCATACTCCCCGGATCCCTCCTCTGATAGTGTTGCGCACACCTCACTAGCTCTACCGACAAGTTTTGTTTGGGTCAACAAAACCTACATGGTCACTGGCCACTGAAATTCTTTAGCCACTTTCCTAGTCATTAATTTAGGCAAGCTGTGAAAATACTGAAACACATTTCTCACCAGGCTTTGGACGACCATGGGTTTACCCATCTTCACTCTGTACCTCACTAAGCTGACCTTCAGCCTTCATCCTCATCCTTTTCAGCTGACTTTCCATTCTAAGTGTCCACCTCTGAAGCTCAAATGCTCCCTCTTTTTCTTTCTCTCCTGCTGAAGCTATTTATTTTTTTCTCTTTCCTCTGTTAAACCTATTTGTTATCTTTCTTCCTCTTCTGCTTTTCGTCTTAGCTCAAACTGCTTCACCTCTGCTTCCAACTCAAGCTGCCTCTTTTGCGATTGAAGTTTAGTCATCTCCACAGATACTGATGGAGTTTCCAGCAAATTGGAATGCTGAGCTACTGCTGCATTCATCTCATCTTTCCTCACATCAGACGGTAGCTTTAACTCCCTTTGCCTACTAATTCCTGCGGCTTGGACTTATGTGCATTTTGTAAAACCCCCAAGGTCACTTTCTCCACCTCCAAAACAAGCTTTGTTCCTGCAGGAACCATTGCTATCTGAAGGTCTGTTTAGTCACCAAATCAACACACGGAATAAGAGATAATATCACCTGCCACTCGCTGTCTAAATTCCGCGAAGGTCCCTAATCTGTTATGGACCAGACCCGAACCCTCAAAACATTTTAAGCAGGTAGCCGGACGATAAATTTGCTACTTGTTGAAGGTTAGTGTATAGCTGATATTCCCAGAGTGAATTAGCGGGTCAGACTGCCGAGTTTTAAACAAATGACATTTATTTGCTAAATTACCAAATTAAACATAAGGAACCGAAAATAGAATACCTGAATAACAAATCGTATCCGAACGTGACAGGCTATCCCGATTTAAGGATGCTGTTCCAATTTACTTGCAACAATCCCAATAAACAAAACCCCTTAGCACCAAGAATAAAACTGACACAACTGCTTACAGGTTATAATGTCGGAAGGGCAGAAGGAGGCAGAGAGCGTCCAGTGACTCTGACTCAACTAACCCCCGAACTGATGTAACCTGTCCTGCTAGGGAGCTGGACAGGTCCTCTTGATTTTGCAGCGTACTTTTTAGAGACTTGAAAGGCTTCTTGGATGAGGCATTATCTGTTAGGTATCAACAAAAGGACCCCAACGAACCTTTCAAAATTCTGACATAATGGAATCTTGGGTCCTTTAGACCCTCTTTCAAAAAAACAAGGACAACATAACCCTGCAAAAGGACTGGCTTTCTGAGACCATGCCACATTTGGCTTTGGACTGAATTCCAAAAATGTAAGTCTTACCGCTTTGAAGCCAATATAATGTATTAAGGTGTTTGTTAGTTTACATAAAACAGTGCTCAATCATGTTGTGTGTTGAAGATTCAGCATTGTCACGAGTGGAATGTCCAGACATATCCACACTTCCTGTGTATGGTCAGAGCAAATATATCCACTGAGAATCTGTTACTTGGCGCCTGCTCTAGTCAAGGAGAGACCAGCATGGAAACCACATCTAGATTGTGATTTTTTTTTGTGGATGGTCATGGTGGAGCGTTCAGGTGGTTACAGTATTGCAAATGAATAACACAGCAGAATCATCTAACCCGCGATAAGAAAACGTCAATAATTCTCCCTCACAATGAACTTCACGAGAGCAAATGGAAATGGGAGATTTGACCATTAGCCAGCGATGTCAACATTCAATTCAATCCAGTTGTTATTTTGAACTGAAGGTCGTATTCCAAAAGGAGTTATCTGGATCTGTTTGTTCAATGACTGTGATTGATGTCACTCTCCATGGATCCTAATTATGTCACTGGATGGTTTTCCTCTTCTATTTGTACGGGGCTTCTTCCAATGCTTTATCCCATTATTGATGCAGATGTATCACCAGCAACACTGACAAGGATCATCAGTTGCAGCGACAGGGAAAGGAGAGATCAGAATCTGAGAACCATAGACTGCAATGTTCCAACAATGGGCCAGAATCTGAGAACAGTAGATGGAATGTTTCAACAGTGGATCAGAATCTGACAGCATTAGACTGGAGTATGCCAACAATGGATCAGAATCTGAGAACAGTCGACTGGAATGACGCATCAATGGTTCAGAATATAAGGAAAATAGACTGGAATGCTGCAACAATGGACAGGAGTTTATCTTGGGGTCTTTTGTGTCTTTCCTGGTATTGGCACATAATACCAGTTCGGATATTAGGTGTACTGCTGATTATTCAGGCTGGTTACTATCCCATGCTCGCTATTGTTGGTGTTCCTGGTAAGTCTCCCCATCACTATCGATTTATTAATCCCATGGTGAACTTCTGTGCTATTTCTGTTATCTATATTTAGTAAATACTGAAACTATTGTCTTCAGTTTCAAATGCAAACGCATTCATTACCCACAAATTTCAGAACCGCCCACACTCCCGCACACACAAACATCTGAAAACAAGACTGTTCACAATCACAAAGTACCTATTTTATCCGAATTGATTTATGTCTTGGTATTCTCTCCATCACCAAAGCTACTCACTCCCAGCTCCATGGTAGCGCCAGACCCTATCTTGACGTCAGTGTGAGTGCTAAATAAACCATTGTCTATACCTTGGTAAAAGTCAGACTTTATGGTTCCTGTTCTCTTCTAATCACTCTTTCCGTTACAAATGTTTCCATCAAAATCTTATTCTTGTCTGTAAAGTAAATTCATGACAGGGACACGGTGTCAGAGTAGTAATGTCGCTGGCCACGTAATTCAGTGGCCCAGGTAACTACACTGTGGACATTGTTTCAAATCCTATCACAGATGATGACAGAACTTAAATTCAAATGACAGGAACTGGAAATAAAAGTTATTTTTACTAGTATCATCCTACCAGCACTTGGTCAATAAGTTTATCTATTTCATTGTTGTCCTTTGGTGATTAAATCTCACATTATTGCCCGGTCTGAATTAAGACTGACGTCAGACCCAATACCTTAAGGAATGGCCTCACAGTAAAAGGCATTTAGTGAGGTCCACAAATGCTGCTCTGTCAGTGATGCAGACATCCCATGAAAGGTAGAGGAAAAAAATGCCTCTAGAGATCAGAAACAAAAGGAACGAATAAGTGCCAGAGAAACTGAACAGATTTGGCAGCGTCAGGTCGAGAGAAAAATAGAAGTGAAGTTTTGCGTCCAATCACCATACATCAGAACTGAATGCAGCTGGGAAATAGTGTGTTTGATGTTGATGACAGGGATGGCTGTTGTGAAAGGGAGAAGGAGTGAGTTGAATAGATAGAGAAAGAGAGAGGTAGAGAGAAAGAAACAAACAGAGGGACTGTTGATGATTAGCTGGAGTGGAAATAATAGTCCAGACTAATCTTATTTATTTTTCTCCTGTTCCCATATTACTGAAATGCATGCCCATGTGAGGTGTACCTCCATGTCCCAGTTTGAAGTGAGCTATGTCCCTTTGTCTCTCTTCCTTGAGTGTCATCATCTTCTTTTATTCAGTAATGGGATATTGGGCCAGTAATTAATTCATTTCCTGATTGTCCTTGAGAAGGTGTTGGGGAGCCGCCTCCCTGACCCACTGCAGCCTGTGAGCTGTAAGTAGTCAGTGTTCTGGTCAGCCTGGTTTCATTTATTTGAAAATTTTAGTGAGTGATATAACGGAGCGGCTGGCATGGCCATTTCAAACTACAACTGTGTGTTAACCACAGTGCTGTGGTCTGGAGTCACATGTCAGTCCGACCGGGTGAAGACAGTAGATTTCCTTCTCTGAAGTGCATTAGTGTTCCACGCAGGACAAACACAATGGTTTCATTAGATTCTCCATTCCTGATACTTTATTGAATGCAAATTCCAACATTTGCCGTGGTGGGATTCGAAACCGGGGTCTCGGTTATCACCTGAGTCTCTGGGTTATTATTTCAGAGAAAATACAGCTAGGCCATTACCTCCGCAGCATCTGCAACCATCTCCAATGGCAATAGTGGTGTTGTTGTTGGCGTGGCTGTGCTTAAAGCATAGCGTTTTTCAAGGCAACAAAATGATTTGGCAAAACATACCATCCTTCCCAGTTTGTATTTATGCGAAGGTGAGATGATGGCAAGTGTTCTTGGTGAAAAGGAGGTGGATGTCCTTGGTCATGAGCCACTGATAGAATTCATACGGAGCAGTAGGTAATCAGCCCAGTTAATGTATAGTGTCCTTCATTGCAAAATGATGGAAGTATAAGTATGAAGACACCTTACTGAATTTGTAAAGTGTTATTGAAACAGTACTTGGGACGCTGTGAACAGATTTTCTCTCCTTTATGAGGAATGATCTCCTTGCCATAATGAGACAGAATACAGGCAATGCGCCAGAGTAATCCCTGCGTTGAAGGTACCACAAGGAGAGTGTGAAGGAAACGAGTGCTTAATCTGTAATGTGAAAAAAGAATAAAATGTGATTGCAATAAAACTTGAGCGTTATGGACCAATATTCATTATTTTCAAAACTAAGCATTGATACCGTTAAATATTTATGTTTTCTCATTTGGACAAATATATGATAGGGAATGTTAAGAAGGACATGGGCCAAGTACAGGAAAATGGAGTTAGCATGGACGGACATTTTAGTCTGAATGGTCCAGTTTGGGCTAAAGGGCACCTTGAACTCTGTGATAGCTTACATGTCCCTGTGGAGCCCCCATGTTGTTGAGAGACAGCTCCAGGCTCTGACCAAACTCTCTCCGTCTCAACGCACGGTTGGAGTGAGACCCTGCACTGAGCATCATGTTGTTCACAAACTTGTCAGCCGCCACATTCTGACAGGGTTGGTCATTCTCAAAGGGTTCTGACATCCATACAGAAGACTAGCCTTGTCTTCTCGGAGATGGAAGATGCCTCCTTGAGATGTGCCACAAACCATCTGGTGTGCCTCCTTACCATCAGCAAACCATGTTAATGTAACACGCGTGAAACATTAGCAAAGGAGCCAGGAGGCACAACATGGAGCAATCTGTCTGTGCAGCCTCTGCTTCATTAGTTTGTAGTGTTGCAGCATCAATTACATCCTCCTATTTCAGTGTAACAGTTTGGACGGGCTGAATGGCTTCTTCTGTTCATTTGTCAATGTCTCGGGTGGCTGAATGTCCTCTTCCTCGTTCCAGGGAAGAGGTCCATTATTGGGTGACTGGTGGCAGCTGCTTACCTGCGTGTTGTGCTGACTATATTCCTTATCTTCCTGTGTAACATTAAACAAACAAGAGGCTGGAAGAAACAGCAAGTCAGGCCGCATCAGGAGGTGGAGAAGTCAACATTTCAAATATACCCGTTCTTCAGGACTGCGAGTGGGGGTAGGGGGAACTGCAGATAAAGAGGGAAGGGAGTGGTTGGGGTGGGGAGAGGAGCAGGATGGTGAGGTAGCAGATAAGTGTACACAAGTGGTGGGTGCAACCTGGTTGGTCGATGGGAGTGATGAATCCGGTTGGGAGCTAGAAGGCGGGGTCATTTGGTGGAATGGGAGGGAGGAGGTGGGGCTGGAAAGGGAGTAGGGCCATGGCTGGGAAGGTTATTCCAAATTGGAGAACCCAATGTTGAGTCCTCCAGGTTGTAGGCTAACCAGGCAGAAGGTAAGATGTTGTTCGTCCAATTTGCGGTCTGACTCACTGTGGCAACAGAGGAGGCCAAGGAGGTCACGTTGGAAAGGAATTGGGAAGGGGAATTGAAATGGGTGGTGCCTGGGAGTTCAGGTCGGCCGCTGTGGGCCCTATCGTGATGCTCAGCGAAATGAGCCCTTAGTTTACGTTGCTCTCCCCGATGGAGAGAAGACCACATCAGGTGCACCTGATGCAGTAAACTAGGTTGAAGGAGAGGCATGTGACCTATGATTAACATGGAAGGACTGTTTGGGGCCTTGGATGAGATGAGGGAGGTGGTGTTCCAGCAGGTGATGCATTATTTTCATCTGCAGGGTCAGATGCCAGTGGGGATTGGCGGGTTTGGTGGGGAGTGTGGGACGAACCAAAATTAGTGAAGTAATTTTCCCTTGTGGAAGATGTGTCAGGTGATTGGATCCAACCTCGTTAACTGTATCTGGTGCTAGTGATGTGGTCTTCTCTATATCAGGGAGACCAAATGTAAACTAAATGGAATGCTTTGCAGAGCATCTCAGCTGGGCCTGTAAGGGCAGATTTGACCTCCCAATCACCTCCGATTTCAATTCCCCCTCCCACTCCATTTCCAACATGGTCATCCTTGACCTCCTCCATTGCCACAACGAACAAAAGCACATCTGGAGGAACATTGAATATTCCACCGGTGCAGCCTAAAGCCCGGGAGACTCAACATTGAGTTTTCCAATTTCTAATAACCTCCCTTCCAATACCCCGACTCCCTTCCCAGCCTCTCCTCCTTCCTTTCCTCTGATCAACCCATCTTCCAGCTGTCAACTGGATTCATTCCTCCCATTGACTAACCCGGTGGTACCCTCTACCTGTGTTTCCCACCTCACCACACCGCCTCCTCCTACTCTTGTACCTCGACTATTTATCTGTACACACCGTTACCCCCACCCCAGTCATGAAGAAAGCTTATGCCCAAGGAGTGGACTTCTTCTCCTGATGCTACCTGGCCTATTGCGTTCTTCCAGTCTCCTGCATTCCAACATTTGTAGTTTTTTTTTTAAACTCTTCTTGTGCAATAGCTAAGAGATAGTAAATGGGCTGTGCCTCTTCTTATCCAATAGCTTCAATGGGCTGAATGGTGTTCTCACATTTCTGTGACACCAGCTTGAGATACAGAATGAGCTGCTCTTTTTTAGTTCTTTGGAAATGTTCAGGGTCCAGTACTACTGTTACATTAATGTTACCTAGACGTTAACAGCATCAGCTTGAATGTTGACCAGGTTTTGATGTTTTATGCGATATTTTCTGAGCATCCTCACTTCTGATCTAATGATGGAGGGTAAGACGTTGATGAACCAGCCGAAGATGTTTGTGCCGAGGAAGCTACCTTGAAGATCGCCAACATAGATATCTAGGGACTGAGAGGATTGATCTGCACCAGCCACATGGTGTCCTGAATGGCCCAACCACTTGGTAGTTTACAACTGATTCCCATTAGGTTCAATGTTATTCAGTTTCCTTGACACATTCCTCAGTCACGCCCTGCCGTGATGTCAGGGCCAGTCACTCTGATACTGTGCTCATATATTTTGTTCATGTCAAAGGTCAAGGTAGATCCGTGGGGACTGTTTCCTTCTCTCAGAGGGTAGTGACTATTCTGGCCTCTCTATCTCAGACAGCTACATCTCTGAAATGTTTGGGGAACAGAATGGTGTTAATGGATCTTGACACATCAGGGAGTTAGGGCTACAAAGAATTGGGGAGGGAAGAGAAATTAATGCCGGGGGAGATCAGCCCTGACCTTATTGAAGGCTTTACAGGCTATATAGCCTGGTGTTATTCCAGTGTACCCCATAGGCCAGTCATTTTGTTGCCTCTTCCATTTCCTGTGTTAGTGACTTCAAGTAGCTGAATAGCCTGATCATGTTGCTGCATGATCTAGAATGGGTCTAGTTCTATTGCCTTGAGGGCTGATTGGCCTCCTCCTGTAACTGTATATCATACTCCAGGGGCTGAAAAGCCTCATCCTGTTCTGGTGTAACTGAAATCCATATAGTCCAGATCTAACACCCTTGGAGAAAGTGAACACTGCAGATGCTGGAGATCAGAGTTGCAAAGTGTGGCACTGGAAGTGCCTAGCTGGTCAGGCAGCATTCAAGAAGCAGGAGTATCGAAATCTTGGACATTCCTGATGATAGGCATATGCCAAAACATCGATTTTCCTTCCCCTCCAATGCTGTCTGATCTGCTGTTCTTGTCCAGCACCTCACATTTGGACGTCTACTGGCCCGCCCTAGTCAACCTTCCTGGTCATGTCATCAAAGAAAATTAACAAATTCTTCAGGCATGAACCTCCACTCAAAAAGCCATGCTTACTATTCCTAATCAAACCGTTTTCCGAATGCATGTACATCTTATCCTTCCGAATCTTCTCAAGTAATTTACCTACCACAGATGTTAAGCTGACTGGTCTGTATTTCCCATGCTTTATTTTTTCAGTCCTTCTTGATTAAGTGCACATTTGCTATCCTTCAGTCTTCTGGGATCTCATCTGTGATAACTGATGATCAAAATTATCAGCCACGGCCCCCGCAAATTCTTCTCTAGCCCCTTTCAGTGTTCTTGGATATATCTGGTAAGGACCATGAGATTTCTCCAACTTCAAAGATTCTAGTACATCAATTACCTTCTCTACTGTGATACAGACTGTCCCTAAGATATCACCACTAATTTCCCCAAATCCCCATATATTCATATCTTTCTCCACTGTAAATATAGAGGAGAGATATTTGTTGAGGACATCGCCTATCTCTTATGGTACTAGTCATGCATGTCCACTTTGGTCTTTGAGGGGTCTTATTCTCTCTTTAGTTAATGATTTTCCTTTAATATACTTAACGTGCCTCTTTTGATTCACCCTGATCTTCTCAGTCAAGGTTATCTCATACCCCCTTTTCGCACTCCTAATTTCCTTCTTCAGTAAACTCCGATATCCCCTGTACACCTCCAGGGATTTCCGTGATCCAAGCTGCCTCTACCTGAGCCACGCCTTCACAATTTGTTTGGTCAAAGCCTAAACATTTCTTTTTATCCAGTGTTCCTCATTCCTGTCAACGTTCCTTTCATCCTCACAGGAACATATAGATCTTAAGCTCCCGCTTGCTGGAGGTCCCTTTGCTTGCAAACAGACTACTCTGATCAACTCCTGCAAACGCCTGTCTGAGTCTATCAAAATTAACCTTGCCCCAATTTAGAACTTGAATCTATGGACCAATTTCTTCCCTCTCCATAACTTTTTGCAAATTAACAGAACTATGGTCACTGGTCCCAAAGTGCACATCTACTGTCACCTCACTCACCTATCCTGATATATTTCGTAAGAGTAGGTCAAATATTGCCCCTTCCCGATTAGGACCCTCTACATACTGCTGGAGGAAACTTTCCTCACACATCCCATCAAATCCCGTAATGCTCTGGCAGTTCCAGTCTGTGTTATAAAAATTAAAACCCCTATTATGACAACCCGAATGTTCCCTGCAAGTCTCCCCAAACTCGCTAGATAGTTTTGTTACTGTAATTCCTGTTGACTGTTTGGGGGCCTATATTACAACCCCAATAAAGTCACCATCCGCATCTTATTTCTTAGTTCCACCCACAAAGCCTGATTGGATGATTCATCAGTTATTTTATCTCTGATCAGTGCTTTCTACTCCCCTTGATTAGAAATGCTACTCCCCTCCAACTTTCCACCATCTCTGTCCCTCCTAATGCATTTATCCTTTTACATTCAAGGTCAGTCCTACCCATCCCTCAGCCATGTTTCTGTAATAGCTAGACTATCCAGTGCCGAGTATCTATCCACACCCTGAATTCATTGGCCTTACCTGTCAGCTCATTCACATTGAAATAAATGCAATTTAATCAACAGGCATTCCTTGCTCCCTATCGTGTTCCAGCCTGGTCTGTCTCCTCAATGTACTATTTCTGAATACTGTATTTCCTTCCAGCCTCACACTTGCCTCCCTGCTCTCGAGGGTCCCACCTCCTGCCAATCTCGTTTAAACACTCCCTTGCAGCACGAGCAAAACTGGCTGCCAAGATATTGGTCCCCCGTCCAGTGCATGTGCCACCAGTCCCTCTTGAACAGGTCAACTCTGTCACAGAAAAGCTCCTAATGATCAACAAATATGAATCCCACCCCCTGCACCAATTCTTTAGTCACATACGTATCCGCCATATCTTCCTGTTCTTACCCACACTAGCTCATGACAATGGAAGTCATCAGGTGACTGTCAAGGTCCTGTTTTTTAACTTTTCTTCGAGCTCTCAGTAATCACTCTGAAGGACCACATTCCTATGTCTACCTGTGTCATTTGTGCCAACGTGCACAATGACTTCTAACAGTTCACACCACCCCCCACGCCCCCCAACTCCAGCAGACACTCAGAGACATCCTGGACACTGACAACTGAGAAGCAACACACCATCCTGGTTTGCCGTTTGAGGCCACAGAATCTCTCATTTCTAAGACCCTGTTTACCTTTATCCTTTCCCATTGCTCCCCAGCCCCAGTCGTAATGCAACTAAACTGGCTACTGCTGCTTTCCCCTAAACGTTCATTTCCTAACACCCATTTCCCAACACCACAAAGTCAGTATCAAAAATGGTAAACTTGTTTTCGAGAGGAATGCCACAGGGGATTCCTGCACTCTCTGCCTACTCCCTTCCCCATTCCTGGTTGTCGTCCAGCTACTCTCTGCCTGGAACATGACAGGAAGCAAGGAACGCCTGTTGGATTAAATTGCGCTTATTTAAATGCAACACGGCTGACAGGTAACGATGACGAACTCATGAATTAGATCTTTACATGGGACTGGGATATGACAGTCTTTAAAGAAACACGGCTAAGGGAGGGACTTGGGTGTGACCACCTCACTAAAGCTCTTACCTCTGAAGTGCTCTGTATCTGGATGATTCGGAGAACAGCCAACTCCAGATCCTGAACACTGTCTCCCAGGAACTGCAGCTGATTGCACTGCCCACGCGTGTAGTCACCAGGGACAGTGGAAATCTCCCTGAGCTCCCACATCCCGCAGGTGGAACGTGCAACTGCCCTAACTGCCATCTCAACTGTTGTCAAACTAGCATTAAAAAGACCTTACGTGAGCTTACCTGTACCTTTTGCTGAGCCTCTGCTCACCAAAGCCTCTGGAACCAAAGCATTACTACCTATTCTGCCACTAACAGCACGTCAATAGACCACGCCACATTTAGTTTGGGTTAAGGCAGGAGGGAAACACTGCAGTGATGAATTGTTTGGGACTTAAGCACCCCTTGACACCAGACACATACTTGGACTTGGAGAGTGTCTTGCTGAGGTTTTCTTTCTCGTCGTGGTGACTGCACAGAAGCAAATATTCACCCTGACAGCCAATCCACGTTGTCGCAGTCCTCTGATCTTTTCTGTCTATTAATACTGCATTTGTGAATTCCTTGAATCTATTGATTGCTTTCCAAACTGTGTCTCATTCTGGAGGGAGAGATGCTGGTGTTCCAGTGAATACAGGCTATTTGAAAAGGTTTACCATTAGACATATGAGCGATATAATGCCCATCCGCTCGCTGACTCTGTTTTTCCTTTCAATTAGGGTACATTTATTCTGATAACCTTCAATTCCATTTTCCAGCATTTTCCCTGTAACCCTTGTTTAAAACTCTGTCCATCTCAGCCTTGAACATATTTAGTGATCATTCCTCAACAGCTATCTCAATTTTTTACAATTGTTTCCCTCCCACTGATGTGAAACTTGGTGGTCTTTAATCCCATGGCTTTTTTTCTAGCACTCTGTGTGGAAGTTAAACCTACATTAGATATTATCATGTTCGATAATACCAACTTTGTGGCCAGAGGCAAAACTAAAAAAAAAAGAAACACAACGGTTAAGAACCTGTAATCTCCTCCCTCACCTTCCACATCAGTCTAAGATACAGTTCATCCAGATCAAGGGATTTGGCCACATTTTATCATACACCAACTTCCAATTCTTCCTCAGCTTCTGTGTAAATTTGCTCAAGGTCACACTGTCAGGAACAGACATTGAATACAGTAACTGCTCCTCCAAATTGAAGACCAATATGTAATAGGTCTTTGACATATTCTCTGGCTCGATGCACAGGTTGCCTCCTCGGATCCGAATACTCCCTATTCTTTCTCTTGTTATCCCTCTTCCCCTTAATAAACCGATAAAATGTCTTTGGAGTCTTGAAAATACTGCCCACTAATATTTTTATCACCGCTGTACCCCCACCCTTTTTTTTGCTCTTTTACTTACTTTCTTGAGTTTAGACCTTCACGTTCTCTCCTCTTCTGGGACCTCCATTGACCTGCTCCCTTTATGCCTGTTTTAAGCTTCTCTTTCATTGTTAATTCCATTCTGAATATGTGTAGATATCCCAGGCTCTCCGGGCTGGTTTTCCTACATTTCATCTTTGGTGTAACATGTTGTGGTGACACTCTCATCAATTCCATTGTGAGCATGTGATCCCCACCCCCACCCCCCCACCCCCCGCCCCCACCTATACGCTGTTCTGTTACAGTTTCACCCAGAAGTAACTGTACTGTGGCCAGATCCTATCTTTCTCTTGGTAAGATCTGCCTCCATCATCCAAATTATTTTTAATTTTCAAGCCTTTTTCTTTTGGTCTTTTCCTTAACAAGCTAGAAATGCTTGAGTCACGGTCACTGGTCCTGCAATGCTCTCTCAAACCTGCCTGGCACCTGACTGGCTTCGCTCCCCACAGTCACGCCTATGCACTGCTCTGCCCATCGTTGCATCTGCTCCATGTTGATTTAAGAGTCTCTCTGGAATAAATGTCACGTCATCTTCCCCTCTTTAAAAAAAATCACAGTCCTAATGAATATTTGGAATTGAATTGTCTAAATATAAAAATCCTATTATTGTTTTTACACACCTCAGTGAATTGGTTATATATCTGCTGCTGTGTTTTCTTTTATCTGAGAGTCGGTAATATATCCCCAGCAGTGCATTTGTCATCGTTTTGATCCTAACCTCAACCCACAAAGCGTCATTTGAATACCCTTCCAAGATATGATGCTAGCTAACTGCAGTCATTGACTCCATAATTAATAAGGCGACGCCACCTTCTCTTTTACCCTTCTCCTGTGCTGTCCATAGTTCTTATACCACAGAATATTGAGTTGTCAGCCCTGACCACCCTCAAACACATCTCTGTGATGGCAAAAATGTCACACTGCAAAAATGTCATCTCATTCCCTTATCACACCTGTCGGTCCGATAATATTCCCAACATTAAGGTAAAGGACATCCAGCCTGGAATATAGCACACGGAATACTCTGTACCTCGCAGTTCTTCAGTCATTTACTGTTTGTTATCAAACTGCCTTTCCATGAACTAAAACTGTAACTCTGGGACTGAATGAATAATTGTTGAATTGTAATTTCTTTTTTAATTAATGTGTTAATCAAATGCAACGTTCCAGAACTGAACAGTCAGCTCCAAATACCTTACTTTGCTTCGTGTGCAGAGGGGTCAGCCCTCAGTAATGGAAAAAGTGAGGACTGCAGATGCTGGAGATCAGAGTCGAAAAGTATGGTGCTGGTAAAGCTCAGCGAGTCAGGCAGCATCCGAGGAGCAGGAGAGTGAAAACTTTGAGCACAGTCCCTTCATCAGGAAGACATTGGTGCATTCACATTTTTTCCATTCCATGGGAAATTTGGAAAGTTACTTGCTCAGGAGGGCAGCACTGTATATAGCCCTGAAATGGAAAGCAGTCAATCAGTTGTTTGGACAGGGGGTAGACATAGTAAGGTGAGTACAGACTGATTGAAGTACAAACATAAGGATAGATAAGTCCCCTGGACCAGGCAGGAGGCACCCGAGGTTACCAGAGGAAGTGAGGGAAGAGATTGCTGCGCCTTTGGAGATGATCCTTGCGTCCCCTCTGTCCACTGAAGTATTGCCTGATGATTGGAGGGTGGCAAAAGTTATTCCCTTGTTCAAGAAAGGCAATAGGGATAATCCTGCGAAATACTGGCCAGTCAGTCTTACTTCTGTATTGGGAAAAGTATTGGAGAGGATTCTGAGAAACAGAATTTATGATTACTTGGAAAGTGATAGTTTGATTAGGGATAGTCAGCATGGCGTTTTGAGGGACAATCATGCCTCAAGGAACTTATTGAATTCTTTCAGGATGGGATCAACCACATTGATGAAGGTAGAGCAGTGGATGTGATATACATGGATTTTAGCAAGGTGGTTGATAAAGTTACCATAAGATCGGCTCATTCAGAAAGTAAGGAGGCATGGGGTACAAGGAAACAGGGAAATCTGTGTGTGTGGATACAAATTGTCTGACCTGTAGAAGACTGATAGTGGTAGAACATGGAAAGGATTCATCCTGGAGGTTGGTGACCAGTAGCGTTCTTCAGGAATCGGTTCTGGGTCTGCTGTTCTTTGTGATTTTTACAAATGACTTGGATGATAAAGTGAAAGGGTGCTATAGTCAGTTTTACAATGTAATAAAGATGTTAGAGTTATGGATATTGTTAAGGGCTGTCTTAGCTTGTATTTGGACATTGACAGGATTAGCTGGTAAATGGAAGATGGAGTTCAACTTGGATAAGTGTAAAGCGATTCATTATTTAAGGTCGAATTCGAATGCAGCATACAGGTTTAAAGGCAGGATTATTGGTAGACTGGAGGACCATAGGGATCGTGTGGTCCATATCATAGGATGCTCAATGTTGTCACCCAAGCTGATAAGGTTGTTAAGATGTCTGGTGTTTTCATTAGCCAGGGATTGCGTTTAAGAGCTACAAGGTTACGCTGCAGCGCCAAGAATCTCTCTTGGGACTACACGTGGAATATTGTATTCAGTTCTAGTCGCCTCATTACTGAAAGATGTTGAGACTTCGGAGAGGGTGCCGGGGAGATTTACCAGGATGCTTACGAGACTGGATGGCATGTCTTACAAAGAAGCGTTGAGGGAGCTAGGGCTTTCCTCCTTGGAGCAATAAAGAATGGGAGTTGACTTCATAGACGTGTATAAGATGATGAGAGATATAGGCAGAGTTCATAGCCAGAGACTTTTTCGCAGGGTGGAAATGGCTATCTCGAGCGGGCATAAGTTTAGTATGATTAGAAGAAGGTTTGAGGAGATGTCAGAGGTAGGTTCTTTAAACAGAGAGTGGTGGGTGCTTGGAATGCACTGCCAGCAGCGTTAGTGGAGTCAGCTGCATTACGGATATTTAAGTGACTATTGGATAGACACATGAATGATAGTACAATGAACGGTATGTCAGTTAGTCTGAACTTCGAGTAGGATAAAAGTTCGGCAGGACAAGAAGGCTTGAAGGGTTTGCACTAAGCTGTACTGTTCTGTGTTTTATGTTTCACCCAGCCTCTGGATTCTTTTCAATTGTTGAATGTGTGAGGGAGTGATCTGAGTGAGATTAGGAAGCTGGGGAGGGGCGTTAGCCCAAAACTTCCAGTTATGTTGTTCATTGTTCCATTCACCTGACTGCCAGTGCAATATGTGACGTGTCCTACACCAGACAGGCTCCGCCAAGTTCAGTTATTAACGTAATTCTTGACTTGTCATTTGCTGCTGTTTTCTTCAGATACAATCTGTTGGGTGACCCATGTATTAATCAGATGTTTGCTATGTTTCGTGAATTGCGCAAAAATAAGACGTCAACTATCATTATTCGACTGAACTATAATCTCTGAAAAGAATTAGGCTGATTCTAAATTTATGGAACAAAACTATAAACTCCTGTCAAGATTTTCTAACACAGAAATAAAGAATGTACATTTTATTTTGTATCAAACAAACAACATGGATGTAACTCTTTTGGTGATCAGAATTACACACACAATGTCAGGATTCAAAATAATGCATTGTCACTCCAACATTTTGAAAGTGGTTGGCTTCTGAGTGATTACATGTTCAGGGTGAGCTAACGATTGAATAATCAAATAGAATTAGCATTCTTATATATTTATATATATCAATCAGTTCAATTTCTCACTAAAATGTACAAGCTTCAGCTATTTGTCAGCGAATTAAAAATGGCTATAGTTCAAAATGCTCTGTGAATATTACACTAACTAAATGATTTGTGCTATCAAATTTTAGTGAACGACAATTTGAAAACGTTTAACTTTTAGAAAGAATGTCATTTAATTTGAAATGCAGACAGTGAACAAAAACGATGAGCATATTATCGTGTAAGTGAAAAGTCAAACCTTTTCTAAGTGATTTGTGCCAAAGCAATGACAGATTTGTTTTCGTAATTGGAATTCAACATTTCAAATATTCATATTCTGAGTAATAATTAGATTATTTAATGAAGCTGACCTTGCAGTAGTTGCATTTTAAATGCTTATGCTGCACTAAATAATCAGATATTCGTGAGTATTTACAATGGGAAATAATCGGATACTGACTTTTATTCGCATCAGACACATGATAGAGTGCAAAACCTTAAAGTACAGGAGGAGTCCATTGGCCACTGTGTGTGCATCAGTTCCAGGAATGTCTCCCAAGCCCCTCCCATTTGCCAGCCCTATCTCTGCAGCCTGTTAAATTCATATTTCCAAATGCATATCCAGTTCTATTTTTTAATGTTCATCCACAACGCTCCCAGGCAGTTCCATTCCAAATCCTAACAACTCTCTCAATAAAGAAGTGTTTCCTTATCTCATTCCTGGCTCTTTTGCTGACAAGCTTGAAATTAGAACTCCTTGATGCTGTAATGCCAACTAACGGAAACAGAGTATTCCTGTTTTACTCTACAACGTTTTTTCATACTTTTGAGCACTGCAATAAGTTCACATATTTGTCTGTTCTGCTCAAGCAAAAATAATCCTTGCAAGAACTGTTACAAGCACTACATCGGAAAAAACAGTCAGAAAACTGGCCACCTGGATACATGAACAACAACTGGCCAGAAGAAAAAGACATGACCCACTATCACTGGTATCCTTACTTATAGATGAGGAAGTACACGATTTAGACTGGGTCTGCATATCCATCTAGGACAAGCCAAACAGAGACACGCACGAGAATTCCTAGAAAAATAACATTCCAACCTGAACTCTATCAACAAACATATCGATTTTGATTCCATCGAACACTCTCTGACAAAAAGAACTGGACATAAAATCACCAATACTGGAAATTACATCACTGACTCAAGGAAACCTAAACACATAAATAGCAAATGGGACATAATACCAGCACTTCACCGAAGGCTCACTGATAATGTTCCCTAGTACAGTGATGAACCATCTGAAAATGAACTCTCCAACTCAGCGAGCAAACTGACATCCAGAAGAAGCACAATTTCTCTCATCCTCCCTTTAACTAAATACTTCATTCCACTTGTCATTCCGATTATTTTAAGGTTATTTGCATTCTTTTGCAAAGTAATATAGTGTCTTTCTGTGTGTGTTTGAATGTGTGTGTGTGTATATGATAGAGAGAGAGAGACAGCGAGCGAGAAAGAGAAAGAATAATCCTCTGTAATCCGTGGATTACTCCCCGTGCCATGTGGAAAAGAGAGAAGGATGAGGAAGACACTAAAGCTTAAAATGTTGTTAAAAATCTAGTTCAGGGGTGAGAGTTCCAGATTGTTGTATCATTGGGATCTCTTCCAGGACAGGTGGGGACCTGAACAAAAAAGACAGATTGTATCTTAACTGTACAAGCACCATCATCCTTGTGGGGATATTTTCTAGTACAAGTCAGATGGATTTGAATAAACTAGGAGAGTGAGAACCAAAGCAGAATATCAGGAACTGAGCAGAAGGTTCGGTGAATAGGACATCAGGCACGGCCAGTCTAATGACCGTGCCGAGAGAAGGAATCAAAACAGTGAGTTGGGAGTTGGAATAAATTATAGAGAGGAGGTGCAGGTTTTTCAGAGATTAACAAGTAAGGATGGAGAGTGTGGGGGATGTGAGGGAGTGAGGTGTGTGGGATCAGGGAGACAGTGCACAAGAAAATGTTAAATGGGAAAGAGGTTGGGCTGGGAAATTCCATGATAAACAACTGGCAGCAAAATACAGGAAAACTTGCTGCTTGTAAAAGTGAATACCTGGAAAAGAATTTATTATGCTTCAGATAAAGAACACCCTTATTGCTGGAGGTCTGTATTATAATGGAGGAAAAGCTGTCTTCATATTATGGCTGTAGCTTTACTAATGGTTGCATACAGCTCGAATAGTGTCAGTGTTGTTGTTGGACAGCATCCACTGAGAATATGAATTCCACTGGATGGTCCCAGAGATGGCTGGGCTGCCTTTGGTTGAGTGAGTGCTGAAGATGCATGAGATGATGCTGGTTTGTAATATAACCACTTACTGAGTACAGTCAAAGGAACAAAGCAGCAACTGCCATTGTTAATTGTTTCAGAATATACCAGAGTGTTCATGGCTGCCACTGCAAAGAATCATGCAAGGAAAAACAGGCCTATCACGTCTGTGCCAGCAAGTGCATATCCAAAGACATTTTAACCGTTTGTGAGGTTACCTGCCTCAACCACCCATCGAGACAAAGCATTCCAGATTCATACCATCCTCTCAGTTCGAAACACATTCCACAAATCCTGTCTCAATCCCCTGACATTCACTTTAAAAGTGTGTCTCTTTGTTTTTGATCCTTTGACGAAGGAAAACAGCTGTTGTCTGTTCATCCCCTCCATACCCCATTTGCTCTTGTACACCTGTACCATATTCCCTCCTTAACTTTCTCTGCTGCAAAGAAAAAAGGAGCAAATTTAGCCCTCCTCTTTCATACTTACTTTTGAGTACTCATTTGTCTTGTTACTTCTGACTTGCATCTTCCCAAATTATCGGTGTTAAGTTTCATCAGGCCATTGATCTGGCTATCTGAATAATTTGTTTATATCCTCCTGTAGCCTAACCCTTCCCTCCTGACTGTGACCCACCCCCAGCCCATTTTTGTGTCATCCACAACATTGATCATCATTTCACTGCTCCCCACCACCACATTCTCACAATCGTCATTTCTGAATATCACAAACAAGCCGTGATTTCCTTCCTGTTCTCCAGATGTTATTTAGATGATTATTGGACAATTACAGTCTCTTGCTTTTCCTATTTTGGTGAATTTATGAGTGATGTAGTTAACGCATTTTATGAGGGATCCACAATTAACATTTTCGACACAGAGTTGAATTCACCTTTTACACTCCTCCCCTCTGCATGTTTTGTTTATAAACATTGTAAATAATTTAGGATAAACTAGGATTTGGCATTTTGCGGTAGAACATTAGCATTTTGTGTGGCACTGTTCTTTATAACATTCCCTGCAATAGCCAGAGCTGAAGAAATTTTTCATCTGCAGGATGGACATGCACTCATTCATTGTTTGTTTTAAGCAGCGAGTGTGATGAGGATAAATATTCAAATAAATTCTATATTATGGGCAAACTGCAGAAGATCAAATCATATTCTCATATCCACCTTGAATTGGAAGCAAATATATACTGTAAAAAAATCAAAAATATTGAAACACCACCGGAGGGGAGAAAGAAACATGTCGTCTGTACTTGATGGAGATATAGAAATATATAGTACATGTACAACATGAACAAGAATCAAGTGATAGAAGAGAAAGTACAAGAAATCCTTTCTTAATTTTGAATGGAAACCAGATCCCGATTTTCTTGTACAGTGATGTTTTCTCATCCAATCTCACTTCCTCAAAAGCAAGCTTTTCCCTGTCCCTAAAACTTCATCTGCCTTTCTTCCTCCTCTGTCCTACTCTTTTCTTACAGTCCTACTTCCCTTGCACTGCCCCTCCTGCTGCTACATTCTCTTCTACTGATGATCTCCCTTCACACTCTTCTTCTGCCACTCCCCTGTAAGTTACACCAATTCCCCAGTTACTCCCACTTTCTCTGGCTATTCCTTCCCCATTTTGCTTTCCAACTGGGATGATGGGAGCTACTGGCTTCTGGGCTGCTATTGAGCATCAGTGAATGATGAGATTGAGATGATCAATGTCCAATAGGAACTGACAATAGTTGTTTCTGTCACTGTGTGATGCACCGTAAACACGGTGGTTTTGTTCCCCATGGTACAGAGTGGAGTGTCTTTCTGTCTCTCTGTCACAGCGCTTAATCAAACAGCCTCATCACAAATAGGACAAACCTCTCCTCACAGTCAGAAATCCATGCATCAGTTTTACCTTAAACATTGTGATTAGAGTGAGCACATTGTTCTAACAGGCTGTGTACTGGCCTTTTATTCTTTATTCATTTAACTGATCTTCCAATATCAGTTGAGGTGAGATCAGAGTAACTTGCATTGCATTAAAGTAGTATTTGACTCCTGTGACATCAGAGATCCTGAGTAAACTGTGGTCACTGGGAATCGCAGGAGATTTTGCGCTGGTAATTTCCTCACTAAACAATAACACCTTCCCCAGAGCTATTGGGAATGCCAAATAAACTCTGCCCTTGCTAGTGCCTTCCAAAACCATTGATAATTTTTTCTTGTTAATAACATCAAGACTTATTATATTTTAAAGTTTGGTCTAAAGTCTCCGAAAAAAATAAGACCTTGCTGCTTGAGCGTCACTCCATTGAAATAAGGATGTTACAATAAGTATACCTTCCCAATTATAGTCAATCATTTACTTTCTGAGGTCTGATCGTGCGATATCAGTACCACTGAGATCAACGTTTTCTCTGTCCAGCAGAATCGCATTATATTGTCTAAAGACTGCACCACTCTACAATTCTAATTTATTCACCGGCTCATTCGTCATGCTAAACAGATGCACTGGGCACACAATTTGCAACAAGGTAGAGATGCCCTTGACCCTCTGGAACCTTCCTCCCCTCCCATACCTGCCCACTGACTCCATGCCCTCCCCCAACTCCACCTCCTATCGTTTATTCACCGTCCCTCCTTAACTTCCACTCTCTGATGCTGAATGTTCTGTACTCAGAAAATATCTGAACATTACCTCTCTGTGCCCCCACTTTAAGGAATTTTAGGCATGACATTTAGTTGAGCTCTTCCGCTGTGTTCGCCTCAGTGCCCATTTCTTTGAGCAATATTCCTCTCCCTGTTCCAAATATGCCGTTACCCAGCTCCAACACGCTCCCTCCACCTGGACTCCTCCCTCTGGCCTTTACCTGAACGAAATCGGTTCGTTGAGAAATCTCAACTTGACATTGGTTGTCGTAATTTCTCTACACTTGCCTCACCAAATCCATACTATCAATGTCCGAACAGCCTATACTCCATGTGCTTAGGTCCAACTCTGACTGTGTTATTCAGCCTGTGCTGACAAGGGTGGTGCTGCTATAGTCTGGTGAACTGACCTCGACATTGCAAAGGTTGAACGCCCACTCTCAGGTACTGCCTCTAATCTCCCCCTGGACCATGACCCTACCATGGCACATCAGGCAATTGTATCAACTATGATAACTGACCACATTTCATCTGGAGATTTCTGCCCCACTCGCCCCACGCCCCTAACTGCCCCCGAGCTGATAATCCTCTGATAGCAGAGCTCGCTTCTATCTCCTCTCAAAAGTTCACAAACAGAACAGCCCAGGCAGACCCATTGCTTCAGCCTGCTCCTGCCACACGGCGGAAGTGCACGGATACACACTTGGGCCCCAGCTATGCCTGTTTCTTCCTGGGGGACATCGACCATTCCCTGTTCGAGTTCTCCTCCAGCACCCATCCACAAATCTTTGTCCGATACACAGATGATATCATCGCTGCTGCATCTCTCTCTTGTCCGGAATTGGAAAAGTTCACCGATTTCACTTGGAATTTGAAACTCTCCATCACTTTCACCTGGTCGATCTCTGGCTCCTTACTTCCTTTCCTCAACATTTTTGCTTCCATTTCTGGGGATAGCCAGGCAACTGATATCCAGTATTAACCCACCGACTCCCACAGGTTCCTGGAGTATACATCCTCACACCTGGTTTCCTGCATAGAGTCAATTCCATTCCCCCAGTTCCTCCGTCTCCACCGCATTGCTTCTGATGATACTCAATTCAACAAGGAAGCCTTTCAAATGTCCACCTTGTTCCTCAATCAAGGGATTCCCCATCACTGTTGTCAACAGGGTCCTCAACTGAGTCTGATCCATCTCCTGCACTTCTAGTCTGCCCCTCCCCTTCCCTCTCGCAACGGAGTTTCCCTTGCACTTGCCTACTATCCCAGCAGCATTCACATGCAGAGGATCATCAGCCCACATTTCCCCCACCTTCAGCGAGATGCCCCACCTGCACATATTCACCTCTCCTCCCTTGTCCACCTTCTAGAGGGATTATTCCCTCCAGGATACACTGGTCTACTCTTTATTCATTCCCACCACAGGTCCACTTCACTTTCCCCTGCCGGAGGTATGACACATTCCCATTTAGATTAGATTAGATTAGATTACTTACAGTGTGGAAACAGGCCCTTCGGGCCAACAAGTCCACACCGCCCCGCCGAAGCGTAACCCACCCATACCCCTAGATCTACATCTACCCCTAACCTAACACTACGGGCAATTTAGCATGGCCAATTCACCTGACCTGCACATCTTTGGACTGTGGGAGGAAACTGGAGCACCCGGAGGAAACCCACGCAGACACGGGGAGAATGTGCAAACTCCACACAGTCAGTCGCCTGAGGCAGGAATTGAACCCGGGTCTCTGGTGCTGTGAGGCAGCAGTGCTAACCACTGTGCCACCGTGCCGCCCATTTACCTCCCTCCTCATCAGTATCAAAGGGCCCAACTATACCTTCGAGGTGAAGCAGCACCTTACCAACATTTCCCACAATCCAGTCTACCTCATGCGCTGCTCACAATGTGGTCTCCTCTACATTGGGGAAATGAAGGGTAGACTGGGTGACCGCTTCACAGAACATCCAAGTTGGACCGCTGCAGATGACTCTGAGCTTTCAGTTGCCTGCCAGTTTAACAGCCCATCCTGTTTCCTGACCAATATCGCTGTGTCAGGCTTGCTGCAGTGTTCCAGGCAAATTCAACGCAAGCTAAAAGAACTACACCTCATTTTCCATGTGCGGACTCTGCAGTCCTTTAGACTCAAAATCAAGTTCAATAATTTTTGGGCCTGAAATCCCCAAAGTCCTAGCCCCCTATCCATACACCAGGCCGAGTTGTCACATAGCCTTCCATTACTCACACCCTATTGTTAGCTACTAACAGTCTCCATTAAGAGCTATCCAGTCTCTTCTGCATATAAAACAACATTTTCCGTGTTACTATCAGTTCTGAGGAAGGGGCACTGGACCTGAAACGTTAACTCTGATTTCTTTGCACAGATGATGCCAGACCTGCTGAGCGATTACAGCAACTTCTGTTTTGTTTCAACATTTTCATCGCAAGGTCTCACAATGCAATACGTCATCGATATTTAGAGCCCTGTCAAACATAGGAACTTTGTAATTTCTCATTTAAAATCAATAACAAATTACTCGAGATTCAACTAAGATAACAGCTTTGCTGCTATCATTCAGATCAGACACTTTGTCACAGTTCAGAAAGAAGAAAGAAATCAAAAGAGCTGGAGCGAAACTCAGTAAATCTGGCAACATCTGAACAGAGATGCAAAAAATTAACCTTTGATTCTAATAGGACTTTTCAGAACAGTGTCACATCATATTACATATGTTGATTGTGCTGCTCTCTGCAGACACATCCTCACGTTTTTTGTTTATCCAGCATTTTCTGTTTGCATTTCATGTTTCCATTATCACTTTATTGCATGTTTCTTGACAGGTCTACATGTTGACCTTGGTAATGTTTGGACAATGTGGTACTTTCATGTTTCTATTACTGTTGGTGTGTCTGTGATACCTGAATTACAGCCGAAATCTGTCTCTTCTTTAAGATCAAAAGTAAAAAGAAAATCTCAACATCTTGTAAATCTCAGGAAATCTATTTTGTTTGACAATACATTTTAGAGGCAGCTGAACTTCATGAAATAATAGCAGTAGTTTTTTGATGATGGAACACTTGTGTCCTTCATTGAACAAGCTTGTCTCCCCAATCTCCAAAAGCTTTCAATGCATAACATAGAATTATTACAGCAAAGGTGGTGAAAACTCAGCCCATTGTCTTTTCCAGTTTGGAATGAGCGATATTTCTACAGTCATTCTCTTGAATTGTCACCACACCCCTGTACAGTTTGTTATTAGCATCTGCTTTTAATTGCAAGCATCCTGCCAGATATGAACAACATGATCAATCTCAAACAAAAACAGACGTTGGAGGGAAAGCTCAGCAGGTCTAGCCGTATCTGTGAAGAGACATCAAAGTTAATGCTTCAGATGCGGTGACACTACTCAATCTGTATTCCCAATGATGAAATGGTGTGTATTTATACTATAGTTCACTTTATCACATTTACAATTATCCGGTTCACTTCACATTGTCATTGAGCATTACATATCCCAAGCGTTGGCTCGTTCCTTGTTGTGAACTATATTTAATTCTATCTGACGTTAAGAGTGATGATGACTGGGGAATATCATTGTACTCCCCATTGCAGTCTCCACAGCCACTATCCCCATTCCGCCCGATCTACTCGGTAAGTCTGACTTATTAATTCATAAGTCTTAATGAATAAGTTCACTTTTGGTTTTGGGCTGAGGGGAAAAAAGGTGAAAAATTATTGCTTTACAGCAAATAAAACTGCATTAAGATGTTTGTCAATTTGTATAAATTAATTACTGAAGCATATTCTATATGGAAGGTCCAACGTTTCTTTATTAGAGCAGTGAGAGGACCATTCAGAGAAGTCCACACTTCCTGTCTATGTTCAGGGCAATTGTGCCCAGTGACAGTCTGTTGGCTGGGGTTTGTTCCCGTGAAGGAGAGATCAGCACAGTAACAACATCCTGACTGTGTTTCTTTATTTTGTGGAGGGGCAGAGATTCCGGGTATGATGACGACAGCATTGCAAACGTACATCAAGGCAGAGTATTCTAGCCTGCGATCAGAAAACTTCCATCATTCTCCCTCACAACTGACTTCACTCGAGGAATTGGCGATGGGAGATGTGACCAATAGCCAGCAATGTCAGAATCCAGTCCAGTCCAGTCCAGTTATATTGTGAACTGAATGTGCTGCATTGAAAGCTAGACCTGTTTGCTCAGTGACCGCGATTGATGTCAGTCTCCATGCATTGTAACTGTGCCCTATTGGTGAGGGGCTTCACTCAGTGCGCTGTCCCAGCCGAGGAGCCAATGCATCAGCTTCAACAGTAACAGAGATCAGCAGCTGGAGAGACGTGGAGAGGACAGATCTGAATCTGCGAATAATGGACTGGATAATTACACAAATGGAGAGGAGGCTTTCCTTGGGTCTTTACAACATTTCCCTCTGTCGGAAATGTTTACCTTATCGGATATTAGTGGTGCTGATTGGGCGGAGTGGAGAGTGTGTTACTCCTGGTGGAGGAGCGACGCTCCGAAATCTAGTGCACTTCCAATTAAACTTGTTGGACTATAACCTGGTGTTGTGTGATTTTTAACTTTGTACACCCCGGTCTAACAGCGGCATCTCCAAATCATAACCTATTCTCGCTATTGTTGATGTTATCTACCTCTGTCCATTCATTAAGCCCATAAACAATTTTGAACTTCATTGCAATTTCTATTATCTATATTTGCCAATGAAAAAAACTTTTATCTTCAATTTCAATTGCAGTTTCCATTCATCTGAATTGCAGACCAATCCCTTACAAACATCTGAGAACAAAACTGTGCACAACCTCGAGATCTCTTATTGCCCTGAACTGATTTATGTATCTTGTTCTCTCTGTCACGAACCCTGTCGACTACCAGGTCATAATATCCCCAGTCTCCATCTCTGCGTCAGTGCTGTGGCTGAACAAACCATTGTCTGCTCGTTGGTAAAATTCAGACTTTATGTTTCAAGCTCTCTTCTGGCCACTTTTCCAGTTACAAGTATTTCAATCACAAAATTGTTCTTGTCTCAGACGTTCCTTCATGATTAGGACAATGTATCAGAGTAGGAATGTCGCTGGATGTAATTCAGGAGCAAAGCTTATTAAACGAAAGACATTGTTTCAAGCGATTTGTTTCAAGTCCTACCACAGCTGATGGCAGAACTAAATAAAAATGATAAGAATTGGAATAAAAGTGAATTTCACGAAAAACAACTATAAAACCACATTTTGTCTGAACATTTTCCTGTTTCACTGATGACCTTCGGTAAAGAAATCTAATGTTACTACCCGTTCTGGGTTAAGTGTGACTTCAGACCCATATCAATGTGCTTGACTTCATATTGGCTTGTGGAATGTCGTCAGAGTCAGGACAATTAGTGATGTTTAACAAATGTTGCCCTGGGCAGAGATGCCGACTTCCCATGGAATAACAAATTTGAAGGTTAAACAAATTTGAAAGATGCTGGAGATCTGAAATTGCATAAATAATGCAAGGAAAAGATCAGAAAGTGCTGGGAAGCTTTTCTGAACTGAAAGCAGCTGGAAAATAGTGTGAACAATGCTGGTGACAGGGAAGTCAGCTTTGAAGGGCAGGAGGAGTGAGTTGAATCGATAGAGAAAGAGAGAGATAGAAGACAAAGAGCAAACAAAGGGAATGATGATCAGCTGGGGTGGAAATAAAATGTGAGATCCACCTCATTTCTTTTTAACTTTTCAAATCTTCCTGAATATCACGCCCATGCTGCTACACGTATCCCCCGCTTTTAAAAAATTCGCATTTTGCCATTTCCCTTTCCGAAAAACCTCCATTACGTCCTGTTTTCACTAATCAAAAGAAATCCGTAGAGGATTTTCACTTTTAACAAGAAAATTAAATTTTCCCCACATAAATTAATGATACCTCACTTTATGCCTTTTCAGCTTATGAAAGGCTTTGTCGGAACACTCTACTTTCAGATACCGAGGGCAATCTCTATCTATCTAAGATCATGTTTAAAGTGATTTGATCCCACCTGTCTGTGTTCCCTGAGTGTCGTCATGTTCTTATATTTATTAATGGGATATAGGTATCGCTGGGTGTGCCAGCATTAGTTCACTTTGTTGATTGCCCTTGAGAAGACCTTGAGCCTCACAGGGCACTTACACAGAGTGAGGCGGACAAGGTGACAGCAACACAGGAGCAGTGCGATTCAAGATCGAATTTAGCAAGATTAATATTATTTGAAAAGTTAGAGATGTCAATTCGCCAGTGTAATTAGGGTGGGGAAGAAGGTGTTCCTGAGTATACTGGTCCATGTTTTCAAGTCTCTGTATCTTCTCCCTTTTGGAAGAGGTTGTGGGAGATCATTACCAGTTTGGGAGAGATATTTGATGTTGCCAGCCATTCGCTGACAATGAGAAGTATAAATGGATGGAAGGTTGTCCTCCATGATAGTATGGGCTGTGCACACAACCGTCTCTAGTTTCTTATGGTCCTGGGAAGAGCAGTTACCGTCACACTATTATGTGGAGTTTGCTTTCAGTTGCCAGTATGCAGAGCACTGGGAGAAGGCAGTTCCAAAATATTTAGATGTAACAATTGGTTGTTAAATGGATATCTAAATTCTGGTTGCTGTTTTGACAACAATTGAAATTTAACCAATAAATTGAAATTATGTTTAAGATACCAAAACATAATTGAATTTATTGTATTGCCAACATCCAACCAAAGAGCCATCACATGCTTCAAAAGAATAGAGAAGCCATCACCATCACAACGAGAGAGAAAGAGATGGACATGTAGAAGGAGAGAGAGAACACAGCGAGGCAAACAGAAGGACAGTCAGTAAAACAGAGAAAGGAAACAAAACAAGAAACAAACATTCACAAGAACAGGGAGAAGGGGAGATAGTAAGTTATGGGAAAGAAACAGAAGACAGATAAAAGGAAAATACTAGGAAACAGACAGTGTGAGAGAAATAGTGAGATACAAAGCACACAGGGAGTGGGGATGGGGTCACAGTGTGCTGGGGGTGGTGAATGGGAGGTTCTGGGGCTGTGGACCAGAGACAGGTGGAAGTGAGCACTGTAGTAACTGGGGGAAGGGAAGTAAGGATTTACTTTGACCTTTACCAAGAAATGCAGACAAAGCTTAGTAAACAATGATGTACAGAACAATGGCTATAAAATATGTTTGAGAGCCATGCAGGTTACAATGCACAGGGCGTGTGCGAGGCGAGATCAGCAGGAACAAGATCAGCATTATCTGAGATTAGGGAGTCCACTCATCAGTCTAATAACAGTCAGGAAGAAGCTGTTCCTGAACCAGCTGCTCAGTGTTTTCAAGCTTTTGTACCTTTTAGTCTGAGGGAAGAGGTTGGAGGAGACCATTACTGGGGTCTGATGGGTCATTGCTAATCTTATAACAAAGAACATTCCAGCACAGAAACAGGCCATTCGGTGGTCCGAGCCTGCGCCAATCCAAATCCTCTATCTAAACCTGTCGCCTATTTTCTAAGGATCTGTATCCCTTTGTTCCCAGCCATTCATGTATCTTTCCAGAAACATCTTAAAATAAACCACTGGTCACAGTTCTCCATTTTGAGAAACTCCCTCCCCTTACTACTCTCTGCCTCCTGTTGCCCAGCCAGTTCTTTATCCACCAGCTCGTGCATCATGTGACTTCACTTTCGACATACCTCGACCATGGGGAAATATACCAAACGCCTTCCTGAAGTCCACGTACATGACATTTACATTGCCTCCTTCATCAATCAACTTTGTCACTTCCTCAAAGAAATCTATTGATTTGGTAAGACATGACCTTCTCTGCACAAAACCATGTTGCCTATCACTGATAAGACTATTTTCATTCAAATAAGAATAATTCCAATCTCTGGACCCTGTTTTTGTCGAGTTTTTTACAATCTCCCCGTGTCTGCATTGGGAGAATTAACTTGTTTCTCTCTTCACAGTATGTTTCTATGTTTGTTTCAGGTTTCCACCATCTGCAGTATATTATACTTGTATTTGATGGAGAATTGCTGCAAATATGACGGGTTTATTGTAAAAGTGGCACTGGTGCTCGGGCTCCCAGAGTACATGGGAATCTTGCCCAGCTACTGATGTGAGTGCATGTCTCTGATTACCGACTCCGTCTCTCTCGAGCCCTGAGTCCATCCGTTATTGCATGCATCCTTTCACCGAGCCATTCTGGGGTTCCCCACACCCCATCGCCTGGCACTGGATGCTCCCTACGCAAGGAGCGCACAAAGACACTGGGCACTTTCTGACACGCTGGGGATCCGGGTTAAAGCCCCAGCCATTAAAAGGAACAGAATAGCTAAAATCCAATTGAACAGAAAAGCAGAGTAAACAGGCTGAATGACAGCCATCTGTTGTGACATTTTCAGGACTTTTGGATTAATTTCTGTTTATCCACGTCCATCTACAAATATATACTCCATATGTATACCTTGTCACACAGGTTTGGTGAAGGTGATAGATATTAGATCCTATGGTCATTGCGACTGATTCGTTGGGCTCCACTTTCATAGTTAATGAGATCACACTAAGTTTTTATTGTCAAGTCTATCCATTTCAAAGTAAAGATCGTGCCGGAGTTATGCTGAAAGGATTTTTGAATGTTGAAGAGACTAGATTATGCCATGTGCCAGTGAAGTTAGGAATAGGAAGGCAGTATAGTGAAAAACCTGGCCAAAGAGCTGGTAGGATAGGCAGCACTTGCAATATGTGGATCATTGGGATTCCCGGATCGGTACGATATACACAAGAAGGACTGGATGCATCTGAACTGGCAGCAATCTCCGATATATGGGTCATTGGGACTCCTGGGTCAGTATGAAATACACAAGAAGGACGGGATGGACATGAACCGGCAGCAATCTCCTGGCAGGCAGGTTTGCTATTGTCACTCAGGAGGGTTTAAACTCGTGTGGTGGTGGGGGGGGGGGGGGGTGGGGTGTAGGGGGGGAGCCAGAGCAGTACGTCCACAAGCACATGACTGAAGAGTAGTTCGAGACTAATCCCAGTACAGCTAAGACCAACAACAAACTGGCAGAGGGGAGTGAACACAATGGGACTGGCAGTCGGAGTATGCTGATTTTAATGTGAGCAGTATGACAGGCAAGACAGATGAGCTTGGAGTTTGAATGAGTAGATATAACTATGATATAAATATTACAGAGATTTGTTTGAGAGAGGGATCAGAAAACTGTCAATCCAATGGGTCCAAAGAGAGTTGAAGAATGTGCATTGAGAGGCTGGAGACTGTTGTTTGAAGCATAATAATTATCCAGTAGTTTATTGGAATTGGACAGTGTGTGATGAAATGTACAGATAGAAGGGACAATGGAGGAAACAGAAATTGTCTGTTTGCAATATTTTCTGCTTTACTGACAGTCTTTTCTAATCTCCTATTACCAGAGAATAGACGAGGAGAATTTACATCAGGGAAACTCAAACCAAGTATCAGGTCAGGATCTGAAGGAGTTGGGCTGAAGTGTATTTATTTCAATGGAAGAATTATTATGGTTAAGACCGATGAAGTGACAGCCTGAATCCGTGCATGGGACTATGATGTTGCAGCTTTACAGAGACTTGGTTGAGAGAGGGAAAGGACTGGCCATTTAACATTCCAGGGTTTCATCGTTTTATGCGAGGTGGAGAGAAAGGTAAAAGAGGTGGACGAGGTGTTTTAATAATCGGGAGAATGCTACATCTGTACTTGAAGAGGACATACAGGAGGGACTATCCACTGCAGCAATATGGTTAAAGCTCAAAAATAAGATGGCTGCAAGCATTGAGTTACTATAATCCCCCGCCCAACAGCCACGGACGTATTGAGGTACAGATATTTACGTCGATTAAGGAAAGGTGTATTAAAAAATCAGAGAGGTCATAGTGAGTGACTTTAAGATCTCCAGTAATGACTGGGAGTCCCTTGGAGCAAGAGGCTTCGACGGGGCAGAATTTATTAACTGCAGCAGTATGTGGATTGTCCAACGAGAGGAAGAACCATACTGGATCTCGTATTGGCTAATGATCCTGGCCAGGTCACTGACCTTTCAGTGGGACATAATTTTAGAAACAGTGGTCACAGCTCCTTCAGATTTAAGATAGTTACGAACATGGATAAGTCAGGACCTTGTGTGAAGCTACTGAATTGGCGGAAGGCAAATTCCGTGAGCATCAGGCAGAGCTAGGCCGTGTCAATTGGGAGGAGCTGCTATCAGGGAAATCCACATTTTGTATGTGGGAACTGCTTGTTAAATTCTGACAGCATAATCATCTGGTGATAGTCCTCCCGCCTGCACGAATTTCAATCTATTTTGTTTGAACAGATGTTTCAAGGCCGCTGCATATCAGACAACAGGAAGAGATAAAGGATGATCCTGCACTGTGTCCTTCGCAGGACCAGCTTGTCTCTCTAGGCACCTGATGTCTTTATTGTGCTGAAGTCTTCATTGTGGTTCAGAGAGCTTCAGAATTAATAGAGCACTGAACGAAGCCGTTTAGACAATTGTACAACGATGAGCTCTCCAACATCACAATTTGAAAACAGAGAGAACTGTGTGTGTGTGTGTGTGTGAGAGAGAGAGAGAGAGAGAAAAATTAACAGATAAAAAGGAAGTGAAGAGAGATAAAAGGAATGGAGGGAAAATGGAGCGACAGAGTGAGTGAGATCAAGGGGTGTCAGACGAGTGTGAAGTTAGATCAGAAGACAGCATGAGGACAAACATACAGAAATTTTATTTAGAAATTCCCACAGACTGCAAGCCCTTTGTCTGGTGCCATACCCTGTGAGCACTATGCTGTCATCCCAGCCAGATCATTTATCGCCAATAATTTCACAGAACCGGGTTGCTGACTGCTGAACAACTTCCAAAATAACAATAGATTGGTTCCAGGGAGAAGGTGAATTAATTTAACAATTCTGGGCCAACAGGAACTTGTCGTCACTCTAGACAATGTGTGAGACAGGGCGAGAGAGTCTCAGTGAGGGGGATCACTGACTGGGGGGAAATCAGTACCTCAGCTGTGGGTCAAATAATGACCAATAAAGCTTGAATACCTCGTCCATGGTTTTATAATTCACATTTCAATTCATATAGCTCCACATCGTAAGTGAATTTTAACAGACTTGTCTCTTTGTATTTTTCATGTTTTGGTATGTGCTGAAACGCTTGTTTTTTGTCCCAGTATTTTGTGTTGAATAAACACATTTTATTGTTGTGGTTTTGTTCGCCAAGCTGGGAATTTATGTTGCAGACGTTTTGTCCCCTGTCTAAGTGATACCCTCAGTGCTTGCGAGCCTCCTGTGAAGCGCTTCTGTGATTTTTCCTCCGGCATTTATACTGGTTTGAATCTGCCGCTTCCGGTTGTCAGTTCCAGCTGTCCGTTGCAGTGGTCGGTACATTGGGTCCAAGTCGATGTGCTTATTTTTTGAATCTGTGGATGAGTGCCATTCCTCTAGGAATTCCCTGGCTGTTCTCTGTTTGGTTTGTCCTATAATAGTAGTGTTGTCCCAGTCGAATTCATGTTGCTTGTCATCTGCGTGTGTGGCCACTAAGGATAGCTGGTCGTGTCGTTTCGTGGCGAGTTGGTGTTCATGGATGCGGATCTTTAGCTGTCTTCCTGTTTGTCCTATGTAGTGTTTTGTGCAGTCCTTGCATGGGGTTTTGTACACTACATTGGTTTTGCTCATGCTGGGTATCGGGTCCTTCATCCTGGTCAGTTGTCTGAGAGTGCCTGTTGGTTTGTGTGCTGTTATGAGTCCTAGTGGTCGCAGTAGTCTGGCTGTCAGTTCAGAAATGTTTTTTATGTATGGTAGTGTGGCTAGTCCTTTGGGTTGCGGAATGTCCTCGTACCGTTGTCTTTCCCTTAGGCATTTGTTGTTGAAATTGCACCGGATCATCAACGCCACACTCACAGGAATCCGATTCGCGAGAGAGGAAGAAAAGGACAACCAACTCCCATTATCGAAGTGATGGTACAGAGAACACCGAACGGAGAATTCACCACAAAGGTTTACAGGAAATCCACACACACAGATCAAATCCTGAACTACGAAAGCAACCACCCCAACACACACAAAAGAAGTTGCATCAAGACACGATTCAAAAGGGCCACAACACACTGCAGAAACATCACAGAAGCGCTTCACAGGAGGCTCCCAAGCACTGAGGATGTCACCTCGACAGGGGACGAAACGTCTGCAACACAAATTCCCAGCTCGGCGAACAGAACCACAACAACGATCACCCGAGCTACAAGTCTTCTCACAAACATTAAACACATTTTATTACTGAGGAAGAAATAACCTGTTCTGATGGGACAGTCTTCGTCTGAACCGTGCTGGGACCAGAGTCCAAGTGAATCCTAACCAAGGATGTCGACAGAGCTTTAAACTGATTAGGAGTGTGTGTGTGTGCGCGCGGGGTAGGGGTTTCCTTATAGAGTTTAATGAGAAAAGAGGAGGTAAGAGCACAGAGCTCAAGAGAGGTTATTAAAATCTTCAGCATAGACGCAAATAGAACAGAGTGTATGGAAAATGTAAGCAATCAAACTTCAATCACACTGAACAAACAAATGGCAATAGAAGAGGAAACGTTAACACAAGATTGAAGGGTTATATCAGAATGCGAGCAGTATAAGGAATAGGGTATATGAGCTTGTGGCATAGATTGAAATTGGTAGGTATGACGTAATGGGCATCACAGAGAAGTGGCTGCAAGGGGATCAGGATATTCAAGGACATATATCGTATCGAAAAGATCGAGACAGTGGATTTACATTATTAATAAGAAATGAAATTTAATCAACAATAAGAAAGAAAGTAAGGTCAGATGGTGTAGAATCTGCATGTTAGAATTGAGGAACCACAAAGGTAAGACAACCACAGTTGGAGACTTGCACAGGCCTCCAAAGAGTCGTCAGGAGCTGGGGCACGAGATACACCAGGAGATAGAAAAGATCTGTAGGAAAGACAACGTTACAGTGATCATGGGGGATTTCAATATGCAAGTGAAATGGGAAACCAGTTTGGTAGTGAATCACAAGAAAAGGAATTTGAGGAATATCTACGGGATGGCTTTTTGGAGCATCATGTGGTGGAGCCCACTCGGGAACAGATGACACTGGATTTAATGACGCAGGCTGGACAAGGGAGCTTAAGGTGAAGGAAAACTTCAGAAGCAGTGATCAGAACATGGTTGAATTTATTCTGAAATTTGAGAGAGAAGATAGAATCAGAGTTAACAGTATTTCAGCTGTATAAAGGCAACTGGAGAGGCATAAGGGAGAAGCTGGGTAGAATTGACCGGGGCAGGGTAACAGCAATGGCTGGCGATTCCATGATAATTTAAAAGACACTGCAGCGATGTGGGATGAGTAATAGAGATATGGTACAGGGAGGATGAGGTAACCAGGGCTGACAAGGGAAGTCAGGGATTGCATATAAGCAAAAGAGTAAGCAGAGTGAAGGACAGTGTGGAACTGGAGAATTGAGGCCAACAGAAGGCAAGAAAAAATAAATAAGGAGGGAGAACATTAAGTATGGGGCTAGGCTAACCAGTAATATAAAGGAAACTGTAAGAGATTCTTTAGATATATAAAATGCAAAAGAGACGTAAATGTGAATATGGACCACTGGGAAATGATGCTGGAGAGACAGTAGTGGGAAGCAAAGAAATGGCTGAGGAATTTTGCATCAGTCTTCACAGTGGCATACGCGAGTAATTTCCCAAGAATTGAAGAGAGTGAGAGGGCAGTCCTAAATACAGTGGCCATCACCAAGAAGAACATGTTAGAAAACAGAATGGCCTGAATGTGGATAACTCACCTGGACCAGATGGACTACACCCCAGCCTTGTAAGGGAGATCGCTGAAGAGTAAGTGCAAGCAGAAGTGGTAATCTTTCAGGAATGACTAAAATCAGGAAAGGGCCAAGTGGCTGTATATTTGCAAACATGAAACTCGGTTTAATAAGGGAGTTAGGCAGAAGATGGAAAACTGCAGACAGATTAGCCTAACCTTGGTTGTGGGTAACATCATGGAATTCATCGTGAAGAATGGGATTTCTCAATTGTTGGAGGTCTTTGGTAAAATAGGACAGAGTCAGCATGGTTTCATCAAGGGGAGGTCATGCCTGACAAACCAGCTAGAATACATTGAGGGAGTAATGTGCAGATTTGATCAAGGAGAACCAATAGATGTTATCCATCTGCACCTCAAGAATCCTTTGACAAGGTGTCATGCATGAGACTATTGAGAAAGATATGGGTCCATGGTGTTAGAGACAAGGTGGAAGTTGAAGTTTGGCTGTCTGACAGAAAGCAGAGAGTTTGGATTAAAGTGTCTTTCTCAGGATGGCAGCCAGTGACAAGTGGTGTTCCACAAGACTGAGTTTTGGGACCAAAACTTTTCACTTCATGCATTCATTATCGATATGAAGGAACTGAGGGCATTCTGGCCAAGCTTTCAAACTGTGCAAAGATAGATAGAGGGACAGGGAGCATTGAAGAGGTGGTTTGGCTGCAGGAGGGTGCTCTGGCGCATCTCCTCAACTGCCCAAAACTCCGGCCTTGAGCTTCACCCTTCCAACTACAACTAGTTAGAACCTCTCTGGTGCATGCCTTCCATCCCACCAACCTCAGTATACAATGCATCATCCTCCACCATTTCTGCCACCAACAGTCAGACCTCACCAACAGAGATATACTTCCCTCCCTACCCCTATCATCATACTGCTGTGACCATTCCCTCACAGCTCCCTCATCAGGTCCACACAACCCCAACAAGCCACCTTCCACTCCCAGCACTTTCCCTTGCCACTACAACTGGTATGAAACTTGTGCAAACACCTCCCTCCTCACCTCCACCCAAGACCCCAAAGGATTCTTCCACATCAGTCAGATAACATCCTGTGCATCCAAACACCTCTTCTAGTCTGTCCATTGCTCCTGGTCTCCACTACATTGGCGAGACAGGACGTCAACTTGCAGAACGGTTCAGGGAACACTCTCGGACACACACACATCCAACAACCCCACTGCCCTGTGGCTGAATATTTCAACTCCCCCTCCGACTCCGCCAAGGCTTTGCAGGTTTGTGGCCTCATCCACTGTCAAATTCTAACCACCTGACGTCTGAAGGAAGAACACATTATCTTCTGTCTTTGGACCCTTCCAACACACGTTATCAAGGACAATTTTACCAGTTTCCTCATCTCCCCTCCCTCCACCTTATCCCAGATCAAACTCTCCAACTCAGAACCGCCCTCTTGAACTGTCCTAGCTGTCCATCTTCCTTCCCATCTATCCACTCCACCTTCCACTCTGACCTATCTCTATCACCACCCACCTTCATCTAGCTGTCACCTTCCAAGCTACCTTCCTCCCAGCACCAGCCCCTCCCATTTATCTCTCTGGCACCTTCCGCCTACCCCACATTCCTGATCAAGGCTTTATGCCTGAAACGTCGAATCTCCTGCTCCTCGGATTCTTCCTGCCAGGCTGTACTTTTCTATGACCACGCTTTTTGACTCTGATCTCCAGGATCTGCGGTCCTCACTTTCAGTGCTGAAGGATTTTTACAGGTTTGGAAAGTGATCAAAGAAGTGGCAGATTGAGTACAATGTGGAAAAGTGTGGAAAAGCATTTTACCAGGATGAATAGAGGCATAGACTATTTTATAAATAGCAAGCAAATTCAGAAATCTGAAGTGCAAAAAGACTAGGGCGTTCTAGTCCAGGAGTCTTGAAAGTTGCAGGTTGTCAGTAGTTAGGAAGGCAAATACAATGAGGGCATTTATTTCAAGAAGGCTTCAATATAAAAGCAGGGATGTACTTCTAAGGCTCTACAAGGCTTTGGTCATGCTACATTTGGATTATTGTGCGCAGCTTTGGGTCCCATATCTCAGGAAGGATGTACTGGTCTTGGAGCGTTTTCAGACGAGATTCACGAGAATGGTGCCAGGAATGAAAAGCTTCACATATGAAGAATATTTGAGGGCTCTGGGTCTGTATTTGATAGAGTTCAGAAAGATGCTAGGAGGTCTAATTGAAAAATACAGAATGCTACATCTCCTGGGACAGAGTGGATTTTGGGAAGATATATCCAATTGTAAGAGAGACTAGTACCAGAAGGGACAGAGTAAAGAGAAGACCTTTCCAAACAGAGATAAAAAGAAACATCTCCAGCCAGAGAGTGGTGAATCGATGGAATTCACTGCCACAGAGGACTGTCGAGTCCAGATCATTGAGTACATTTAAGAGTGAGACAGATAGGTTCTTGACTGTAAAGGGGATCAAGGGTTACAGGTAGAAAGCGGGAGAACGGGGTTGAGAAGCTTAACAGCCATCATTGAATAGTGGAGTAGGCTCAATGGGACAAATGGCCAAATTTCTGCTCCAATGTCTTATGGTCGTATGGTTAATATTGGCTCTCCTCATTCCTCATTGGAGCTGTATCCTGAAATTTGATCTTCAAATGATTTACAAAGAGTAACGTTTCACTACTGATGAGTGGGAAATGTCATGTTTCCTCACTCCAGTCTCAGCAGCCATGTCCCCAATATCATAATCACACTGCAATTGAAATCCAATGGTACTTAATCACAGTTGATTGACATCGATAATATTAACAGCATGACCCTCACCTGCCCTCTCTGATTCTCGAATAATCATCTGAATTGTGTGTCACGTCATATTCTCTGTTAACATATCCATGTCAGTTATCCGTTATCACCCATGTTATCGTAGACACATTTTCCTGTCAGATTCTGGACTAGAAAAGTTCTCTCCATATTTTACTGACATTATAATCACTGATCAGTAGTTGCAGATTGTATATTTCCGTTTATAAATGTAGAAACTTGTTTATGTTCTGACAATCCTTTGTCATTATTCCCATTATTCCCATATCCAAGGCAGATTGAATGATTGCACGCATTCAATCTACCATCTCAGTCAGAAACTTTTTCCCCGGGTACAACAGAGTGTTACAAGGGGACATAAATTTAACGAGAAGGGTGGAAGATATAGGAGAGATGTCAGGGGTGGGTTCTTTACCCAGAGAGTGGTGGGGGCATGGAATGCGCTGCCCGTGGGAGTGGTAGAGTCAGAATCATTGGCGACCTTTAAGCGGCATTTGGATAAGTACATGAATGGGTGCTTAATCTAGGATAGAAGTTCGGCACAACATCGTGGGCCGAAGGGCCTGTTCTGTGCTGTATTGTTCTATGTTCTCTATGTTCTATGTTCTATGCCAAATGTATAAATTTTAAACCTTCTTTTGAATTTTATTAAAATCAATGTTAAATTGAAAGGGGTTAATTGGAGTTATTTGTTCAGTGACTGTCAATCCCCGTGGATCCTAATTATCCCAGTGGAGAGTTTCCATCGTTGAATGATAAATGGGCTCTTTTCAGCGTGTTATCCCATAGTATGAGTTGGAGCATCACTGACAGTACTAACACGGATCATCAGCTCGAGAGAGAGGGGCAGTAGAGATCAGAATCTGAGAACATTAGACTGGAACGTTACAATAATGGTTCAGAATGTGAGGACCTTCGATTTGAATGTTCTAATAGTGAATCAGAACCTAAGTTCAGTAAACTGGAATGGTACAACAATGGATCAGAATCTGAGATCATTAGACTGGAATGGTTCAACAATCTATCAGAATCTGAGAATATTAGACTGGAATATTACAATAACAGACAGGAGTTTATCCTCGGGTCTTTACTATCTTTCTCGGCCTTGGATATCATTAGCATCACGGATCCAGGATCTCCTTTGGATTATTCAAGGTGGTTACTGTCCCATCCTCGCTATAGTTGGTGTACCTGGTAAGTCATTACATTTGTCTACTAAACTGGGTTGAACTGAATTTCTGCTCATGATATCCAAAATTTGGAAAGTGCAAGACAATGTCTCCAGTTACAAACAAAACCTCCTTTCCTTATATTAATCAGTATCAACTACTATTTCTCAATTACTCACTGATATGCAAGAAGGAACCAGACTGTTCTCAGACTCCATAATCCATTTTGTCCTTCACAGATTTACATCTCCATCTCGTCCCCACTAACCAATCCTGTCCAATACCACCGTCATGATATCCCAGTCTCGTCTCAGTCTCATTGCAACTTCTGAATAAACCATGATTTGTGCCTTTCTTGAAGCCGGATGCAACAGTTTCAAGTTGCTTCAAAACATATATCCGTTATGAAAAAATTGCTCTTGAGGATGTGTAATTTGTTCTCTGTACAAACGGGACGACAGTTTATGGTGTTCAAGACTCATACTCTTGAGCCACAGAATAATAGTCTGTTGATACCTCATGAGGGAAATTGAAAGCAACTATTTTCATTTGCCATAAAAGCCCATCTGCTTGCCCCAAGTCCTTAAGTGAAGACAATGTGTCATTCTTCCCTAGTCAGGTTTCAGTGTGACTTCTCTGATGAACATGTGGGTGTTCTGCAACTTTAACAGAATTAAAAGCCAGCAATAACTACCCGACAGCACCAAGTCTTCCGAAAAATAGAATTAATGTAACATTTGGTCGATTAGCTTATTTTCTCAAGACAAAAACAAATTCAGCCAAGCAGTTTAAGTTATAACCCAAAGTGCCCACCTCCAATCAAGTTTGAATTTAGCATATTGATAATCTTAAAAGCCAATGACACAGTCCAATGGTTTGGGGTACAAGACCGCGGGAAATTGACAGTTGAGAGGAGAACTGCCAAGTTACCAGCATGCATAGACTGCCTGAAAATTAGTTCTCCTCTCGGTTCCTTTATTGATTAGTAACTGGTAAAAGCAGAATCTCAAAGAAGAAAAGAAGACAGGAATATGGAGAAGAACAGAAAGCTTCTTGGTTTTGAGATTAGGAGTTTTGTTTTGTAAATCTTAATTGAGAGCCTAATCGGGCTGGTATAGTGGTGGTGGGGGGAGCGGAGAGATAAAATATAGCTTAGAGGAAGAAGCTGTAAATATTCGTTCGTCTATTATTCCCTGTTATACTTTAAGAAATAAAGTTGTTAATTTTTACTTCAAATAGTTTTGGACTCTAGAATTATCATGGATTACTGCAGTGAATAAATCTTTTCCCTGTTGCTGGTTTTACATTAAGCAGGAGAATGTATCCTGTGTTGTGACACTACAATCCCACAGGAATGTGCTTTTCTCTTTACTGTCCTGTGGAACAGCTGAACCAAACATTCAGTTCAAGATCGGCATAACATGCTGCCATGACCAGGGCTGCATACATCCTGTGAGAGAAGAACAGAAGTAAAGATAGCTCCCTTCCTCTGCCTGTTTCCCGTATCCTATAGCTCATTTCTATTCAGGTTGGTGATCATCCCCTAACTGAGGTGTATTCAATCTCATTGAAATTCTCCCCGAGAGTGATGCACATCTCCATACGCATCTCTGGTGTTGGCTTTATTGATGCTGACGTACAGATGTAAGGAACTTATACATTCCATGTCAGTCATAGTGCATAGAGAAAGAATGGCTTTTTGTGGCACAGGAAAGAAACGGCGATGTTTATGTGAGAGAAAAGGATTATTGCGATCATCCCTGAGAGTGTTGTTGAGACAGTATTTGGGGTACTCTGGATAGACTTTCTCTCAAGTTTCAACAGACTAATCCCTGGGATGATGGCACCATGAGCAGAGAGTGAAGCTCAGTGAGAGAATAAGAGATGATTGTATCGATCCTGAAGGGGGATGGACAGTCACTCATGATGTTCTAAACAGGCACTGCTACGATGATAAATTCCATGGGTTTTATTAACTCAGGTTAAGTGATTCTCAATAGGTTAAGAGCCTCCGAGGACATTCCCCTCATCCCACCCCCACTCCATATGTTGATTGAGAGAGACAGAGGGTCAGTCTTTGAATTAATTCTCCCCACATTAATACAGTGCATTTAGGGTGTGATCCTGCATTAAACGTCATGTTATCCACAATCCCGACAATAGCCACAATACCTTCATTCTAAGACAGTTAACTATTCCCACCAGCTTCTGACATCCATGGAGGACATGGGTCTGTCTTCTCAGAGATGAAAGATGCCTCTCTGAGATTTCAGACAAAGCATCTGGCTACCTTCCTCACTGGCAGCAAACCATATTAAAGTTTCAAGTGTCCCACAGGTAATGGAGCCATGAAGAACATCGTGGATCCGTCTCAGAGTGCATACTCTGCTCCATTGATTTGTCAGGTTGGAGCATCAATGGCACCCTCCTGTTCCTGAATAAGTGTCCCGAGGGGCTGAATGGCCTCCTCCATGTCCCATGGAACAGGTTCATGGGTCGGACTTGGCCCTGCCTGTTCCTGTTTAACAGCTTGATGTGGAAATCAGACCTCTTCTCTTCCTGTGGAACAGGCAGGAGGATTGAATCGGCTATTCCTCTCTTTGTTCAGTAGTTTCGATGGGCTGAATGGCTTCCACATATCTGTTTCTAATGTGCCTGAGATGCTGAATGAGCTCTTCATTTAACTGTGGAAATGTAGAGTGTCTGGCCTTGCTGTTACATGAATGTTACCGACACTTTAACAGCACAAACCTGAATGCTGTCCAGGTCTTACTGCACATGGACACAGACTGTTTCAGGAGCTGAGGTGTGGCACATTGTTCTGAACATTGGGTGGTCTTCAGTGACCATCCCCATTTCTGATCTTATGAAGGTGTTTGTTTTCAGGCAGCTACCCTGAGGATCTCCTGCAGAGATGTCCCAGGACTGAAAGGATTGTCGGTCACCGACCATAAACATCTTTCTTTGTGCTCTGAAAGACCCCAAACCAGTGGGGTGGGTATACCTAATTCCCATTAATCTCAAATAAGTAGGTGGTCCTGATGTCATCCACAGTAAAATGCTACCTTGTCATCAAGGCCATTCACTCTTTCCTGAGCCCCTGTGTTCACCTCTTGTTTACATCAATAGATGATGGTGTCTGTGTTGGGAGTGTTTTCCTCTCATAGAGGGTAATCAATGCCAGGAATTATCTGGGCTATATAGTGAGGGGAGTTACATCACGGAAAGTATTCAAAGAGGTGGTACATGAATTTTTTGGCCTGTTAGAGTGCTAAAGGGTGTGAAGAATTGGACATTCAAGACCAGTTATTGATAACAGTAAGTCAGCCATGATGGTATACAATAGGTTGATCATCCGAGTCACCTAATCTTGCTTCTTATGTTCTCATATTCTGTAATTATAAAGTTAATAATTGTAATTTTCCTGAACGTTCTGTTATTGAATGTTGCAGTCACAGAGAGTAAAGTATTTTGTGAGTCATCTCAGGGTGAGGTATGGGGGCTGTATTCACAGTGAATCTGAGTCTCCAACATCACCAACAAATGAAGCACAAGTTGCAGAGAGGAGATACTCTGTAAAGAGACCAGAGCTGTCTTTCGAAACCAGCCTAGTTTTCCAAATAACATTTTCCAACCCACACCAAACCGTGTGTGACAGTCTTGAGGATGACATCCTGTGTTCCGGTGGACCATATATTTGGAGCAGGTGGCCTCCATCTGCTAATATCAGGAGCTGTGAGGAGCTGAATAGAACATAGGGCCATAGGACTGAGCGGCAGGAGTGGGCTATTAGACACTTTGTCACCGCTTCACCACTCACAAATTCCATGGGTGATGTGCATGTTGTCTCAAAAGCATTTTTCTGTCTGTATGCCATTTGTCTGCATTCACTTGTCTGTCAAATGTCACCAAATATAATTTTGAATAAATGCAAGCATCCAGCACCACAAACTTCTGGGGAAGGAAATTTCCACTTGAACAGCCCTTTGAAAATTTCTCATTTGTGTTTCAACCAATGTTGGAAGGTCACTCCGTCCTTTTCCAGTCCCACTCCTCCACTGGTTACACCAATCTTAAATGGAACCATTTTTGTGATGTGACCAATGATGTAGGTCTCAGAGTAGGTCATTTACTAGAAAAGTGTGAGACACAGAACGTTGGACTCATAACAAATGGTAAAATGATAGAGTGCCCCAAACGTTATTCTGCCTTTGAAGTTATTCTGCTCACACAAGTTACTGGTAGTGGGGTTTCACTCTGGAACAGTTGAATTTGGCTGAATTCCCTTTGTTTCAGGCAGTGGAGAGATTCTAGTGAATTCTCACCAGAAATCCTTCACAAGTGGTAAAGATAACACAGGGATTTTATGGTCTCACACTTTGCTATCGGATGGAACAACGTAAGAGAGAGAGATCAATAGGCTGCTGCTTCTCAGGCGGGGGACATTTTTCTCCCTCTCTGTGTTGAAACATACGATAATGTCAACTGAACACCAAACTGGACCAGGTGTGCTCTTCTGGAACATTCTCTGGAAAACCCGATTATAGATTATATGCAAGTGCATTTGTTTCAATCGCAAAAAAGTCCCCACTTTATAATTTGAAGACATGGTTACATGTGTCTGTGTAATTTGTAAATATTGGTAGGTGTCTTCATAGTATGTGTGTTAATATAAATGCATCTTTTTCTTAAAATTTATTCTCTAGCTTTAGTCTCCCTGACAAGAGATAATGTGCATCCAGTTGATACACTCTTCAGAACGTCATGGATGGTTGAATTCTATTTCTCAGCTAAGATCAAAACTGATAATCCCCGATAACAAAAGGCCGGCATTCTAGGAATGAGTAAAGGGAAACCTCTTTGAAAATCTTCGAAAAGAATTAAATCCTTTCATTTTAGTTTCGGGGATCAAAACAGCACACAGTGCATCAAATGTGGTCACAGCAATGCCCTCGTACCGATGCAGTTAAACATTCCTGCGATTAACCCTGATACCTTTTGCCAAAAACAGCATCATTCCACTTACCTTCCAAATCACTTGCTGCATCTGCAGACTGAATTCATATGATTCATGTCCCAGGAACATGGAAACCGCCTGAATCACAGAGTTCTGCAAGCTCTCTGCATTTACATTGTTTACCATTGTTTTATTCTTCATGCCAAAATACACAACCTACCTTATGCTATTTTGCTGAAGGTTTGCTCACTAACCTTCCCTGTCTGTTACACATTGCAGACTCACTACCTTCATTTGATGACACATTAAATAACCATCTTGGATTACGAGCTAATTGAGCTCCAAACAATTCCCTCCCCTTCCTCCAGATTTTGGATACAAATTGTTGATCATTGATGACCCTACAGTGATCTCTGAGGCACTCCATCAGTTACAGCTTTGCAGCCTGAAAATAAACATTTGTCTCTACTCTCTATTTCCTGTTAGCGACTGATCTTTGCTGGACAGGAGAGTCAATGTTCCCTGCTCCTGGGTAGCCGTTCAGGCGGGTTGAATGGCCTCCTGGTGGGCTGTGTAATGTACTCAACGAGCTGAATGACTTCATTCTATATTGCTGTGCATTTCCTTAGAGTGACAGAATGGTCTCCTCCTGTCTCATTGTATCGATCCTGTCTGATTGAATGGGGTGGTCCCCTACCATGTAATAGCCTCGAGGGTGGATTGAGGGAGCAACACACGGGGTAGGGGTAACAGTTGGTCATTTGCCTGCACCATTCAGAATGCTCATGGCTGATCCGAGTGTGTCTGTCCATCCATCTCCTGTCTGTTCCCAATAAACATTGACTCTCCTGCCCAACACAGATCAGTCGAGCGCAGACTTATACACTTAATGGCAAGGTCCTCGGGAGTGTAGCTGAACAAAGAAACCTTGGAGTGTAGCTTCATACCTCTTTGAAAGTGGAGTCGCAGGTAGATAGGATAGTGAAGAAGGCGTTTGGTATGCTTTCCTTTACTGGTCGAGTATTGAGTACAGGAGTTGGGAGGTCACGTTGCTGCTGTACAGGACATTGTTGAGGCCATTGTTGGAATATTGCGTGCAATTCTGTTCTCGCTCCTATCAGAAAGATGTTGTGAAGCTTGAACGAGTTCAGAAAAGATTTACGAAGATTTTACCAGGGTTAGAGGATTTTAGCTACAGGAAGAGGCTGAACAGGCTGGGGCTGTTTTAAATGGAGCATCGGAGGCTGAGGGGTGACTTTATAGAGGTTTACAAAATTATGAGGGGCATGGATAATTTAAATAGGCAAAGTCTTTTCCCTTGTGTCGGGGAGTCCAGAACTAGAGGGAATAGGTTTAGGATGAGAGGGGAAAGATACAAAAGAGACCTAAGGGGCAACAGTTTTCACCCAGTGGGTGTACTTCTATGGAATGAGCTGCCAGAGGAAGTGGTGGAGGCTGGGACAATTGCAACATTTGAGAGGCATTTGGGATGGGTATACGAATTGGAAGGGTTTGGAGGTGTATGGGCCAGTTGCCGGCAGGGGGGACTAGACTGGGTTGAGATATCTGGTCGGCATGGACGGGTTGGACTGAAAAGTCTGTTTCCATGCTGCACATCTCTATGACTCTATAAACGAGTCTTCACTGCTCCCTGAGGATGAGGACACCACAGGTAGCACAACACTAAAGTGAAAGGTACGTCCTTATTTCTTTGTGGAACCTGTTATTTTAAAACTTTGTTAACTGAACATCAAATCACCACCTCTTTGCAGATAAAAGGACAGAATAATTAGGAATAAACATAAACCATTCCGGACTCCAAACCTGTCCAACATTCCCACCGAACCTTTCCAATCGAATATGTATCAAACCCAGTCTCTGCTGCTGTCTCAGGAAGAGAATACCTGTTAGCATAGCACCACATGAAAAAAGGAGCAGAATGAGGCCATTCGGCCCATCTAGTCTGATCTGCCATTCAATAATTTCTTTTCTGTTCCTCAACCTCATTCTCCTGCCTTCCCTCAAGAATCCTTGATCCCGTTATAAAACAAAAACTTATCAATTTGTATCTGTGTCGACGTGTGCACATGTTTGTCCATCTGCTTGTCATCTGGGTATTTGTGCTTCTACGTTTGTCTTTCTGTGCATCAGCCTGTGTGTTTTTATCTATGTTTGTGTCTATTTGTGTGTGACTCTATATGTCTGCGTGTGTTTCTACGTTTGTGTATGTCTATTCCCTTGTATGTATTGTGTTTGTTCGTATAATGGGGTGATACCAATAATTCTGTGTATTTCTGTGTCTGCATCTCTGTGCAGTGAGGTAACTGTATTTGGGGGTGGGGGGTGTGGGAGTTAAAGGACTGTCGTTTGAAATGCCAATGTGTTTACAGTGAGAATTGTCTTTCACTGAACACTGCTCTTTAATCGGTCAGTGGGACATGGATGTTTCAGAAATTTCACGCGAGGCATCCCAGTCCGCTTCATCTTGTACTAGGTTCCTCCCACATGGCGGGTGTGGGGGAGGGGTGAGGGAATGGATATTGGGCACTCCACCACCCGGCTTGGCCATTTCTGTCCTATTCCAGACTTTTTCTCTTGGAATAGAAGAAAGGGATGGATGGAGTGAGGGCAGGAGTGGATGGCCTTGCAGTTAGTGCTGGTGGAGGTGTATCTGGGAGGAATTGTGAGTCGTCCGGAATGAGACAGTCGACAGTTTTGAATCCATATAGTATTATTAATGTGTGGGCGTATTGCGTAGGTGACAGAAAAAGTGTGGGAAGGAAGTTGCTGAATTCAATAGTGAGTGAGGTAGTGCCTAAGCCTTATTTGGAGATAGAGCATGAGGATTTTCTGGGGATAGATGCTATAACAGATATACAGAGAGGGTGACGGAGCAGAGAGAATTCGGTGAACATTATCCTGAGACAGCCGGGAGGATATTGATGCTTGTCCTGTATTGATGGAGATATCTTTAGATCATCTCAGCGTCAAGGTGAGCCTCCCCGAATGTCCTTTCCAAGTCTATCACTAATAATGACACAGACCTGTCCCTCCCAGTCTACGGAATCAGTTTATGTAGAACTTACAAAGAGCAAGGCACAGCAAATATTGCTGTGTTATATATCGGTTGTAGAAAATCTGAACATCATATGCTCTGGGAATTAGATATGCAAGTATCAAGGATACCGCAGTTTTGTAGGATGTTCTCAAATTGCATCTAAACTGTATTAACTAAGTGACTGCTTATGCTGTGCAAAATAAATTCTGTACGTGTATGTGAGGTGGGTTGAAGAGTATGTTGTGAAGCAAACTATAGAGCAGTTTATTTTGGGTTTGTTGTGTGATCAGAAGTAAGAGTTAATGACCTTGCTCTGAATCAGCTTTGAAGGAACAGAGACATTAATAAGGTGCAGTTTACACGGTGTCTGCATGAATATAGAATGCTTGAACGTTCTGGTTAAAAATCATGGTAGCCTGGAGGCTAAAGGGTCAAGTTCCCTCCAGTGAATTGGGAAAGTACAATATAACATACAGTGGGAGGCAAGCCATGTTTGTTGGAGTCATAGAGTCAGGCAACACAGAGACAGGCCCTTCAGCCCAAACACGTCCATTCCCACCAAACTGTCCATCCACGCTAACCCCATTTCCCTGCTGTTGTCCTGTATCTTTCTAATCCTTTCCTGTACATGTATTTGTACAAATGCCTTTTAAATGTTGCGAATGTGCCCGTCTCAAACTCTTCCGTGGGCACATCGTTCCATATGCGTATCACCCCTGTGTGAAAAGCAGTTGGTCCTCAGGTTCCCTTTTATTGTTTCCCCTCTGACCTTAAACTGATGCCCTCTTGTCCGTGATTGCCTAACCCTGGAAAAAGGAACTGAGTGCATTCACTCTGTCCGTCCTTCCCATGATCTTATACACTTCTCTCAGATTCCCCCTCAGCCTCATACATCTTAAGTAAAAAGTCCTAACTTGTCCAACGTCTCCCAATAACTCAAACCATTGAGATCTTTGCAACATTCTTGTAAATTTCTTCTGCACTCTTTCCAGTTTAATACCATCCTTCCCATAGTAAAGTGAACACAGCTGAACATAACGCTCCCAGTATGGCCTCACCAACATCCTGTATAATTGCAACGTAAATATACACTGATGAAAGCCAGTGTGCCAAAAGCTTTCTTCACTGCCCTGTCTACCTCTGAATCAAATTTCAGAGAACCATGCACATGAATTCCAAGGTCCCTCTGTTCCACTACACTCCTTAGGACCCAACCATTCAACTTAATATTCCTACCTTGATTTGACTTTCTTAAATGCAAGAACTTACACTGATCTATATTAAAATCCATTTGCCATTTCTCAGCCACTTCTCCAGCTGATCAAGGTACTGCTGTATTTGCTGAAATTTCTGATAACCTTCCTGAGTCTCCATGATGCTGTCTATTTTAGTGTTGTCTTCAAACTTACAAATTTGCCTGTTTATTCTCATCTAAACCACAGATATATGTAATATGTCGTGGGCGAAGCAGTAACCCGTGAGGCTTTCCATTAATCACAGGCCTCCAGGCTGACAAGCATCCTTCCACTATTACCCTCTGCTTCCAACCAACAAGGCAACTTTGCATCTAATTTGGCAGCTCCTCCCCAATTTCATGCGATCTAACCTTCCAGAGCAGTGTACCATGTGGAACCTTATTGAAGGCCTTACTGGAATCCATAAAGACTACATACACCATCCTGCCCTCCTCAACGTTGCTAGTCACTTAATCAAAGAATTTGAACAAATTTGTGAGCCATGATCTCCCATGCACAAAGCCGTGCTGAGTTTGATGTTGGGCTTTTCCCCTAAATGTTGGTTTTCCTGTTCCTCGGATGCTGCTTGCTCCGCTGTGCTTTTCCAGCACCACTCTAATCTTGCTCCTAATCACACCCTGTCTTTCCAAATGCATTTATAACTTATCTCTCAGAACCTGTTCAAGTAAATTACCTACAACAGATTTTACATTTACTGGTCTATAGCTCACGCGTTTTTCTTTGTAGCCCTTCTTGAGTAAGGACACAGCATTCGCTGTCCCCCAGTCCTTCGTGACTTCACCCGTTGGCCAGCGATGATGCCAAAATATCAGCCAGGGCTTCGGCAATTCCTTCTATGTCCTCCTGCAGTGTTCCTGAATATATATGGTCAGGACGAGGAAATTTACAGAAATATTGCAAAGTCTTTTTATTTCAGGTACAAACACCAAAGAAAGGAAAAGTGACACAATGATGTGGAACATAACAAATTCGAAAATGTATTAATCATAGGAAATGGCTTCAGATGAATTTCAGTCATTGTGGAAACCTGAGAATTCTCAGAAATTCACGATCCAGAAACAACGGCCATGAAACTGATAAGGAAATCAAAAATAGAACATGAATGCTAACAAACAGGAACAAAAAAACTGCATAAATCTACAATCTGTATTTCAAAGGAAACAAAGTAAAAGCAAGGTCAAATATGGAAATTGGTAATTGGGAGAGGAGAGTTTATTGTGAAGAACAGGGAAATGGCCAAGAAAATAATCAGCTGCTTTGTATCTGTCTTCATGGAGGAAGATCCATAAAATCAGCAAGTAATACCAAGTGATCATGTAGCGCTTGTGCAACTGAAGACAAAAAGTCAATTTATATCAGGAACAAGGTAGTATTTGAAAGTGTAAATGGATTGAGCATTGCTCAACCTGACAAACCTGACGTACTTCATGTTAAAATGTCAGACTTAAATCAGCAACAGAAGTATTAATTGCACTGTCGATGGCTGTGTTTTATTTTCCTGTGTATTCTGCAGAGGTCGGAAGCCATTCGAGATAAATGGAAGTTAGTAAACGTGGTCCAAGCACTATAGATTAATGGAAGGGATCCAAACATCTATAAAGGGAAGAAGCCATAGTTTGGAGAACTGCCGACCAATTAACTTGACATCTGCAGGGAAACTGTTGTAATCTATTACGCAGCATGTGATAATGGATATTTAGAAATTAATAGGATCAATGGAGAGAATCCACATGTATTTCTGGCAGACGTCTAACTCGATGTGCTATTAGTTGTTAGACCCCATCTACCACCCCCTGAGAAAAGGAACAGAAAGTGACTTCGCCACAGGAAGTGATATCAACAACCCAAAGAAACCCTTAAAAAGAAAGCAGGAATGTGTAGCATCACTTCGCCAGAGGTCCACTGAAGATGTTACCTAGTAAGGTAAGGAAACGTCGGGAAATGAACCTGCCAGCTCAGCGAGCGAACCTGCATCCATTATGTACAGTATTGGTGACCCAATCTGAGAAAAAATATACTGACCACAATAAAATTGCAATGGACGTTGTCCAGATTAATCTCACAGATGGCGGGATTGTTGGATGAGGAAACTCGGCCTATGTTCTCCAGTGTTTCAAAGAATGAGAAGTGGGTCACAGTGAGATTTACAAAATTCACAAAACATATAACAAATGGGAAATTAACAGGACGCTTCCCTGGCTCCCCAATCCAAATTCAAGGCAAATAATGGCAAGATAAGGGATTGGCCACTTAAGACTGTAACTTTGAGGAAATTCATCACTCGGTGAGAACTGCCTAAAACAGGGTCATAGAAACCTGCTGGCAGTGTAAGATTAAGGAAAATCTCCAGATATTCTGCAAATGTGTCAAGCAGAAATGAATAACAAGGGAATAGATACGAGTCATTAATGACTTGCCAAGTTGCATCCAAATCAACTTAGTGTTAGGAGACAGAGGGTAGTGGTTGAAGGCTGTTTGTGTGACTCGAGACTGATGTCCAATGGTGTATCACAGGGATCAGTGCAGTGATTCGGAGATGCTGGTGTTGGACTGGGGTGAACAAACCTAAAAATCACATAACACCAAATTATAGTCCAGCAGGTTTATTCAGAGGCACGAGCTTTCAAAGCACACAACCACCTCATGAAGAAGCAGCGCTTCGAAGTTGGTGCCTCCAAATACACCGGTTTTAGTATAACCTGGTGTTGTGTGATCGTTATCCTTATTATTTGGGGTATTCATAAATGATGCAGCTGTGAATATAGGCGGGGGTGCTGGGAGTGTGACAACTAATTTTGTGTTTGATACAAAGATTGGCCGGGTGGTTGGCAGTGAGGAGGAAGGTCTTATGTTGCAGCAAGATACAGATGGAATGGTCAGATGGGCAGAGCAATGGCAGATGGAATGTAACCTTAATAAATATGATGTGATACAGTTTGGAAGAAGGAACTGGACATGGAGTACTCAATGAATGGCAGCACACGAGGAAGCTCAGAGGGTGTTTCTCCACACTTCCCTGAATATGACTAAATGCGTTAATGCACAATTTTGAAAAAAACATAAGGGACCGTAAACGTAATCTTTATTCATCAAGGCATAGATTATAAGAGCTATGCAGAACTTTGGTTTGGCCAAGATGGAGTACTGTGTGTAGTTCTGGGAACCACATTACGGGAAGGATCTGATTGTATTGGAAGGGGCTCAGAGGAGATTCACCAGGATGTTCCCAGGGATGGAACATATCAGCTATGGAGAGAGGCTGGATAACCGCAGGTTGTTTAGTTTGGAGCAGAGGAGGCTGAGGCGGCCGTGATTCAGAAGGATAGGATTCTAAGGGACATGGACAGGGTGGATAGACAACAGCTGTTCCTTTTATTCAAAGGGCCAAGAACAATGCAGCACATTTTAAAGTGAAGGGAATTGAGGTTTGTTTTTCATCCAGAGGGTGTTGGGGTCAGGAATGTCCTTCCTGAGAGAAGTTGTCATGGTAACTTCACAACCATTAGAAAATACACGGCTGTGCACTTGAAATGCCATAAGATTAACTGCTACGGGACTTGTGTCGGAAAATGGGACTAATGTAGACAGTGCTGTATTGTTGATGGGACAAAGTCTGTGCTTCTGTGTTTGTATGGCTGTGGAAGGTCAATCATTGAGTAGTTTAAGATACGAATTGATGGGTTTCTGAAGAGTATATTAACAAGGGTTTTAAGATTGAACTTGTAATATCTTATGAAAATATGTCAGTGGCAAAATTAAGTGGACAAATGTGCAGCTTTCTTACAGTCTGATAGCAGTGAATTGAGGACCGGGAAAAGGCAGAACTATGGAGCAAATACTTTAGTTATGTCTTCACAGAAGAAAACAAAACAAAAAAGAAAACTTCCCAACAATCCTAGTGAACATTAGTCTGTTGAGAAAAAAGGAATAGAATGACATTTGCAACCAAACACTCTTAGAGGAAGTATTGGAACTGAAAGTAATGAGCACAGATAAAGTTAACCGAGATTGATCAAATGGGAATCATAATTAAGAAAGTGACGTTTAGCATAATTATGGAGAAGCAATCAATGCAATATAATTGCATTTTCAGAAAGATTTTTGATAAAGCCCAAAGCCTATTATGCAAATTCAAATCCTCTGGGACTGGGACTAATATGGTTTTAGAATGGGAGAGCGGGCAGGAAGCAGTGACTAGGAATAAAACAATGGGTTTATTTGAAAGGAAGGCTTGGAAGATATAGCAATGATCGGGGTTTGGGCTCCAGCTATTCCCAATACACAACATATATTTTGTTGAGTGGATCAAATTTAATATTTCCAAGTTTGCTGATGGCACTAAACAATATCGGATTGTGAGTGGGTGTGCTGGATGTCCAAAAAACTGCAAGGTGATTGCGACAAGTGGAGTGTCTGGGTAAATACATGGCAGATGGAGAGCAATGAGGGGTGGGTGATATGGTCTATGGGGGATATGTGATATTGTGACCTTTGATGGTAAAAACAGAACGGGAGCCTATCATTTGAAAAGGGATTGTTTGAAAAATGTTGATCTATAAAGGAACTTAAGCTGCATTTTTGTTTCCTTCTGTGCAACCCTCCGAGGTCAGTGTAGGGCAATGAGATCTGAATCCAGAAGTCAATACTGGGAATGGCATTGGCACGCTGACCAGTATACACAGACCCAACACGTGGGGAGGTGTAGCATTGAAAAGGATCTGGATCTCCCTGTGCACTGGTCACAGAAAGCAATTTTGCAGGAGCAGAAAACAGATAGGCAGATAAATAGTGTATTCACCTTCATTTCAGGGGGATTTGAATCCAGGAGTAAGGGTGTTTTACTGCAGCTGAGCAGGGCCTTGGTGAGACCTCATCTCGCACATTGTACAGTATGTCATGCAGTTTTGGTCTCCTTACCCAATAAAGGGGAACCTGACATTGAGGGAGAGCAGTAAAGGATAATCAGACTGATCTCTGGGATGATAGGCTTGTTGTGGAGCAGAGTTTGGGGCGGCTATGCCTGTATTCCATGGGCTTTAGGAAAATGAGTGACGATCTCAGTGAAACATATAAAACTCTGTTAGGGCGAGACAGATTGGAAACAGGGGTGACAATTCCCCTGGCTGGGACTTCAAAACAAGGGGCCACAGTATTATGTACAGACAGGCCACTCTGCATTGAGATGTGAATAAATGTCTGCACTCAGATACTGGTGAACCTGGGGTACTATCTCACAGTTAAGGCTGTGGAAACCAAGGCACTGAATATAAATATGCATTTCTGGAAACTAAAGGGATAGGGAGACAGCAGGGTATTGTATGAAGATAGAGGATCAGATACCATTACAGGTTGTTCTCCAATAACGTGGTAGCTGCGTTCCTGTGCATCACTGTGTTGCAGAAAATCATGCAATATTAATAATGTGGTCTATGGGGAAAAGAGGATAATGGGCGAACTGCAAAATATCAGTAAAAAACAAAAAATAAAGTTAGTCTAACACACACTAGCACAGTCTAATTAAACCTTTAAATCATATATTGTAATGAAATAGTGTTAATAATGACAATTCAGTCACTGGCTACATCCCTGTACCTTTCACCAAGCTCTTCACCAGAAAGCGCTCAGGACTGACTGACCACGTGATGCCAACATGGAATTCCAGTTCTCCTGAAGATTCTCCCCCGGTTTGAAATAAAGTTCCTTCTAATTGGAGAGAGCAATTCCCTGTTTCAAGCTCAGGTTCAAAGCTTGCAGAGCGGATTACATTCCTGTTTTAGCTGAACACTCAGAGGGTGCATTTGGCAGACAGAGGATCCTGAAGCTGGGTTTTGTTGTACAGATGGTGCCTGGCAAGGAATCGCGTCACAGTGAGCGGGAGCTCACTTCATAGAAAAAAGGTGCACAATTCACGAATCGCATTGCAGTCAAATCACGTTGAATAAACACGCGTTATCAGAGAAATGCCTGTATATTGAATCGAGGAGCAAGATTGATGGACTGAAGGTCTACAACAGTTCTTATTTTACATTTCACAATGTTTAAACATATTAATAGATATGAACACTGTGTCGGGAAAACTGCTTTGAGGAGATTTTCTCAATGAAGTAGAATGGGGAAGGCTCAATGTGTTGAATGACCTACTCCTTTCCCGATGTTTCTGTGCAGCCTGTGGGAAAGCTCTGTAAATGTTGTCACAAGCTCTGAGATGTGAGGAAGGAGGACTCTTCAGCGTCAATAGGACTGTGATTCCCGTTCCCTTTTCTGATATCGAGGCTGGTGCCGGTTATTCTGTCTGTTTATTTCCTTTAAGACCTCGGAGCAGTGTGATACAATTGAGTGTCTTGCTTGGCCATTTCAGGGACCATTGAAGACTTTATCACATGTCTATGTGTCTGGAGTCACTTTTAGGCCAAACAAGAAAAGCACGGGAGATTCACTTCCTGGAAGTACGTTGGGGAATGAGATCGAAGTTTACAATCAACATTGTAAGCAAGGTCATTGTTACAATCACCAGATTCTAGATCTTGATATTTTATTAATTGTTTTTAACTTCCACCAGCTGCCAGAGCATTATCCTGTATTGGATTAGTAATCCAGTGACATTTCCACATCAGCACCATCGCCACATAGGAACCTATCAGAAACCACAATGGGCGGGTTATTTCTGGACTGCTTGACAGCTCTGTCAAAAAGAACTCCCACCAATTTGATTATCGTGAAGGTACTGAGGGGGTGGTAAATGGTCAGAATGTAATTATTCACCTATTAGGGGACCAGACATAGTTGAGTAATTTTCCACATTGCTGAAAATGTGTTGCTGAAAATGTGATGCAGTCGTCAGGCAGCATCCAAGGAGCAGGAGAATTGACGTTTCATGCATGAGCCCTTCTTATCCTGCTCCTTGGATGCTGCCTGACCTGCTGCGCTTTTCCAGCAACACATTTTCAGCTCTGATCTCCAGCATCTCCAGTCCTCACTTTCTCCTCGATAAATTTCCACATTGCCAGGGAGTTGTCAGAGTTGGAGCTGGAATGAAACATCTTCCCGAGGGCCACGGGTTGTTGTGCAGCATAAGTCTTCAGTTCTATTATAGGAATGGTGTCAGGGTCCATTGTCTTTGTCGTATCTACTGTGTTCAGCGGTTTCTTCATGTGTCATGCAGCGAATCGAATTGGTTGAACACCGCCATCTATGATTCTGTGGATATCATGGCGAGGATGAGGTGGATTAATCCTTCAACACCTCTGGCTGAGGATAGTGCAGATACGAAATCCTTGTCTTTTTCACTGATGTGCCGGGCTGTTCCATTATTTAGGATGGGGATATTTCTGATGTCCTCTCCTCCAGTAAGTTTTTTAATAGTACATCGACATTTATGTCTGGATGTGGCAGGATTGCAGAGCTTAGATCTGATCTGTTGGTCTTGGGATCATTTTGTCCTCTCTGTCAGATGTTAGTTCTGCTGTTTGGAATGAAACCATTCAAGTGTGGTAGCTGTAATGGGTTGTGATCAGCTTTAGGTACACATGGTTCTGACCGTGGCATGTTCACCCACACTCGTCACTGAACCATTGCTCGGCTTGATGATAATGGTAGACTGATGGAATATCCTGGGGAAAATGTTATAGATTATGTTTGAATACAATCCTGCTTCTGTTGCTGCTGTTGTCTACAGCATCACATGAAAGCCCAGTTTGAGCTGTAATATCAGCAATTCAATTCTACTGTCTGTCCCCCAGTTAACATCGAGACCCAGTCACCCATCAGCCGTGTACTCAGTGACCGCACCTGGTTTCTGATGCAGTAATATTTCCATTTTCATATTCTCATTCTGCTGAGGGTTCTCCTTGGTGCCATGCTTCCAATTTGTTACATTACTCAAACCCTTTAATATATTCATCTGAATCTTTTCCTTGCTCGTCATGCCATCTGCGTTTGAATTAAATGTGTTTCCCTCTAGTTTTCTCCCTGAGCTCTGTGGTGTCAGTGATATCAGCCTTATGCAGTTTCTGAGCGAATGAATGTGTACACTTCAGTTCCCAGTGTAGGGCGCTCCGTGTTGGACAGGGCGTTTGAGCAGCTTTCAAACACGTCATTGGAACTTGTTCAAAAACAGAAATTCCTGAAGAAATAAAGCAGCTCTGGTGGCATCTTCTGTAGTGAATGTAGAGTTAATCTTTCGAGTCCAGTGGCCCTCTACAAAGCCCGCAGTTTCTTCAGCAATTTTTGCATTTATTTTATATTTATTTCCAGTATCCATAGTTATTTGTTTCATTCAAAATTTGTGCTGTGCCTATTCGTTTCTGAAGAACCTCAGCAGGTCTGGCAGCATCTGCAGAGACAGAGAAACAGAGTTCGCATAACAAGACCAATGTGACTTGTTCTGAACTGAAAAGGGTTGGCTTTTTATTCCCTTGCTGGAGATGGGGGATGGGTGACTTGGAAAAGAGGGCGTGGCAAAAGATAAACGGGCTATTGGCAGTGGTAAACGAGAAGATGATGCAAAATGGGTTTAAATTAAGATGTGAATGGGGGAAAGGGGTTCTCTCTCGTTGAGTGTAAGATAAAGATGACACAACCACACAAGGCCATAGGGAGAACAGGAGAGAGAATGTTGTATTATATAGATCTCGATCTATACGTTTTCACAGTATACATCATCACTGCCTTCACACTATGGAATTCAGATGCTTGACCTCTTATTAGCACGAGTAAGAGTTTCATGCTGCCTTAGTTTTGTAACATAGAGCAAAACTAACAGTATGAAGTTTGGGCTGTTTTCTACACCTGTCATTTTTAATATTCTTTCAAATTTGCAGTGCTTATCGTTAAACGTTTGATCTTGAAGTTAGTATCAGATGGAGTGTATGAGTTTGAGGAGTGGCATTCTAGAAGTTTATAATATCATGGGAGGCATGGGTAGAGTGAATAGCGAAGGTCTTTTATGTTGGATCGGGGAGTTCAAACACAGATGCATAGCTTTAAGGTGGAAGGGGGGAAACTTGAAAGGGACAAAGGGACAACTTTTTTTACACAGAGTGTGATGTATGTATAGAATGAACTGCCAGAAAAACAGTGGGAGATGCAAGTACATATTTCAAAGACATTTAGACCAACATATGAATGGGAAACGTTTAGAGGCATATGGGCCAAGTGCAAGCAGATGGGATTATTATAATTTAGAAAACCTGGTCAGCATGGACAAGTTGGACCAAAGGGTCTGTTTGAGCACGATATAACTGTATGAATGTAGAAATTGACGAAAATGTACGAAAAGATATGAAGTAACAAATTGGTAAGAAATATAAAAACAAGCATCATGAGCTTTTCTGTCAACAGAAAAAAAGCTTGAAGATGTGTGTGTGAGCTGAGGGGGAAGTGAAGTGAGGAAAGTACATTGAAGCCATTAGGGGGGTATGACAGGAGAACTGGCCAAAGGGAACAGGCAGGTAATTTACACTAGTATTTTAAATCACTCCTCATGAGGAAAGTCGTGTAAGAATGTCAATGGTATAAACAAAATGGTAACAGGAGGGAAGTTATTGAACTGTCTCTAACAAAAGGTACAAGGTATTTACCTAACAGGTAAGAATAAGGGTAGGCAGGTCAGCAGTAATTCATAGTTAATTTTAAAAGAAGTAGTCACAGAGTGACTAGTGACATTGTGTGAAATATTTCATAACTCTTTGGATTACAGGAGTGTTCCATTGAAACTGGAGATCCTCCAATGTGGTGCCTATCTTGAAGAAAGGAATGAGACAGAACGCAGGAACAATTTAGCCTAACCATTATTGGTGGGAATCTGCTAGAGCTTGTTATTAAGGAAGGAATTGCAGGGCAGTTAGAAAAGCTTAATGCAGAGTTGGCATGGTTTTGTGAAGGGGAAACTATTTTTGGTCTGTCACAACATACAAATTATTTTTTGGAGATCCCTGAGAAGGTCAAGATTAGAGTCATGCTGGAAAAGCACAGCAAGGCAGGCAGCATCCAAGGAGCAGGAAAATCAATGTTTCGGGCAGGAGCCGTTCATCAGGAATTCCTGAGAAAGTGACAAGCAGATTTGATAAAGGGCACTGGTTAACATGAGACTTTCCAGAAAGTTTTCACAAGGTATCACAAAATAAACGTTCTGACACAAGACAGAGGCTTGTAGTATGATGAATAATATATTTGCATGGGATAATGGTTGCTTAACACATAGAAATCGGAGTGTCAGGATTAATAGATCTTTATGATAAAGGTGTATCTACTGGATTACCACAAATATCAGGCCGATGGCATCAGTTATGTACAATCTATACTGATAGCCTGACGGCGGGAGCTGAGTGCAATATACATTGGAGTTAGTGGATCACTTTGCGAACCAAAATGCAGGCTGCTATTTAATGAAGAGGACTCCCAAAAAAGGAGTAGTACAAAGGGATTGGAGTGTTCCTGAGTATGAAACGTAACGTCAGCATGCTGATGCAGCAAGTAACTAGGTTGGTTCATGAGGCGGCTTCCTGGGATGAAAGGGTTGAATTATTGAATACATATAAAATGGTGAGGAGATTATTCATTGTGGTTGAAATGAATGAGGGTGATATTACTGAAATGTACAAGATACAGAGGGGGCTTGACAAGGTAGATGCTGAGAAGGTGTTTCCCCTGAGTCTCGAACTCGAGGTGGTAGATACCGAATAAGAAACATTGATTTCAATCTGAGGTGAAAAATGAAGCATTGTCTCAGAAGGTAGTGAATGTCTGGAATTCCCTAACCCAGAGAGTTGTGGAGGGATACAAGGAATTGGGTAGGAAAGTGGAGTTGAGCTCGGAAGTAGATCAGCCATGTTCTTATTGAATGAGAATTCAGTCTTGAGGGGCCGAATAGCCGTCTCATGTTCCTACTTCTTAGTCTTTTATGTCATGCTTTTGGAAAGTAATTGGTTATTTTCCTGGAAGTCGTGTTGTACAATGTTGCATTCGGGAGAGGAGAAAATTTGCCTGAGTTAATCCTGGATGGGATATGGGATCTGCATTTAAAGCAATTCCAGAGCAGAAGTTACAGAGTGAGGAAGCATGGAAAAAAGGATTGCGGCTGGGGGCCACTTTATGACCTAAGCCTAGAATTTGCAAGTGCATTTCCGAAACTACACCTAACCATCAGCGTGGCTTCGATCTGCCTGTTTGTAGCAGGTCCGAAGGGAGGAATGGAACATCAGAACATAGGGTTGAGGGACACGAGTGGCCCTTTGACATTACCCCACCAGTAAATAAGGTCATGGCTCATCTCATTGTGGTCCCAGCTGCACTTTTCTCTCCATGCACCATTATCCCTGATTCACCTGTCTATGGAAAATCAGACAAAGCCAGCCTCGATATAATATAATGATTCAGCCATCCCAAACTTCTGGGAAGGGGAATATCCACTTGAGTGAAATCCGACTTTGTGAATTTTTCCTCACTCCGGTTCTGACTGATGTTGGAGGGTGTCACTGTTTCCTTTTCTCGTCCCACTACTCCACTGTTCACAACAAATTTTAAATGTAACCGGGTCGGTGATATGACCGATGATAAAGGTCTCAGACGGGGTCAGGTTCAGTGATAGGAACAAGTCAGGCAGATTTCTTTCGTCAGCCGCAGGTAACTAATAGGGCTAACGGAGCAGCGTGATAGATTTGTGGTAAACACTGCTACCTCATATCAGCAAGGAGCTCAGCTCAATTCCAACCTCGTCCAACACTCTATGTGGAGTTTGAACATTCTTCCCGTGTCTGTGTGGGTTTCTTCCCAGTTCTCCAGTTTCCTCCCACAGTTCAAAGATGTGCAGCTTAGTTTGATTCGCCATGCTAAATTACCGATTAGACAGTTTATTTTTGTTTTCTCAGGGTGTAGTGAGTCTTTGGAACACTCTTCCCTGCAGACCATTCGAGGCAGAGATATTGAGTATTTTTGAGGCAAGGTTCATGAATCACAGATGAGTCAAGGATTATCGAGAGTGGGCAGCAATGTGCAGTGTTGGGAAAATGTAGACAGTGGTACTGAATGGCACGGCTTCAGAATATCCAGGAATTAAATGAAATGATAACATCAATAAGGTTTTACCGGGAAAACAAAATGGCAGCGATCTGAACGGTCAGCTTTGCTGATCTCTGTACCACAATAATGCTCTACCCCACCCCACCACAGTCATTTACTTACAATTGAACACTAAAAGAGCTACAGAATCCTCACTAATGCCATTTTGTCAAGTGGAAATGACAAAATATGGGAAAGGATCGAGTAAGTCCCAACACGCAGCGCACCCGTCAGAAGCTTTCAGTATGTCTGTGGCCGCACCTGTAACACCCTCTGTTCGTTTAATGGACCGAGTCACTCACCAGGACTTGGTCACCGAGTTCACCAAGTTACGGGAAATGACTGAAACCATGATTGAAGAAAAATTCAGCGGGAGGATAGAACCTCTCTCAGCAGTGCTCCAAAAACAATGAACATCAACTTGAAAGCCTTGGAAACAGAACGGACGAGGTCGAGAGCCAAACTGTAGGGGCAGAGACTGTGATCAATTCCTGTAAGGAGCGGATCCTCACCCTTGCAAAACAGGTCCGTAACTTAGCTGAACAAGGTGACGTCCTCGAGAACAGGGACAGGATGAAGAATGTTCACATAATCGGTCTGGTGGACCGGACATAGGGTGATCAGTCAGTGAGTTTTTTTTGCGAGAACTGGTTGCAAAGATTCCTTCACAACAAAGCTGAAGAGGGACGGGTGAAGAGTGAGACAGCTCATCGGGTTACGGTGCGCGGGTCATACTCAGACCAACGCCCTCACCCTGTCCTTGTGCTATTACATTGTTGCAAGGACAAACAAAGACTTAGGGAAGCCTCCAGAACACAGGGAAGAGACCCGAAGAGGGCTCCAGGATTATGTTCTTCCAGGTCTTTTCAGCGGCAGTGATTCAGAAAATAAAATCTTTCAATGATAACAAGAGAAGATTAAGGGAACTTGAGATTCAGTATTCCTTAATGAACTCAGCGGTGCTCCGTATGCACTAGTGCATCTTTCAATAGATCCACTAACTCTCCAAAGGTTGTGAAAACTTTGTGGGCACTTTAAAGTAGGCTGGATGCGTTAATGGAAAGCGATAACCTTGTTTCTCTTTTTTAAAAGAAAGTTTGATGGCAGTTTCTGGTATTAAGCAGTGTTAAATTATAGACGGGGCTGGATAGAGTACATACTTTTAACTCCTTCATTAGTATTAATGCTCGTTTTTCTCTTGCTTAGTTTGTGTGTTGGGTTGGGCTCAAGCTGGACGGAGTTATGAAGGTGATCGTGATGACTGAATGCCTACCTAAGGGCAGTTCAGTCCCGATGTTTGTGATTAATTGCCCTGGATGCAGTATTGATAATGGGGCAGAAGATAGAGATTTGTGACGTGAAAATGCTCCCAGTCGACGGGGGGGTAAATGAGTGCCATTGGCACTTTGTATCTTTTTTTGTATTTGTATGTATTTAGTTTTGGAACGTTTTGAGAGCTTATTAGTTGTAGTAGCTTTAGGTTGTATGTTTTTTTTGGCTCTATGATTCTGTTTTCATTGGTGCTCAGCGATTTGTAATTCGAGTTCTTCCTCTCTGGATTTCAAATATTGTTTCAGTGTATAATGGCAAATGTCGTGCTTAAATTGTGTATCTAGAACATTAAGGGGAGCCATTCGCCAGTTAAGAAAAAGGAGAGGGTGGATATTGTCGTATTGCAGAGATGCACTTTGATGACAAGGAACATTTGACATTACAGCAAGGTGGGTTTGATCGGGTTTATTTCTCATCTTTTAACACTAGGAATAAGAGAGAAACCATACTGGTGAGGAAGAATCTTTCATTTAAATTAGTAGATTGTATTAGATACCCATGGGAGGATTATAACCCTCAAAGATATATGGGGAACAAAGCAGTAGTTTGAATGTTTATTGCCCCCGGTTCACTGCCGGAAATTCCTGATAGATGCTTTTTCCAAATTAAGTAACCTTTCTTCGTCGCACATTATCGTAGGAGGAGATTTCAATTGTATTTTGCACCCACAGTGGACAGTATGCCCAAAGGCTCCATGCACCATCTTTCCAATCTAAGCAATTAGTGGATTTTTGTGTGGAACTGGGGCTGGTGGATGTATGGAGGCAGATCCACCTCATAAACAGGGATTTTATTTTCTTCTTTAACCCGTAGAAATGCCACACTAGTGTTGATGTCTTCCTCACCTTGCAGCAATCTTCAATTCAGTGGTGTTCTGGACAATTGGGAATATTACCATTTCTGACCATGCAGCGACATACTTATTGGTTAAGATCAAGAGAAATATAGCAGGTTCAAGACACTGGCTAATCCCTTTATTCTTAAGGATATTAAGTACATTGAGTATTTCTGTAATGAATTCAGATCTTTCTTAGCCATTAATTCAGATTCAACCAGTAACACACCCATTCTATGGGAATTGCTAAGGCTTATGCCAAAGGAACAATTCCTTAGGATGCGGCAGAAGCTGGAGCAGGAACGCTTGCTCCAGGCACTGTTGAAGGCAGCCGAGAGGGCACACTGTGATAGACCCTCGGTGGCTCGGCTGTAGAGGATCACAATGCTTCGGTTTGCAGTGAATTCCATGCTCACACAGACAGCCAAGCACGAACTTACTTTTGCAAAACAAAACCGGGCAAGAAGTTAGCCTATCTTGCGATGAAAAAGAGAGCCCCAATGCCATTACCTCAATTAGGGAAGGTACTGGGACCCTTTCCTGCGATCCCATAAAAATTAAAACAGCATTTCGGAGATTTTACTCTGAATTATATCAGATTGAGCATTATGAGGATAGATGGATTAAGCTGGAATCTTTCTTCAAGAACTTCGACCTTCCAGGGGTAACCCCCGAATAAGAGTCTTGCCTTCATTCACCACTGTCAGTGCTGGAGGGTGTAAAGCAGCTTCGAGGCGGAAAGGCGCCCGGTCCTGACAGATGTCCACGTGTGTTTTATGAGGAATTTATAAACCTGTTGTCAGAGCCGATGCTTACTATGTTCGTCACTCACACAGTCACGACTGCATCCCACCATCCTTAAGAGAGGCTCATATCTCTCTTATTCTTAAGAAAAGGAAGACACCGAAAGATTGTGCTTCCTATCGGCCTATCTCACTTCGAAATATTGATTTCAAAATTCTGTCTGAGTCCCTCACATTGAGGATGGAAACTATTTATCCTTCCATTGTCAAGGCAAAGTACTCCCTTAGTAGTCTGCTCCTCATAGACAAAATGAGGACAGTTACGAAGTATTACCATTTCCCAATAAATATCAACAGTTTTAAAGTAGGGACTGTAATGTGTCCGATCGAAGGCAATATCGCCAAACCCCATTTCTTACCCCAAAACGTGGTGTACCATGTTTCCGACGGGGAATACTGGATTCCATGTTTAAACTATGGACAACCAGTTGGTTTATCTTGCTTGGATGATTTATCTGAGGGAGAAACAATGATGTCCTTTGATCAAAATAAGTCGTAACTATAGACTACCGAGTAGAGATCTGTTCTGTTTTCTTTTTATCAGATCAGAGATGTTATTCAGAAAAGAACCACGCTTTTAATAGACCCGTACAGATCCGATACAGAAAAGAGGGTGCTTATTGCTAAGAACACACTCTCTGTCAGTACCCTTTACCATTTGTTGCAGAGTGACCCCTTAGACGAGACTTTGTGCCTTTATGAGGTCTGCAAACAATTTTGGGGGTTCAGATCTCTTCGGACACAGGGGAGGATATTTGTGAAAATACAAGAAGTATTTCAATCTGTAAGAAGACTTTTGCCCTGAAGTTGAAGATTCATCATAGAGTCTATCTGGCCCCAGACACTCTCTCAAAATTCAAGTGGGAGTATGTCTTAAATACAAAATGACTATGGACACTCTTACTCATTGCTTGTTGACCATCCACCAGCGCTATAGGAGCGGTGTGTTCGCTGCGATGGACAGGATATTCTGCGGACAGAATTGGAGATGGTTCAGGTTTCCCTTTTCCTGGGCCTGCCCAGTCTACCTTACTCAGATGTGCATAGGAAAAAATACTTCAATACCCTCACTCTCTGAGTTCAGAAAAAAAAAAGTTCTGTTGAGTTGGGTGTCTGAAAACCCCGTGGGTCTATTGGTTTGTCGTAACCTTGTCATGGAGCATAGCCCTTTGGACTTTTTAAAAGGTATTTTGCACCATACAATAGAGGATTTTTATTCGACATGACAGCCCTTTTTGAATTACCAAGGTACAGGCTAATATAGCTATGACGAAATTGACTAATGAATCTAATGTCCAGAGAGGAAGAATTACGAACAAATGAACGTGTATTAATTAACACTCTTGAAGGTTGAGAGCTATAGTTTTGTTACAATGAGTTCCAGTATTGGTTTTTTATTTTTTATTTTTCTTCGGCCCGTTGATTTACCTTTTCTTATATACATGCACATGGGTGTAATTGTGTTCAATTTGCATTGCTTTTTGAGTTGGGTACTTATTTGTTCATTGAAGCATTAAACTAATTTTCTCTGAATAAAAATACTTTTGAAAAAAATTAAATGTTAACATGGATAGAATAGAGTCCCAAAGGACCACTTTCTCATCAGTGGGACCACAAATTATGATTTATCTTAAGGGTCATCACACCTCGGGTGACAGGATGATGTTGAGAGGGTGTGCCCTTCGTAGCAACCTCTGTCTGTGTGGGGAACTGAACATGCGCTGTTGGCTTTCCTCTGCATCACAAGCCATCCATCCAGCCAACAGATTGCGAGACTGTGTAACTGCTATAAATAGAAATAGCCAAAGTCAATGTAAAATATAAACTTTGATAAGGAGGAAAAAAAAGGTACAATTCAGATAACGGTCAAGATAGTTGCTGAGGGGGAAAAATCTCCGCTGGAAATTGTACATTATAACGAGAGAGTTGATTGGATGCTATCTTTGGTTGAATAAGTTGAACCAAGTGAAATAACCGGAATTACTAATTGTGATTGGATGTCGATAACTATACAATATGAGTACATTTTTGATTGGTCTCTGTGAAGCATTGTATGAAAGTAAAAAGCTGATGGAACATATTTTTGGAGGGTTGGTCCCCATGGGAAATGCCTCCCAAACACAAGCTTGAAGAAACCCAGGGTAGAAAGTGCGTGAGTGTCGTCTGGTTTGTGACAGGAAACCAGGGGGCTGAATGATTGAAAGTTCCTGCAACGTGAAGCTCAGGAGACAGTCAGATCACCACCCATCTTATTAAATGGTACAGCACATTTGAAGGGCGAAATGGACTCAATGTGAATTTTAATTGCATATGATTTTAAAAAAAACTGTTCCTTCACCTCATGTTTTACACACTGGGGCACTGTCATTTTCCTGAAACTGGGAATTATTTGGAATATTATCTAGAACATTCCATAATCAACATTCTCTGGAGAATTCTACAATCTGTGGAGATATTACAAAGGAAAGAGACACGGGGGGTGGGGGGGGGGGGCGGGGGCGTGCTGTATGCAAGAGTGAGAGTGGTGGAGCATGAGCCTTGTTCGGATGTCGGTGCTGGAACAGACATACATTGAGTGTGAGGGACAAACAGCATACGATGCCCCTTATCCTCACAGAGTTGGGAATGTTATCGATGTTTGTCCTGAAGTGCTGGTCATTGCTACTGATCTCAGATACTGCACTGAGCTGGGTGGTGAGCTCAGATCATGCTTGGTGGGTCTGGTGGTACTAGGGAAGAGATGTACTAAACCATCCGCCAGGATATCTGTGACTCTGTTGACAAAACGTGGGATAATTGACCCTTATCTGCTATGCTCTGGGTAAAACGTACATGACAGCTCCAAACTGAGGAAAGCTCAATCGAGTGCCCATTGTCCTTTTAAAGATGGCACGAGTGCCAGCAATAATGGAATATCCAGTGGCATCTGGGAGATAGTGGGCACCTCCAGCCAAATTGGGTGGAAGAATCGGGTTAACATTGAATGAGAGTGACACCATGGGTTAGGGTGGGTAGTTAATGAGGTGAGTTCGGTAAGATAGCACCAGAAAACTAGTTTGGCCTCGTGCAAAGAATCCCCCTGTCACACTCAATGGAAATCACTCAAAGATAAATTATTGTTAGATTCAGACGGATAAGTTGAACACTCTGCTGACCCCATTCACATTTACAGAGCTGCAGAACAAATCCTCATCCAAAACTCTCCATCATCTGAACTCACACCTATATTCTGTTCACCATCATTCCTGATAATACTGGCGTATTTTACTGGATGCTATCGAAATGTCTATATCTCAGCATTCTGAAACATGTGAGCACATCCTTCCATGATATTGTTGCTCAATCTCACCCTCTCTGTCTATACCCAAAACCACTTTCATTTACAGTCATGCACGGAGACAGGACCTTCAGCCAAAACTGGTCCATACCAACCAAAATGTCCGTCCACATTAACCGCAATTCCCTGCACTTGGCCCATATTCTTCTCTGTCTTTCCAATTCATATATTGTTCGAACAAAGTGCAGCGAGGTTTTGTGATGTCAAGGAAGGCTTCAGGAAAGATCTCGCTGAATCTACCATTCATCTCACCCCAGCAATCAGATTACACAGAATCATTTTGACTAGAGATTATAAACAAGAAGTACAAGCAAATACTGGTGGGAGATGTGTATGGAAGTCAATACTGCAGGGAAAAAATGTACGTTCTAAACAGGAGATTAGATATACAAGCGTTTGCAGGCAAAACCCGACGGGTCTGGTACTATTTGAAGGAAGAAAGTCGGAAGTTTGACCCTCGAATAGCATAGCAGGTTAGGGCACATCCAAGGAGCAGGAAAGTCTATGTTTCGGTCATCAGCCTTTCATCATGAATTTACTTCAGAATTCACTTTTTCCTAATCCTCGGAAGGAAGAGAGTGAGTCAACATTTTACTTTGGGATTTCTTCATCAGAACAGCTTTTGTTTTTGATCTCTAGTATATGCAGCTCTTTGTTTTATTTTAGATCAGCAATTATCTTTCATGTTGCAGTATTAATGAACAACTTGATCTGGGAAGAGGGGAAGGGGTGAGGGCAAAGATCAGGCAGTGTGTCAGTAACAGCTTAAGGCCCTGTGGAGGTAAAGGAAGGCTTGTTGGAAGCACCACATTGGAATTCGGCATCATTTGAACAGATGTGACAGATTCAGAGAAAGTGGGAGGATGCAGTTTCTCGCGCAGCTGGTCATTGAGTGTCACAGTGGATAGCAATACGGCCTTACAGCATCAATTACCTGTGTTCGATTCCACCCTTTGGTGACATTCTGTGTGGTGTTTGCACGCTCTCCTTGTGTGTGCGTGAGTTTCCTCTGGGTGTTTGGTTTTCCTCTCACAGCCAAAAATGTCCAGGTTAGATTCAGTGACCTCAATAAATTGTTCCGCTGTATCCAGGGATGTGCAGGTTCGTTGGATTGTCTGTGGAAAATTTAGAGTTACCGGGGTAACGTTTCAGTTTGTTGCTCGGGATGTTATCAGGAGGGTCATTCTGGGCTCGGTGGGCCAAATGGCCTGGTTCCACACTGCAGGGCTTCTTTAATTTGTATGTACCTGTCTGTGTTTGAAAACACTTCCCAGGATGCTACCTATAAGTGCTAACACAATTTGCCTCAACAAAATATTACACCTTGCGTTTCTATCTTTAATGTGAATGTCTCTGTCCATCTGATTCTTTCCCTGGCCTTGGTTTTTCGTTGTGTATTGTATCGAATGCTGGCATCATGAATTTCAGAAATAATGTAATGGTGTGTGTCAGGCTATTGTTCACTTCCCGTTGTGTCCCATGTGTTACTCTATGGACAGGGGAGGGTGTGCTGTGCTGTTGTTCACTTCCAGGTGTGTGCCTTAAGGTGCTTCATGAAGAGGTGCGTGTGTATTCAGGGCAGCTGTTCACTTCCCGGTGTGCCCCACGTCGTGCTCCATGTTGGACAGCGGTGTGTGTGCTGGGCTGTTGTTCACTTGCTGGTGTGTCCCATGTGGTGCTCCATAGACAGGGGGTTGTGTTTCGGGTTATTACTCACTTCCCAGTGCGTACCAAGTTGTGCTCCATGTTGGACAGGACGTTTCAGCATCTTTGACTCATGTCTTTAAAATTTGGTCTGTGCCTGTCTACTGAACGCCTGTGTTTGCCCCTTTCAGCTGATCACGTGGTCAGAAACACGAGGAGGACCCTGACCCTGAGGTAGATAAAGGAGTAGATATCTCACTTTTAGTGGCGGGAAGTCTGATTGTCTCCTGTTATTGAAAAGTTAGTGGAGGGGATGGGGATGGGGATGGTTTGCTGGAGGTTGTGCTGTGAGCTACCTCAGACGTTCATGGAGACCTGAGGATTTGGTGACCCAACTCTGGATGGAGCATTGGGACTGTAGTTATAGCATCAGTGTCTGTAACATGAACAACAAATGGAGCAGGGGCTGCAGAGCATGGACGCTCTGAAACCACGGACTGGGCGTGTTTGGGGAAAGGGATCTGCTAAATCTGTCTGGTCTTAAAGTAGCACAGACTCTCACTCTCATCCTTAAACATACACGCACACACACCCTCTTTCGCTCACACACATGGAAAGAAACATACACACCCTCTCTCTCTCACTCGCACGCCACCTCCATCCTCCCCCCACCCCCCGCCACATACACACTCTGCATCTCTCGCACAGACACACCTATAAATCTGGGGGGCTAATTTGCGTTTGCAGTTTTATATTTGGTGGATAGATTGTATTTTGTTCAAAACAACATTCAATTTGTACGCAGCCAATCATGTGGCATTTTATAAAGTCTTGCAGTGGAAATAAAACCAGTATGACTCCAGGTTGAAAAAAGTCGGACTCCACACAAGACCTTCCATGGTTGATGCAGGGAAGGTCACATCTTAGCAAACGTAATAGAATTCTTTGAGGAATGAAAAAGTTGATAGTGGAGAAAGGGATGTAGATGTCATGTACATGGACTTCAGTAAGGCGTTTGATGAGATAGACTGATGGAGAAGGTGAAGTCGCAGAAGTCCATGGTGTACTAGCTAGATGGATTAGAGAACTGGCTGGGCAACAGGAAACAGAGTGTCGTAATGGAAGGGAGTTTCTCAAAATGGACAATTGTTCTGTGTGGTGTTTCACAGGATCCGTGCTGGGACCACTGTTTGTTGTGATATACTACATGATCTGAAGGAAGGTATAGGTGGTCTGATTAGCAAGTTTGCAGATGACACTAAGATTGGTAGAGTAGCAGAAAGTTGAGTGGACTGTCAGAGAACACAGCTGAATGTAAATAGATTGGAGAGTTGGGTGGCGAAAAGGAAGATGTGAGGTGATGCATTTTGGAAGATCCAATTCGAGAACTAATTGTGCAGTAACTGGAAAAAGCCCTGGGGAAAATTGATGTGCAGAGAGATCTGGGTGTTCAGGTCCATTGTTCGCTGAAAGTGGCAGGTCGATAGAATGATCAAGAAGGCATACAGCACACTTCCTTCCTGCATTCTAACAATTTAAGAAGTGGAGAACCACAGACCAGTTAACCCGTCACGAACAGGAGGGAATCTGTTGGAATCTATTGCGTACAAGTGTAAGTAGGCCGTATTACAGTTGTATAGGACTTTGGTTCGGTCACATTCGGAATACTGCAGACAGTTCTCGTTGCCACATTACTGAAAGGTTCTGGATGCTTTGGAAAGAGGGCAGAAGATTTTCACCAGAATGTTGCCTATTATGGTGAGAACGACATATAAAGAGAAATTTGGTAAATTAGGATTAATTTCATTAGAAAGATGAAGGTTGAGGGAGGACTTGATTGAGGTCTACAGAATCTTGAGAGATGTAAACAGGGTGGATAGCAAGAAGCTTATTCCCAGAGTGGGGGACTCAGTTACTAGAGGTCAAGAATTCAAGATGAAAGGGGAAACCTTTATTGGAGATATGCTTGAAAAGTTCTTTGCGCAGAGGGTGGTGAGTGGCTGGAATGCGTTGCCAGCTGAGGTAGTAGAGGTGGGGACGATAGCGTCATTTAATATGAGGAAGCAGAGGTATCCAGATCCTTAGAAAATAGGCGACAGATTTAGATAGAGGATCTGGATCGACACAGGCTTGGAGGACTGAAGGGCCTGTTCCTGTTCTGTGATTTTCTTTGTTAATTGTAAATACTGGCGAAAAGCGTCTGTTGGTACTTGAAAGGAAAATGAAATCAAGATCAAATGTGACACAGCGTATGTCTGGATACAATAATTTATTGTAGAGAACAGAAAAATGACAAGGAGACGAAACAGTTAATTGCATCTGTCTTCAAAGATGACTTCCAGAAAATCTCCCAGAAATACCAGGTCACCACGGGATCTTTGTAACTAAAGACTAAAATAATTCATATACAGTTATGAAGTTGTATTTGGAAACAGAACTGGGATGAGGATTGATCAGTCTGACAGACGGGATATAATTCAAACTGAAATTTCAGAGAAAACAGCAATACACATGTTGATTACAATAGGGACAACTGTACTTTTCTGTATTCACTTCAGACGGTTATAAATGCATTCAAATGATTAACGAAGGGAAGGAGTGGGAGAGTGAAGGACTACAGGCCAGTTAGTTGTTATCCGCAGTAGGGAATATGTTTCAAACTATTGGAACGAAGATCTTTTTGGACACTGAGAAAATAATAGCAAATTTCAAGTGAATTGTTCTGCACTTATGAAAGGGAAGTTACAATTTACAAAGTTTTTCTTGAAGATATCTCTTGTATTTGTAAATAATGGCAAATCAGTGAATATGGTACAGTCAGATATTCAGGACGAGTTTTAATTAGCACACGCAGTAAGTTAGCAGAAAACATTAAAGCAAAGTGTATTGGAAGGAACATATGCAAACAGGGGAAGGTAAGCACTGGAGAAACTATTGGAGAACATAGGTGGTGGTAGAAGGTTGTTTGTGTGACTGCAGCCCGGAGTACGCTGGTGTGCCACAGGTTTCAGTGCTGTCTCCCTTTAAACGCCTTCATTTAAAGGGAATCCGAATACAGATGAAGAATCAACTAGACTCAAAGTGTTAACTTTGCGGACGCTGTCTGACTCACTGTGATCTATAGCATGTGTTGGTCTCAGTGCAGATTTTGCTTCTGCAGTGATTTGCTCCTACTAGAAGTAAAGACATTCTGCACGAGTAACACAGAGATTTGAGGAGACTGTACCTGTACAATTTTGATGTCGTGATCTAAGTAAAATAAACTGATCACATATATTGAATGGGCTTTCTCCAGATTAATTCCTCAGATGGCACAATGGACTGCTGAGGAGACTTGGTCTGAGATCAAGGTGGAAATTTGTGTTTGAAACTGGAGACGCTGATTGATTGTTATATGAGAATTTCACGTCTGTTTTACTTGGGAAAAGGAGGAGGCAGATACAGAACTCAAGAAGATGGACTGGTATAAAATTGGACCAATCCCCAAGTCCAGATCAGTTACATCTCAGGCTGCTGTTGGAGACAAGGGATGAAAGGCGCTGATGCAAATGTTTAAATAGAATCTGGTCACAGGTGAGGTGTCCGAGGACTGGAGAACACCCTTTATAGGAAGGGTTGTAGAGATAGAACAGGGAACTATACACCAGTGTGTTTCAGATCAGTGTTAAAGAAAATTTTGCACAAGACAGGTGGTGTTAGAAGGCTGTTTGTGTTACTGGAGACCGGTGTCCCCGGTATACCAGAGTGATCAGTGCTGTGTCCATTATTACTTGTGGTATTCATAAATGGTGCAGGTGTGGATGTAGAGGGGGAGTGGGAGTGTGATAAGTAAGACTGTGTTTGATACAAAGATTGACCGGGTGATTGGCAGTGAGGAGGAAGGTCTTATGTGACAGTAAGATACAGATGGAATAGTCAGATGGGTGGATCAATGGCAGATGGAATGTAAGTCTGATAACTGAGGTGATGCACTTTGGCAGAAGGAACTAAATGGGGAATACGCAATGAATTGTAGCACACAAGAAAGATCATAGGGAGCTTTTACACACATTCTTGAATGTGACGTGGGAGAATAAAAGGTTACGTAAGAAGTCAATGGAAGCAGTAGGCATAACCTTTACTCATCGAGGCATAGATTACAAGATCGATGTAGCACTTTGTTGAGGCCAATATGGAATACTATGTGGAGTTCTGGGAGCCACATTACAGGAAGGATGTGATTATTCTGGAGGGGGTGCAGAGATTCACCTGGATGTTTCCAATGATGGAGCATGTCAGCTATGGAGAGAGGCTGAATAAGCTCGGATTGTTTAGTTTGAATGAGAGAAGGCTGAGGGGGACGTGATTCAGAAGGATAAGATTAGAGGGACATGGACAGGGTAGATAGACAGTAGCTGTTCCTTTTAGTCAAATGGCCAAGAACAGGGGAGCACATGTTTAAAGGGAAGGATTTGAGGTTTAGAGATGATTCGGGGATTGTTTTTCACCCAGAGGGTCATGGAATCTGGAATGGACTTCCGAAGGTGGGGCAGTTATCACGGGTAATCTCACAACCATTAAAAATTATTTGGACGAGCACTTGAAGTGTCATACCATTCATGGCTACGGGACTGATGTAGGAAATTTGGAATAATATAAATCGTGCGGTATTTTTGATGGTACAGAGTCTATGCTTCTGTGATTATATGTCTGTGGAAGGTCAATCATTGAACAGCTTAAGACAGCAACTAATGGGCTTTGGAAGAGTACATTAACAAGCGTGAAATGTAAAATCGTCTCAACGTACAATATACCAAGGTGAAATGTTGGAGAAGATAATTGTAGCTTCCTTACAGTCCAAAACCAACGAATGGAGAAGAGGAAAATGGCAGACTATGAAGCATCTACTTCAGTTCTGCCTTCATGATAGGATATTAAAAAAATGCTTCCAAACAATTTGAGGTCTACTGAGAAAGAAAGGAAATACAATCAATCACTAACTAAGCAGTTTTGGAGAAAGTATTTGTACTGAAATCTGATAAATCCCCATGGAATGATAATCTATATCTCTGATTCCTAAAGAAGGTGGCCATGGGAATAATGGATACTCTGCTTTCCGTGTTCCAAATTCCAGGTGATTGAATTGACAGATTTGAGAGCAGCAAATGGAATCCCAATATTTCTAAAGGAGGCAGGGAGACAGCAGGAAATTACCATCTGCTTAGTACCAGAGAAGCAATCAGGACAATACAAGAGTCTATTAGAAAGAACGCTTTGCCAGGGAACTTTGAGAATTATGTTAATTTGAAAGTAATGAACATGGATCAAGTCAATACCAAATTATTAATGGAGAATAATATTGAAGATTCCGACTGCGAAATAAATTATGGCGAAGCAATAGATGCAGTGAATTTGAATTTTCAGAAACATTTTTGATGATGTCCCAAGTGTAGTGTTGTGACAATGCTACTCCTTTAACAAGGTTATGCTGTCTTTGTTTTTCTTTCATAGCAGTCTGAAAAGCAGCGAATCCAAAGAGTCTGGGTTTGACAACTTGGGAATGCTTTCAAGTTGAAAATTAAAACACGTACAATGAGGAGCGAGCTATGCTAGATCCGGTCCTGTGTAATGAGACAGGAATAATTAATGACCTCTTAGTTAGGAATGAACTTGGAAGGAATGATGACAGTATGGTTGAATTTAAAACACAGATGGAGAGTGAAGATAAAATTTAATACCAGGGTCCTGTGCTAAAACGAAGGAGACTACAACAGAATGGAGGGAGGACGTGGCAAAAGTCAACTGGAAACAAATACTTTATGGTGAGAGTTGACGAGCAGTGGAGGATTTTCAAAGGATTTTTTCAAAGTCCTAAGTAAAAGTATATTCAGTGAAAAGGAAAGACTCTCAGAAAAGGGACAGTCTGCCGTGGGTGTCTAAGCAAATACGCAAGGCTATCAAATTGATAGAGATGGAATGCAAAGTGGTCAAGAACAGCAGGAACCTAGAAGATTGGGAAAAGATTAAAGATCAACAGAAAGCCACGAAAAAAGCTATAAAGAAAAGTAAGATAGAACACGAGAAAAAAAAACTAGGACAGAATATGAAGACAGATAGCAGATGATTCCCTAAATATATAAAATTAAAATGAGTGGCTAACTTCAATGTTGGTCCTTGAGAGGATAAGAAGGAGCATTTAGTTACAGGATATGATGAAATGGCTGAGGCATTGAACAGGTATTTTGTATCAGTCTTCATAGCGAACGACACTAATAACATGTCAGTGATCGACGAAGAGATTAAGATTCTAGATTAGAGTGGTGTTGGTAAAGCACAGCAATTCAGGTAGCATCTGAGGAGCAGAAAAATCGACGTTTCGAGCAAAAGCCTTTCATCAGGAATGCTCTGAACTGTTGTGCTTTACCAGCACCACTCTAGAATCTGGTTTCCAGCATCTGCAGTCCTTGTTTTTACGAAAGAGATGAAGGTAGGTGAGGACTTGTGAACAATCATTATTACAGAGGAGGTAGCATTGGGCAAGCTAATCGAGTAATGGAGATAAGGTTAGACGAATCCCCTGGCCCTGATGTAATGTATCCCAGGGTACTAAAACGATAGCAGGAGAAATAACAAGTGCACTTGTGGTAATTTTCTACAATTTGCTGAACTCTGGGGTCGTCCCAGCAGATTGGAAAACAGCAAATGGAACGCCATTGTTTAAAAAGGCAGGTAGATAAAAGTTGGGGAATTATAAACCAGTTAGCTTAATCTGAGTAGTGGGGAAGATGCCTTGATAATATTATCAAGGAAGAAATAGCAAGGCATTTTGAGAGAAAACGGTCCATTGCACAGATGCAGCGAGGATGCATGAAGGGCAGATCATGCTTAACAATCTTTTGGAAATCTACGAAGACATTACGAGCAAGATAGACAACGAGGCCGCAGTGGATGTGGTGTATCTAGGTTTCAAAAAGGCTTTGATAGGGTGCCACATAGTAGGCTGCTGCATAAGATAAAGATGGATGGCGTTACGGCTGAAGTATTAACATGGATAAAAGATTGGTGGACTAACGGGAAGCAAAGAGTGGGTATAAATGAGTGCGATCCTGGCTGGCAATCAGTGCTGAGTGGTGTGCCTCAGGGATCAGTGTTGGGGTTGCAATTATTCACAATTTATATTGATGATGTGGAGTTGGGAGCATGCGTAGTTGGTCAAAATTGCAGATGGCACGAAGATGAGTGGTAGATCAAAGTTTGCGAGTACTGTGAAACGTTGCAGAGGAAAATAGTTACATTGCATGAATGGGTATAGGTCTGGCAGATGGAATACAATGTTAAATATGAAGTAATCTTTTTTGTTAGGAGTACCAGTAAAAAGGATTATTACTTGAATTGTAAAAAAGTTACAGCATGCTGCTGTGCAGAGGGACCTGGCTGTCCTTGTGCATGAATCACAGAAGGTTAATCTGCAGGTACATAAAATAATTAGGAACGTAAATGGTATTTTGTTCTTCATTGCAAAAGGGGTTGAATTTAAAAGCAGGAAGGTTATGTTACAGCTGTACAGGGTGCTGGTGAGGTCATACCTGGAGTATTGTGAGCCTCCTTACTTGCAAAGCAATGTACTGGCAGTGGAGGTTATGCAGAGGAGATTCACTCTGGTGAATCTGGAGTTGAGGGGGTTGTCTAATGAGCAGAGACAGAGTAGATCAGCATTATATTCATTGGAATTTAGAAGAATGAGGGGAGGATCTTATAGAAACATAAACAATATTATGAAGGGAAGTGGTCAGAAAAAAGTAGAGAGGATGGTTCCACTGTCAGGTGAAGCTAGGACAAAATGGAATAACCTCAATATTAGAGGGAGCAGATTTAGGATTGAATTGAGAAAGAACCTTTTCACCCAGAGGCTTGTAATTCTATGGAATTCCCTGCCCAGTGAAGTAGTTGACGCTACTTCAGTAAATGTTTTTCGAGCTGAGATAGATATGTTTTGAACAATCAAGTAAATAACGGATATGGTGAGAGTGCGGGTAAGTGGACATGAGTCCACGAGTCGATCAGCCTTGATGTTACAGAATGGCTGAGCAGGTTAGAAGGACCAGGTGGCCTACTCCTGATCCTCGTCCTTCTGTTCTTATGAAAGTTGAGTGGCCAGTTCTCCCAGCGCAGACCCTCTGCTTTGATTTGTTTGGACTGATTTTTAACAGACTGGCTGTTTACTGAAAGCAGGCAGCCAGTTGTGAAGCTATCAGGCCAAAGAAGAAGTTCCATGCTGATCTCCCCGCTGCCTCTCTCTGATATCTCTCCTGGAAGAAACTGGGTTTCCATGGGGTGTTTATGGCGATTGTTTCAAGTACTTCGAACAACACCTTAGATTATTTAGATACAGATTACTTACAGGGTGGAAACAGGCCCTTTGGCCCAACAAGTCCACACCAACCCCCCAAAGAGCAACTCATCCAGATCCAATTGTCTACATTTACCCCTTCGCTCTGCGCAATTGAGCATGGCCAATTCAGCTAACCAGCGCATTTTTGGACTGTGCGAGGAAACCGGAGCACCCGCAGGAAACCCGCGGAGAATTTGCAAACTCCACACAAACAGTTGCCTGAGGCAGTAATTGAATTCGGGTCCCTGGCGCTGTGAGGCAGCAGTGCTAACCACTTTGCCACGGTACCACCCAATGGCTTTCAACCAATTTCAGATTCTCGGTTGAGAAATGAAGTGCTACTGAAGACCAGAAAGCTTCACCTGGACGATTAGCTGAGTAGCCAACTTTTAATATTTTTTAATATTTATTTATAAAACTTTAAAATGAGAAAAGCTGGGAAAAGTCACTTTAGTTCTACCTACTGTGGAAGTAGTAGCATGGAAATGGCTTTTAATTGGCTGTCTCTTGGTATTGTCATCCCTAATCATGTCACACAGTAATGCCCCACATCTATGTAGGCTGAATTGAAAGTCAGTTCTTCGTCTTCCCATGTACCCACTCCTTATGAATTTAATTTGCTTACATCATTAAGTTAGGATAATCTGTTGGGTTTTCGGATAGGTTGTTATTCTGCATGCTATTCTCTTCTGTTTGTGTTTCATTCCGTAACCTTGAAAATAAATTCTGTTTTATTTAAAACTAAGTGGCTTAACAAGCTGCGTCACTCCTGGAATATCTTCCTTACACCTGCTTAAGGCAAGAAGCAAAGTTTGAGTCTGCACTACTTCCTTAAAATGACTTGAGGTGTTCTGTCCTGGCCCATATCAGTGTGCAACAGTGAGATCTAATATACTGGCATGGGTTGAGAATGGTAGAGAGCTGAAAGAAAAAGTGAGTCAGAATAAACAGTTCCTTTTTTTTGGAGTGGAAAGCAATTACGAGCAGGATGATCCTGGAATTGATGTTTGGCACCCATCTATTCAGGAAGTAGATTAAACATCTGCTCTGGGGTACTAAATGGAATGTTTCAAAATCTGCTGATGGCAGCAAACTGAGAATTGATTGGATGAGGCGGATGTAAAGAAGTTAAAGGTAATTGATACACGTGGAGGAAATGGGCAAATACGTGGCAGATGAACAGCAATGTGGATTGACGTAACACTGAACATTTTGGTTGGAAAAATATAATATCAGGCTAGCATTTCAAAAGGAATTGATGTGAAATGTTGGTCGATGAAGATAGTAACGTGCATACTTTGTTGACTTCTTCACTGAACTCTGAGGTCCATTCACGGCAGTGCATTCTGAAGCCAGACGTCAGTACTGGGATTGGCACTGGCACATATGCCAGTGGGTATATGTAACATTGAAAAGGATCTGGATCTCCCTGTACACCAGTCACTGAAAGCATTAACGGAGCAACTGAAAGCCTTTAGGAAGGTAAATGATGTGTTGACCTTCATTTCCGGGGAATTTGAGTCCAGGAATAAGGGTATTTTATTACAACTCTACTTGACCTTGGTGAGACACCATCTCGAACATTGTGCAGTATTGTGTGCAGTTTTGGTCTCCTTACCTAATAAAGGACAAACCTGACATTGAGGGAGAGCAGCAAAGAATGACCAGACTGATCTCTAGGATGACAAACTTGTTGTGGGAGCAGAGTTTGGGGCGACTGAGTCTGTATTCCATGTGGTTTAGGAAAATGAGTGTAGATCTCAGTGAGATATATAATACTCTGACAGGGCGAGATTTATTGGAAGCAGGGATGATAATTCACCTACTGGGACGTCTAAAACAAGTAGCCACAATATTAGGTACGGCCAGGGCACTCTGCATTGAGATGAGAATAAATGTCTGAACTCACAGACTGGTGAAGCTGGGAATTCTATGCTACACAAGCCTGTGGAAGGCAAGGCACTGAATTTCGTTAAGTATTTCTTGACACTAAAGGGACGAGGTTGCAGCAGAAGTTTGGTGTGGGGAGAAAGGATCAACCATCGTTATATTGAATGGGAAAGCAAAATTGATGGACCGAAGTTCCTAATTCATATTGTTCCAATAATTAATCACTTCAAAGGATATACAGTATGCAGTGTTTGGGAAAAAAAATTGAAGAGATGTTAGACCAAAAACTAGAATGGGGGAGGCTCAATGTGTTGAATGACCTATTCCCTCCCCAATGTTTCTGTTCAGTCTGTGTGAAAACTCTATAACTGTGTCACAAGCTCTCAGCTGTTAGGAAGGAGGCATCTTCTGGATCAACAGGACTGTGTTTCCCATTACCTTTTCTCATACCGAGATTGGTGCTGGGTGTTCTGTTCAATTTTATCCATTAAGGGCTCGGAACAGTTTGATACAACAGAATGTCTTGCTTGGCATTTTAGAGACCGTTGAAGAGTTTGCCACATGTCTGTCGTCTGGAGGCACTTTTCGGCCAGAATAGGAAAGCAGGGGAGATTCACTGCCTGAAATTACATTGGGAAGGCAATTGGTGTTTACAATCGACTTGGCTTCAAGGTCACTGTTACTGACAGCAGATTTTAGATTTCGATATTTTATTAGTTGTTTTTAACTTCCACCAGCTGCCAGAGCATTAGCCTGGTCGGGATTGGTAATCCGGTGACATTTCCACAACAGCACCATCTCCACATGGGGACCAATCGGAAACCACACTGAGCTGATAATTTCTGTGCTGCTTGACAGCTCTGCCAAAAATAACTCACACATTTTTGTCTATCGTGATGGGACTGAGGGGGTGGTAAATGGTCAGATTGTAATTATTCTTCTCTTAAGGGATTGGACATAGTTGAGGAATTTTCCACGTTGCCAGGGAGATATCAGAGTTGGAGCTGGAATGAAACAGTTTCCCAGAGACACGGCTTGTTATGCAGCACAAGTCTTCAGTCCGATTGCAGGAATGGTGTCAGGGCCCATTGCCTTTTTCTTACCTACTGTGTTCAGCTGTTTCTTCATGTCACATGCAGCAAATCGAATTGGTTGGGCATCATCTAAGGGATACTTGTGGCTGAGGATGGTGCAGACATTGCATACTGTCTTTTACACTGATGTGCAGCAAAGTTCCATTCTTTCGGGGAATGGCAAAGCAATAACCTAGTGGTATTGAGCTGTTAGTCTAGCGACCCGGGCAATGCTCATGTGACCTCAGTTCGAATACTGCCACAGCAAATGGTGGAATTCAAATCCAATAAATATTTGGAATTAAGAGTCTAATGATGATCAAGAAACAGTTGCTGATTGTGTGAGAAACCCATCTTGTTCACAGATGCCCTTTCGGGAAGGAAACTGCCATTCATTCCTGCTCTGGCCTACATGTACCTCCAGACCCACAGTAATGTGTTTGACTCTTAACTACCCTCCAGGCAATACAAGATGACCTATCCAGCGACACACTAATCCCATTGAATAATTTCAAAAAATAATATTTGTGGAGTCCTCTTCTTTCGTCAGTAGTTTCATAGTTCAACTCCATTTCTGACTAGCTGTGGCAGGACTGCAGAGCTTCGATCTGATCTGTTTGCTTTGTAATCATTTCGTCCTCTCTATCAGATGTTAGTCCTGTTGTTTGCAATGTATGTGAGTAGTCAAGTGTGGTAGCTTTAAATGGGTTGCCATCAGTTTTAGGTCCACACGGTTCTGAACCTGGTATGTTCACCTCCACTCGTGACTGAAACATCATTCAGCTTAATGAGAATAATGGACTGAGGAATTACCCTGGGCAAAAAGTTACAAATTGTAACTCAGTACAATTCTCCTTCTGTCCAATTGTGATCTACACTATTACATGAATTCCCGGGTTTGCGCTGTAACGTCTGCAATGCAATTCTGCTGTCTGTCACCCAACTGATACCGAGACCCATTGACCCGCACCCCGTGAGCTACTCTGGTTTCTGATGTGGTAGCACTTCCATTTCCATATTCTCATCCCTCTGAGCGTTTGTTTATTGTGTCACACCTCTTACTTGTCAGGTTTTTCAAAACTCCAAAACGCATTCCGTGAGGGATCACCATGGCTCAGTGTTTAGTGCTGCTGCCTCACAGCGCTAGGGACCCAGGTTCGATTCCATCCTCCAGCGCCTTTCTTTATGGAGCTGGCGCATTCTCCATGTGGGATTCTTCTGAGTGCTTTGGTTCCCTCCCACAAACCAAAAATTTGCAGGTTAGGTGCATTATTCAGGGGTAAATATAGGATAAGAAAATGGGTGTGCTTGGTTTACTCTTCAGAGGATCGGTGTGAACTTGTTGGGCTGAAGGACCTGTTTCCACAGTGTGGCGATTCGAATTCTAACATTCATCTGAACGTTTTCCCTTGCAGTTATGCCACTTTCGGTGCTTAAATTGAATGTGCTTCACTCTGCTTCTCTCCATGACGTTCTTTAAGAACTCTGTAGTGTCAATGATTCCAGTCGTATGTAGTTTCAGAACCAAGATATTTGTGCATCTTTTGTTAATTTACACTTCCCAGTGTACGGCAATCGAAGTGGGTCAGGACATTTGAGCAGCTTTGACATACATCTGAGAATATGTTCAAAACCAGAAATTTCAGGAGAAACTCAGCAGGTCTGGCAGCATCTGTGCAGACAGAGAAACAGAGATAGTGTTTCAAGTCCAGCGTGACCCTTGTTCAGAACTGAAAAGGGCTGCTTAATGCCTTGGCTAAAGTGGACGAGCGATGATAGGAAACAGAGCATGTGGAGGTGCAATGGCACAGAGGAATGGGCTTTTAATTGTGGTGAAAGAGAAACAGATATAAAATTGGTGTAAATTAAAGTGTAGATGGCAGACATGGGTTGTCGCTATTGAGTGCAGGATAAACAAGACACAGATGAGATCATTGGGAGGCCAGGAAGTAGAATACATGAAAAATGGAGGACAGCCATAATGGAATCAGGCTGTGAATTTGGAATTCTGTATTAACTCCTGCAGGCTGTAATACATCAAAGTGTAAAGTGAGGTGTTACTCGAGCTTGGGTGGTATTTCATTGGAACATTTCAGCAGCTCAGGACCGAAATCTTAGGATGAGAGCAAGGTCAGTTATTGAAATGGGAAGCAATGAGAGGCTCAGGATCATTCCTACAGAGTGAAAGTGGTCCTTGAACAAGTCTCTGTTTGGTCTCCCCAATGTAAAGGAGACAGCATTGTGAGCAGCAATGACAGGAGACCGGATTGATAGAGTGAAAGTGAAATGCTCCTTCACCTGGAAGGTGGGTTTGGGGTCTTGGACAGTGGGGATGGAAGAGGTGAATGGGCATGTGTTGCAGCTTCTGTAATTGCATGGGAATGTGTCATGGGGAGTTGGGAAGTGTTCAGGATGATGGAGGGTGTTACAGAAGAAATGGTCTCTGTGAAATGCTGTCAGTGGTCGCGAGAGAAGATGTGTTTGATAGTGCTGTCCCATTGGAGATGGTGGAATGGTGGAAGATGATTCTGTGAATGTGGATTCTAGTACAGTAGAAGTGAGGACGAGGGGAGATCTATCATTGTTCTGGTAAGGAGGGGACGGAGTGAGGACAGAAGCGCGGGAGTTGTGATAGTCACAGCTGAAGGCCCTGTTCAATGGAATTAGCGGACTTCTGATTTGAAGGAAAAGGCGGTCACATCAGTGGCAGTTCACTGGAATGTGGCGTCATCAAACAGAAACAACAGAGATGGAGAAACTGGGAGAATGGAGTCAGCTTCCGCTGATCATGTGTTCAGCTACATGCAGAAGTCCCCCCTGAATGATTGAAAAGACTTAGACATCTAAATTAAGGCTTTCTGTCTCACATCTGATCTGAAGCGGGATGTGGAAGTAGACCCAGAGGAAGGTCAGTGGGTATACCTGGGCAGACATTCAAGCAGATATCCAATAACGCTAAGAAATTGTTGTTTCTGTTCAAAAAGAAGGACTCGATTAGAAGATGTACCACCATGGTTGACAAGGATACCATGATGAGCATTAGTGTAGGGCCAGATTTAGGATGTTTATTTCAGGGCCCATAAGCAGATGTGGGGCATGACTTTCAGCTGTGATTCCTGAATTCTCCCCAGAAACCCCTGTCACTGCTGCTCCATCCTCTTCCCTGCTCCTCTCCTTTCCTGATTCCAGGTTCTCCATCTCAAATTACAGAGCACATTCTCTCACATTATGGTCCCTCCCCACTTCACCTGAAACTCGTTCCAGTCTACCTTCCCTGCACTAGCATCAATCTGCGTTTTGTGCTGCCACCTTGCCACTGGTCTCAGTGTGGCTCAGCCTCACTATTCATGCTGTTTTACACCTCCCATTCACATCTCACTCTGGAAAGTTTCATTGTTGGAGTAAACCGTATTGAAAACACCATTCTCCCTTTGCACTGAATTCACATTGTGATCCCAAATCCAAAAAGTACACCCAGCCTTCATCTCACTATGCTAAAGGTGCATGCTGACCGTATGGTATAAGAATTCTTTTTTTTTTTAACATAGAACTGGCCAAATATACGTTTTCACTGTTGAGATCATCACCCCCTTTAGAGAAAGGAATTTGTTTGCTTGACGTCTCATGAGCACGAGTAAGAATTGCAAGCTGCCTTAGTATTGTAACATGGAGAAAAACAAATTACATTATGAAGTTTGGGCAGTGTGTTGTTTATCTGTCACTTTTAATACTGTTACAAATTTGCAGTGGTTATCTTTAAATGTTTGCTCTTGAAGCTAGAATCAGATGGAGTGTTGAGGGGTGACATTCTAGAAGTTTTAATATCATGGGAGGCATGGATAGGGAGAATAGCCAAGGTCTTTTTGAGAGGACAGGAGAGTCCAAACATAGATGACGTAGCTTAAGGTTAAAAGGAGGAAATTTAAAAGGGACAAATGGACAACATTTTCGCACAGAGGGTAATTTGCTTATGGAATGAGCTGCCAGAGGAAGATGCAAGTGCAGCTACAACAGTTCAAAGACATTTGGACAAATATATAAATGGGAAACGTTCAGAAGCATATGGGCCAAATGCAAGCAGATGAGTCTAGTTTCGTTTGGAAAACCTCGTCAGCATGGACAAGTTGGACCAAAGGGTTTGTTTGTGCACGATATGACTGTATGAATCAAAGGAAGCAAGGAAAAAGGGAAGAAAGATATGATGTAAGAAAACTGGCAAGAAATATAAAAGCAAGCAGTGCAAGCTTTAATATGTATATAAAGAAAGTTCAAGATGAATGTATGCCCTTTGGTAGAAATGAAGTCAGGAAAATATATTGAGGATGTTTCGAGGGTATGCCTAGAGGGAACAGACAGATAATTTACACCAGAATTTTATATCATTCCTCACATTAGAAGGCACTGTAAGTATTTCAATGATATAATCAAAATAGCAATAAGAGGGAAGTTAGTGAACTGCCTCTAACAAAAGGAAAAAGGCTTTTTAATAAACAGATAAGAGTAAGGGTACGCAGGTCAGCAGTAATCCACAGTTGGTTTTAAAAGCGGCGGTTACAGAGTGACTGGTGTTCCTGTGAGAAATATTTCATAACTCTTTGGATTGCAGGAATTTTCCAGTGAAACTGGAGACCCTTCAATGGGGCGCCTGTTTTCAAGAAAACAGCGAGACTGAAAGCAGTAACCATTTAGCCTCAATATTATTGTTGGGAATCTGCTAGAGTCTATTATTAAGGAAGGAATTGCAGGACAATTAGAAAAAGCTTCATGCAAAGTCAACATGGTTTTGTGAAAGGCGATCTACATTTTGCCTGTAAAATCATGCAAAGTTTTTTTTCTGGAGATCCCTGAGAATGTAAAAAAAGGACATGATAAAGGGGATCTGGTAGATACGAGGCTTTCTCAAGATTTTTCATAAGGTTTCACGAAAAAAGACTTGTTACACAAGACAGAAGCTCATAATTTGACAGCTAATATATTAGCATGGGATGACGGTTGGTTAACACATAGAAATCAGACTGTCAGGGTTAATGGATCTTCCTGATGAATCTATCTGCTGGAGTATCACAAATATCAGTCCAATGCAAGATTTAGTTACAATCTATACTGAAAGCCGGAGCTGAGTGCAATATATATCCGAGTTTGAGGATGACACTGAGAACCAAAAGGCAGACTGTTACTTAATGGAGAAGACACCCGCAAAAGGATCAGTGCGAAGGGATGGGATTGTTTTTGTGTCTGAAGCATAACGTCAGCATGCTGATGCAGCAAATAACTAGGTTGGTTCATTAGGCGGGTTCCTGGAATGAAAGGGATTAATTATTGAGTACATCTAAAATGGTGAGGCGTTTATTCATTGTGGTTGAAATGAATGTGGATGATATTACTGAAATGGACAAGAGAAAGAGGGGGCTTGACAAGGTAGCTTTCGAGAATGTGGATCAATTCCAGGGCAGAGAGCCGAACTTAGGGTTGGAGATACAAAATAAGGGAAATCGATACAAAGAAACGTCTTCTTTCAGAAGAGAGTGAATGCCTGGAATTCCCTAACCCAGAGGTTGTGGAGACTGGGTCACTGAATGTATTTACAGACTGGCTGGATTGGGTTTTGACATATCAGCGAGTTGAGGGATACAAGGGGTTAGCGGGAAAGTGGAGTTGAGCCCTGAAGTAGTTCAGCCATGTTCTTATTAAATGACAGTGCAGGCTTGAGGGGCCGAATAGCCTGCTTCTGTTTCTATTTCTTACGTTCTTATGTTATTCTTCTGGAAAGTAACTGGTTTTTTCCCTGAAAATGGTGTTGTACAATGGTGCATTCAGGGAGAGCAGAGGATTTGTTTGAGCTCACGCTGGTTGCGGGGAGAAGGCTGTATTCACAGCGAATGTGGGTCTGTAACAAGACCCACACCTGGAGCAGAAGTTACAGAGACAGGAAACCTGAAAAGAGGGATTGAGGTGAGGGTCAATTCCTGACTCAGCCTGGATTTTCCAATTAAATTTCCCAAACTATATCTAACCATCGGGGTGACCTCGATCTGCCCCTGTGTAGCAGGCCCGAAGGGCTGAATGGAACATCAGAACATAGGGCTGAGGGACACGAGTGGGACATTCGGCCCTTTGACACTACTCCACCAGTTGATAAGGTCGTGGCTTATCGCATTGTGGTCCCAGCTGCACTTTTCACTCCAAGCAGCATTATCCACTTTCTATGGAAAATCAGATGAAGCCAGCCTCGACATAATAAAAAGCTTCATTCATCCCATACTTCTGGGAAGGAGAATTCCTACGTGAATAAATCCCCACTTTGTGAATTTCTCCTCACTCTGGTTCTGACTGAGGTTGGAGGGTGTCACTGTTTCCTTTTCTAGTCCCACTCCTTCACTACTCACATCACATTTTAAATGTGACCAGATTGGTGAAATGGCCGATGATAAAAGTCTTAGACTGGGTCAGGTTCAATGATAAGAACAAGTCAAGCAGATTTCTTTAGTCAGACACAAGTAACTATTATAACTAATGGAGGAGCATGGTTGATCTGTGTTTCACACTGCTGCCTCACATCACCAAGGAGCTGGACTCAATTCCAACCTCAGGGGTCCTGTATGTGGAGTTTGAACATTCTCCCCGTGTCTGTGTGGGTTTCATCCCAGTGTTCCAGTTTCCTTCCACAGTCAAAGAATGTGCAGCCTAGAGTGGATTGGCCATGCTAATTTGCCCAGAGTGCCCAGGGATGTGTATGTTAGATGTGTCAGTCATGCGAAATGCATGGTTACATGGATAGGATGGGGGCAGGTCTGGCTGGGATGCTGTTCGCTGGGTCAGTGTGGATTTGATGGGTAGAATGCCCACGGTTGAGGTTCTAGAACAATATCAAAAAGTTTGGACTATACAAATACCCAACGGATATCTACCTGATACACTCTGCTGAAGGCTTTGTATGTTTCAGTAAGATCACCTCTCTTTCGATGAGTAACCATAACATAAGACCTTCATCCCTGGAATACATGAAGTGTAACATCGCTGAACTGCTTCCAATGTAATTGTATCCAATCTCAGGGAAGTAGACAAAAACTCACCTCACACCCCAGGTGAGGTTTTTTTTTGCTTTCTCAGTGCTATGAGTTTTTGGAACTCTCTTCCCCGCAGACCATTGGAGGCAGAGTTATTGAATATTTTTGAGGCACAGACAGAATGTTCCTAAGTAGCAACAGAGTCAAGGATTATCAAGGAATGGGCAGCGATGTGCACCATGGGGAAATGTTGACTGTGGTAAAAAATGACACTGCTTCAGAACATCCGGCAAAATGAAATGGTAATCTAGAAAACATTTTAAAATGCTAACAGTGATAGAACAGAGTTCCAAGGATCAGAGAGCTGCTCTGTCATTAGAGAGAGACCACTTGTGGTCGTTTAAGCTGAGGGTCACCACGCCTCGAGTGATGGGTTGAGGATGAGACAGCGTCCCCATCATGGTAACCTCTGTGACTGTGGTGAAGTGAACCAGCGCTGCTGGCCTCCATCTGCATCGCAAACCAGCCGTCCAGCCAACTGAGTGGGAGACAGTGTAACTGTTACAGACAGAAACAGGCACAGGCAAAGGGCAAGAGAAACAGTCATAACAATGAAAAAGTTACAATTCAGGTAACGGTCAAAATAACGACTGAGGGTAAAAACGTTCTCTGCTAGAAATTGTATTTTATAATGAGACAAGTATTTCAAATCCGTCTTTGGCTGAATACGATAGGGTAAGACATATGAAATAACCAGAATTACTAAGTGTGACTGGATATCGATAACGTGTAGATTTTTGATTGCTCTGTGTAAAATGTTCTTACCATTACATAGACAAAGAAAGCTGGTGGAATATATTGTTGGGAGAGTGCGCCCCCATGGGAAAAGCCCTCGAGCAGGCACTTGAAGAAAACCGGAGTAAAAGTGCCTGAGTGTTGTCTGCTCAGTGACAGGAGCCCAGGGGTTGAATGACTGAAAATTCATGTAACATGGAACTGAGAAATGCATCAGATCAGCCACAATCTTCTTAAATGCTAGAATGCGTTTGAAGGGCTGAATGGCCTCATGGTGGATTTGAATTGCATGTGATTTGAAAATTGTACAACTTTGTTCCTTCCCCTTCTGTGTTACATGCGGGGTCATTGACATTTTCCTGAAAATGGGAATTATTTGGAATACTAACTTGAACATTCCACAATCAGCGTTGTTCAGAATATTCTATCAACATGTGGGAATATTGCAAATGCGAGAGAGAGAGAGTGTGTGTGTGTGTGTGTGTGTGTGTAGGCTTTGCATGCAATAGTGAGAGTCATGGACCATGAATCGTGTTCGGATGTCGGTGCTATAACAGATATACAGTGCTATACAGTGAGTGTGAGGGAGCAGGGAGAATGGTGACCCTTATCCTGACAGAGTGGGAAAAGGTTATTGAAGCTTGTCCTGTATTGCTGAATATTTCTTCAGACCGCAGATACTGCACTGAGCTGGTTGGTGAGCTCAGGCCATGCTTGGTGGGTCTTGTGGTGTGGCTCCCTCTGTGAAGAAAATGGTCCCCCTCTGTACTAGCCCTTCCACCAGGACCTCCATGCCCCTGTCAACAAACCGTGGTGCAATTTATCCTTACCTGCCATGCTCAGGATAAACTGTGCAGGGCAGCTGCAAACTGAGAGAGCTCAATCGTGTGTCCATTATGTTTTAAAGATGGCACCAGTGCAAGGGATCACGAACTATCGTGGCATCCTGGCGATCGTGAGTAACTCCAGCCATGATGGGTGGGATCGGGCTGGAACTTCTTGCAGAGGATGGTGCAGATAAAACATCCTTCTCTTTTACACTGATGTGCAGGTATGTTCCATTATTTAGGATGGGAAAGATTGTGGAGCATTCTCCTCCAGTCATTTGTTTAATCGTCCATCACCATTTAGGACTGAATGTGACAAGACTGCTGTGCTTCCATCAGATCTTTTTGTCAAGCACGGTAGCTTTAATGAGTTAGCATCAGGTTAAAGTTCATGTGATTCTGACTGACATCTTCACCCACACTCGTCACTGAGTCATAGATGGTGTTGATGGTAATGACAGACTGAGGTGTTACCCTGGCAAGAAGTTACAGGTTGTGGTTGAATGCTGTTCTACTTCTCCTGCTGCTGTGGTCTACAGCACTACGTGAATACTCAGTTTCGAGCTGCAATATCTGCAATGCAATTCTGCTGTCTGTTCCCCAAATCTCACTGAGACCCATTCACCCATGAGCCCTGCACTCAGTGACCTAACCTGGTTTCTGATGTGGAAATACTTCCATTTTCAAACTCTCATTCTGCTGAGGGTCTGTCTCCCCGGGTCTTGCTTCCAATCTGACACATTCCGCAAAAGCATTTAACTGATCTTAATTCAAATGTTTAATTCACCTGAATCCTTTTCCTTGAGAAATACCATCTTCTGTGTTTAAAGTGAATGTGTTTCCTCTGTTTCTCTCCCTGACCATGATTAAGAGCTCTGTAGTGTCAGTGATACCAGCCTTATGTAGTTGCAGAGCCAATGAATTCTCTGGATTCCCAATCATCTTCACCACATTGCATGTTTTCTCTTTTGGTTTGATGCCTTGTAACACATGGTTGCCTTGTTCTCCCATGAGCATGTTTCATCTTCTTGGGGTTGCATTTCTGGTATTATCTTCCGAATTATCCCCAGAACCTTCTCCCATTGCTGCTCCATGGTCTTTCCTGCTCAGCTCCCCTTCCAATTAACTCTGGCCAGCTCCTCTCGCATGTCTTTGTAGTTACATTGCTTAATTATAACCACATTACATCTTGAAGAAAGCATTGCGTATAACTGAAAGAAGGAGTTTTGAGAGATGGGCCACGAAGAATGACTGGTGGATTTCTTAAATAGACACAAAGGGTGAACGAGAGAGAGAGAGAGGATATAGATATGGAGATGTGGAAAATGAGAAACTATATGATCGAAATAGATATACTTCCCTCAATGTTTTGGCAATTCCTGTGGGCGGTGGTCCTTTGTACAGTGCACGTACAACAGAGCAATATGTTTAAATGCTGGGTCTGATGCCATAACTTTTCTCTCCAACAATATGACAGACACTAGCTTTGGAAAGAACCCAACAGGCCAACATATTTAATTCCTGGTAGAAAGTGGATTAACTGAAATAAGTTGGGAAACCAGAAACAAGAATTTATAACACACATCCTAAGAAGAATGAGAGACTAGAGTTGGGAATCCCAGAAAAGGGGGAACGTTGAGAGAAAGGGAAGATATCACTTCAGATGAGGATCAAATATTGTTTTAATGATTTATAAATTTTATACATCGTGTGCATCATTTTTCGTTAACTATGTCTCCGTTGTCATTCAGAATGTGTTGTACACATGTGAACAATCTTCCTTATCTGAACACACACTGATTAAACAGTGTATAAAAAATCATTTTTCCTCCATTTCACACTGTCCTGTTGTCGTGCTCGCAGGATACATGAACACCAACTGGCTACCAAAAGACATGACCCACTCTCACTAGTTCCCATACATACAGGAAAAGGACACCACGTTGACTGTGACAACACACACTTCCTCGGACAAAGCCACACACGAAAGTTCTTAGAAGCATGACATTTTAGCCAGAAGTACATCAATAAACATATTAATTTCGATCCTATCTACCTTCCCTTGAACAAAAAAATGGAAATGACATCACGACACTTAAGAAACCAAGACCTAGAAATAGAAAGACACGACATCCCACCAGTGCGTCACCAGAGACTCTCACTGATGATGTTACCCAGTCTTGGTGACGAAACATCTGAAAACAAACCTTCAAGTTCAGCGAGTTAACATACATAATTATAAATTGTTATTTTTCTCTTAATCGTGGAATTTGCGACTACTTTGTCACTCATGTTTTAACAGATAACGAGGTGAGGTGAGCTTTTCTGGGTGTGTGGTTTTAATTAACAGAGGGGTTCAACATCGACATCATAACAGTTTGAGGGCTTGTCGTATGGAATTTAGACAGATGTGAACAGATTTGTGGTACAAAAGGTCCCAGCAGATTCCAACACTTGGCAGTTAGTGACCTAGATCTTCAAGTAATACAGGTGAGAAAATTCATTTAATTTTGTTTCCTTGTGGTCGGTTAATTTAAAAGAAATGGCTTTTAATATTACTAAAAAGGTTCTGAGGTTTGAAGATGGTACCCAAATTTGCCAAGAACGTGTAGAAAGATAAAGGAAGGGCATACTTTTAGAATTAACATGTAGAGTAGAATTGTGTTTCACCAGAGACAAAAGGAAAGCTGTCATCATAATGGAGTTGCTCAAGCACTTTGGTCTATCAGAGAAGCTGGCAACTGCAGTCGAGTTAGAAAAAACTTAAATTGAAAATATGACAACTGCAGTTAGAAGATAAAGAGAGAGACTGAAAGAGAGAGAAGATAGAGAAAGAGAAAGAGAGGAAAAAGGAAGAGAGGGAGAATTTGAAATTCAAAAGTTTGGAATTAGTTAAGAAAGTTAAATTAGCAGGATGAAGATGAAGGGAGAATGTAGGGATGTATGCAACTGTGTTAATACATTGCCATATTTCAGTGCGAAAAATGCCAAAACCGTTTTTATTTCATTTGTGAAATTGGGTAATGCTAGTTCAGACTAAGATGGTGGGTACAGCTTGAGAGGTATATGCAGTGCTGTCACGTGAGGGAGCAAGAGATTATGCAGATGTCAAGCAGGCTATGTTGAGTGCTTATGAATTGGTACTAGAAGAATATAGACAGCGGTTCAGAAATATAGAGATGGAACCAGGTCAGACTTATATTGAGTTTGAAAGAATTAAACACAGTCATTTTGAGAGATGGGTGCAGGCCTTAAAAATGGATAAGACCTGTGAGGCTCGAAGGGAGATTATTCTGCCGGAGGAGTTTAAAGACTCACTTCCAGAGATGGTAAGAATTCAAGTGAATGAATAGGAAGTTCAAGAAGTGAGAAGCGCAGCAGAAATGGCAGGTAAATATGCACTGGTGCATGAGATTATATTTAGCTTCTGGGAGGATTTTCATCCTGTGAGGGATAGAAATTGGGAGAAGGGGAGATCCTAAACAACAAAACATAGAGTAAAGCACACTGGCAATAGTTTACCACCGGTGAAAAAGAAGCCCAAGGGGGTTGAAAGGTGGTGAAAGGCCTCAGGTGTTCTCATTATAACGGAGCGGAACACATAAAATTACAGTGCTGATGGTTTAAGAAGGACACTGGGAAAAGGTGTTTTCACTGCAGTAAACTGGGACACACCGTGCTGGGCATTGAAGCAAGGCACTTTGGGAAAAGATGTGATTAAGCCAGTGGTATTAGTGAACCTGGTAAAGGAGACCCCAAGTAGAGCCGAGGAGCTGCAGGAGAGTGCACAGCCTAGACAGGGGCTGGGTATGGAGTCAGTGCCTGATCCCTACAAAGAATACACCTCTGTAGATAAAACTTACTAAGCAAAAAAGGGGTGTGGGGAGAGGACAAAAGTAATAATTTTGCAAGATGCAGGATCTGTTCAGTTTCTAATAGTTGAGAAGTGAGGAGCCGGAAAGGCAAAACAGATCAGACAGCATCCAAAGAGCAGGACAATCAATGTATCAGTCATAAACCCATCATCAGGAATGTGACAGGGAACAAGGGGGCTGAAAGGTAAATACGAGGGTAGGAGCTGGGCTGGCAGGAGGGTCACTGGGAGGGTGATAGGAAAATGTAGGTTGGAGTATAACTGATATGTCAGAGGGGAGGGTGGAGTGGATAGGTGGGAAGGAAGATGGACAGTTAGGGCAGTTCAAGAGGGCAGTGCTAATTTAAATGGTTGGGGGAGGGGCACTTTGGAAATTGGTGAAGTCAACGTTGATGCTGAATAGTTTGACGTTTTCAGCTGTCCTACCACCTAGCCACTTTACCCTCCCCTCCGAACTGTAACCATCAGACCCCGCCTAAATCTACCTATCGCCTTCCAAGCGACCTTCCACCCAGTTCCACCCCCACCATCCTATTTAATTCTCAGCCCCTTCCCCCTCCCTTACTTTCCTGATGAAGAACTTACGCCTGAAACGAGTCTTTGACAAGGAGATTGAGTGAAGTGATTACGCCACAGTTGAAGACGGTGAAGACATGGCTGCCAAGTTCAGTGTGCTACGTGCTTGATGTCGGAGGTCAACGACTCTGGTGTGTCTGGCTCGTATAAGTGTGGAAAGTGTGTTCACGTTCAGCTACTGACCGAGCATATTGCAGCACTGATGAAAGAACTCGAGGACCATTGGCTCATCCGAGAGAATGAGATCTTTCTGGACAAGACCTTCAGCGAGATTATTACACCGACCATACCAGAAAAGAGCAGAAGAGAGCAGACGATGAGGAAGGCGGAGAGGAGACCCCGGGGTGTAAGAGACTCCGGGGGAAGTACCTGTCGGGAACAAGTTGAATCTTTTGGAAACAGTAGAGACAGATGACACTGCCAGTCCACGAGGCGGCCAGGTCCGTCAATCAAAAGTTGGCGTGGAGGCACAGCGGAAGAGTCGGACATCACACAGAGCTGTGGTAATAGGGGACTCCATCGTGAGAGGAACTGACCGGGGTTTTTGTGGCAGCAGACGGGACTTAAGGATGGTTTGTTGCCTTCCTGGTGCCAGGGTTAAAGACATCACAGACAGAGTGCAGGAAATTCTCAAGGACGAAGGTGAAGAGCAAGAGGCGGTCGTACATGTCGGCACAAATGATGTCGGAAAGAAGAGGAAGAACATACTACAGCGGGACTTCGGAGAACTAGGAAGAAGACTGAAAAGCAGAACGTCCAAGGTGGTTATCTCGGGTTTTCTTCCAGTTCCTCAGGGTGGTGAGGCCAGAAACAGGGAGATAATGGATTTGAACACGTGGCTGGGAAACTGGTGCAGGAAGCAAGGATTTAAATTCTTGGATAACTGGGGTATATTTTGTTGTAAGCATATATTGTACAAGAGAGACGGTTTGCACCTTAATAGATTAGGGACCAGCATTCTGGCAGGCAGGTTTGTTACTGCAACACAGCTACGTTAAATCTAAGTATCGGGAGGGAGAGGACAAACTGGATGTTTTAGAAGGAAATTGAAGGGAAAATTAGAACAAGGGAAATCAAGAAAGACAATAGTATCAATGAGGCAGAAAACTCAAAAAGGGATCATGTTGTAAGGTTGAGTGAAATAGGAGTTGATGGGAAGGGTGAGGGCAGTAACAAATTAAAAACACTATACATGAATGCACGAAGCATTAGAAATAAGATGGATGAGCTTGAGGCTCTTTTGGAAATTGGCAAATACGATATTGTGGGGATAACTGAGACGTGGCTTCAAGTGGACAGGGCCTGGGAAATGAATATACAAGGCTACACGTGCTATCATAAGGACAAACTGATCGGCAGAGGGAGTCGGGTGGCCATGTTGGTAAGGGATGACATTCAGTCCCTTGCGTAGGGGGACCTAGAATCAGGGGATGTAGAGTCAGTGTGGATAGAGCTGAGAAATTCTAAGGATAAAAAGACCCTCTTGGGAGTTATCTACAGGCCCCCAAACAGTAGTCTGGATGTCAGATGTAAGTTGAATCAGGAGGCGAAATTGGCCTGTCGCAAAGATGTTACTACAGTTGTTATGGGGGATTTCAACATGCAAGTAGATTGGGAGAATCAGGATGGTATTGGACCTCAAGAAAGAGACTTTATGCCTCCGATATGGATTCTTAGAACATCTGGTGCTGGAGTCTAACAGGGAGAAGGCAATTCAGGATCTGGTATTGTGCAACGAATCAGAATAAATCAGTGACCTCGAAGTGAAGGAGCCGTTGGGAAGTAGTGACCATAATACAATAAGCTTCAATCTGCAATTTGAGAGGGAGAGGGTACAATCGGAAGTGACAATATTTCTGTTGAATAAAGGGAAATATGGAGCTATGAGGGAGGAGCTGACCAAAGTTCAATGGTTTAATTCCTTAGCAGGGATGAAAGTGGAGGAACAATGGCAGATATTTCTGTGTATAATGCAGAAGATGCAGGATCAGTTCATTCCATAAAGGAAGAAAGATCCTAGGAGGAGGCATGGGCGGCTGTGGCTGACGAGGGAAGTTAAGAAAGATATAAAGTTAAAAGAGAAAAAGTATGACATAGCAAAGAAAAGTGGGAAAACAGAGGACTGGAAAGCTTTTCAAGAAGAACAGAGGATTACTAAGAAGGAAATACGCAGAGAAAAAATGAGGTCGAAGGAAAACTGGCCAAAAATATAAAGGAGGATAGTAAAAGCTTTTTCAGGAATGTGAAAGGCAAAAAAATGGTTCAGACTAAAGTTGGGCCCATGAAGAGAGAAACAGGGGGATATATTACAGGAAACAAAGAAATGGCAGAAGAATTGAATTGGTACTTCAGATTTGTGTTCACTGGGGAGGACACAAGCAATCTCCCTGAGGTAACAGTGGCTGAAGGATCTGAACTTAAGCGAATTAATATTTGCCAGAAATTGGTGTTGGAGAGACTGTTACGTCTGAAGTTTGATAAGTCCCCGGGGCCTGGTGGTCTGCATCCCAGGGTACTGAAGGAGGTGGCTCAAAAAATCGTGGATGCGCTGTTGATTATTTACCAGAGTTCGATAGATTCGGGATCAGTTCCTGCGGATTGGTGGGTGGCTAATGTTACCACTTTTTAAGAAAGGTGGGAGAGAGTAAACAGGAAATCACAGACCAGGTAGTCTAACCTCAGTGGTGGGAAAGATGCTGGAGTCTATTATAAAGGATGAAATTACGACACATCTGGAATCGTAGTAACAGGATAGGTCAGAGTCAGCATGGATTTATGAAGGGGAAATCATGCTTGATTAATCTTCCAGTATTTGTTGAAGATGTAACTCTGAAGATGGACGAGGGAGATCCAGTAGATGTAGTGTACCTGGACTGTCAGAAAACTTTTGATAAAGTCCCACTTAGGAGGTTAGTGAGCAAAATTAGGGAGTATGGTACTGGGGGCAAAGTACTGACTGGGATTGAAAATTGGTTGGCTGATAGGACACAAAGAGTAGTGATAAACGGCTCCATTTCGGAATGTCAGGCAGTGACCAGTGGGGTACCTCAGGGATCAGTGATGGGACTGCAGCTTTTTACAATATATGTTAATGATATCGAAGATGGTATTAGTAATAACATTAGCAAATTTGCTGATGATGCTAAGCTGGGTGGCAGGATGAAACGTGAGGAGGATGTTAGGAGATTGCAGGGTGACCTGGACAGGTTAGTTGAGTGGTCAGATGCATGGCAAATGCAGTTTAATGTGGATAAATGTATGGTTTTCCACTTCGGTGGCAAGAACAGGAAGGCAGATTGCTACCTAAATGGAATTTAGGTAAAGGGGCAGTACAGAGAGATCTGGGTGTTCTTGTACACCAGTCAATGAAGGTAAGCATGCAGGTACAGCAGGTAGTGAAGAAGGCTAATAGCATGTTGGCCTTCATAACAAGAGGGATTGAGTATAGAAGCAAAGAGGTTTTTCTGCAGCTGTACAGGGGCCTGGTGAGACCACACCTGGAGTACTGTGTGCAGTTCTGGTCTCCAAATTTGAGGAAAGGCATTCTGCTATTGAGGGAGTGCAGCGTAAGTTCTCGAGGTTAATTCCTGGAATGGCGGGACTATCTTCCGCTGAAAGACTGGAGCAATTGGGCTTGTATATCCTTGAGTTTAGAAGACTGAGAGGGGATCTGATTGAGAAATATAAGATTATTAAAGGATTGGACACTCTGGAGGCAGGAAACAAGTTTCTGCTGATGGGTGAGTCCCGAACCAGAGGACACAGCTTAAAAATACAGGGTAGACTATTTAGGACAGAGATGAAGAGAAACTTCTTCACCCAGAGAGTGGTGGCTGCGTGGAATGCTCTGCCCCAGAGGGCAGTGGAGGCCCAGTCTCTGGATTCATTTAAGGAAGAGTTGGATATAGCTCTCAAAGATTGTGGAATCAAGGGTTATGGAGATAAGGCAGGAACAGGATACTGATTAAGGATGATCAGCCATGATCATATTGAATGGTGGTGCAGGCTCGAAGGGCAGAATGGTCTACTCCTGCACCTATTGTCTATTGTCTATAACGTCAACTTGCCTGCCCCTCGGATGCTGCCGACCTGCGGTGCTTTTCCAGCCCCTCACTTTTCAACTTTGATCTTGAGCACCTGTCGTCCTCACTTTCCCTCAGCCTCTAATCGTAAGAGCTGGAAGTATTTTCACTCTTTCTGACATATTACTCAACAGCATGATAATTTGTGGAATGGGGACAGAAATTAAGCATTCCCTTGTGTAAAATCAGGTTGCAGTGCCACATCAAGGTTGGGGAAGTAACAGTGAGATTGAGTGGCAGGGTGTCAGTTCCAGGAATGCAGTTTGTTCTTGGGAATGAGTTAGCAGGGTCAAAGGTGGGAAAGGCGCCCCTTGTGGTGGAGAAGCCAAAGTAAGACCAGGGAACAGGGGAATTAAAAGGAAAATACCCCAGGGATTTTTCCAGACTGTGTAGTAACAAGATCCTACTGTCGTAAGTTACAACAGAAAGGAAAACCGAAAGAAAACGCCAAAGGAGTTGATGCACGGAATATTCAGGCTAAAGCACTTCTAGTGGCTGGAATGAACAAGGACATGGTTACTTTTTGTTGTACATGTCATACATACCAAATGGTAGGAAAGTCACAGGCCATATTAAAACCAGCACCTTTGTTGCCAATTCCTGTATTCGAAGAGCTTTTCACGTAAGTTATGATTAGTGGTGGAGCTCCCCTTTTCAAATTAAAGAGGAAACCAATATCTGCTGATCATAATGGATGTGTCCACCAGATTTCCAGGGATAATTCCATTATGGGGTGTTAAGGCAAAAGGGGAGGTGGAGGAGTTGGTAGCTTTCTTTACTCGCTGTGGGCTATGCAGTGTGATTCAGTCAGACCAAGGGTCTCATTTTACCAATCAGCTATTTAAGTACATCTTGGATAACTTCGGCATAAAGCAGTTTAAATCAAGTGCATCCCATCCCGAATCCCAGGGAGTCTTGGAAAGTTGGCATCAGATGCTAAAGGCAATATTAACAGCGTACTGTCAGAATTACCCGAATGATTGAAATAAAGGCGTCTCATTATATTGTTTGCCATGAGAGATGCCCCAAATAAATCTACTCAGTTTACTTCCTTTGAGTTAATATTCGTACATGAAGTGAGAGGTCCTTTGAAATTAATTAAATATAAATTGACAGGACCGAAGTCGGAGATCCACACTTGGATTATGTGTCACACGTGAGGGAGAAATTAGATGGAGTAGGTGAGTTAGCTAAACAGCACTTGAAGAGGACACAGCATGGAATGAAGCAGGTGGCAGATAGAAACTCTGAAACTTTGACGATTTCCCGTGGGGATGAGGTATTAGTATTGCCACCAGTGGTAGGAAATCCCTTCAAAGCCAGGTTTAGTGCCCCCTTTCAAATGAAAAAAGTGTTGAGTCAGTTCAACTATCTGGTAAAGATAGCAGAGATGACAAAAAAAGTTAGAGTTCGTCACGTGAATGAATAATGCTCCAGATACATTTAAGACTCAGGAACAGAGTTGTGGCCAGATGAACAAATTATGCAGCTTATCTGTATGATGTAGTGACCTTTAGCAAGTGTTTGAAAGCTCACATGTTACAGTTGGCAAAGCATGTTGAACGATTACAAGAAGCAAACTTGGTAATAAACTTAAAGAAAACAGAATTCGCGAAGGCAGAGGGGAAGTTCTTGGGACATTATATTGGACATGGAAGCTTGACCCCATGGAACACAAAGACGAAGGGCTTGGAGAAATTTGCACGACCATCCTCGAAGAAAGAGGTGCTTCGATTTTTCGAACTGCGTGGATTCTATCGGAAGTTTGTTCCAAACTTCAGCAGCGTATTGGCACCACTGATGGATTTACTAAAGATGAACACAGAATTGTGGTGGACAGAACAATGCCAGGAGGCATTTGAGGATTTTAAAGCAGGATTAATCACCGCACCAGTTTTAGCTGCACCAAATATTCTGAAACCCTTTGAAAATTGAGTTTGATGCTCGGGGTATCGTGGTCGGAGATGTATTGATACAGAAAGAGGATGATGGAATTGAATGACCAATTGGCTACTTGTCGAAAAAATTCAATATCCACCAGAAAAAAAATGCAACATCTCCATTATTGAAAAAGAATGATTAAGTTTAGCACTGGACTGACAATATTTTTATGTTTGTATGACAAAGGAATTGTCAGAGATGGTTGTGGAGAACGACATACCTCTCGCATTTTTTGGAATATTTAAAGACCAGAATATGAGACTATTTCATTTGAGTCTAATCTTACCGACTTTAACCTTACAAAATGTACATGTTGTGGGTCCTAAAATGTGATAGCAGATGCGTTAACCCCGATTTTATGGAATACGTTTAGATAAAATTTGACTTATTGCAGTGTTATATATATGTGTGCAGAATTAATATATATGGTATAGCTGAGATTAATACTTTTGTAATTCATAATAATGGTATTAAGAACTAGAGGAAAAGAAATGAAGCCATCTTTTCATTCTGCCATTTCATGTTTTTTTTTGAAGTGGGGAGATGTTATGAAGCCGAAAGCATGTCCGGTCATTTTAGGACAGAACGGGTTTTGCTGAATAGGAAGTACAGCCAGAGATGGAAGCTAAAGTTCAAAATGTTCCACATGTAACACTGAGCTGGGAAATGGAAACCTGAGTTTTGGTTGCTGTTTTGACAACAATTCAAAGACAACCAAAGAGTTTAAATAACGCTCAGGATACCAGAAGCCAACAGAATGTGAATATTATTGTTTGGACACCTGGAAAGCAATCGAATTATGAGAATTATTGTATCGTGGGGAGTATATAAACCCAGCATTTTGAACACTAGAGGGAGAGCCACTGCCATCCTACAGCAGAGTAACTGCTGTAGAGCAGGAGTGCTAACTGGCCATTTCTAACACTCTCTAGCAAAGATACATGTTCATGTCAAACCTACTTGCGTAAAAAAATGACCCAGGAGATCAGCAGCTGAAAGAGTGAACACAGCGGGGAAGATAGAGAATGTGTGGTCTTGAGATTGTGATATTGCATGGGTTTGGGTTGTGATTGGGTTGTTGGAACAGCATATTTTTACAGAGTCTGAGTCAGATAGTAATTAGCTCAGACAAGAGGGGCTTGTATTTGTGAATAGTTGTTGTTTAGTGTTCACTTTTAAAGTTAAGAAATTAACTTGTTAATTTTTGTTTAAATAGTGGAATGTAGGAGATCTGTGTCACTCATATCTTAACAGTTTAACAAGGTGAGGCGAGCTTTTCTGGATGTTTGGTTTTAATTAACAGAGGGGTTTGACACCACTTTGTAAATGTCCATCCACGCTAACCCCAATTCCCTGCAGTTGGCCCATATCCTTCCAGTCCTTTCCGATCCACATATTTATCCAAATGCTATTGAAATGTTGTTAATGTACCCCCCTCAACCACATCTGCTGGCAGCTCATCCACGTACTAGCCCTCTGTGTAAAGAAGTGGCCCCTCAGGTTCCCTTTTATTCCTTCCCCTTTAACCTTAAACTGATCCCCTCTCGTCCTCGATTTTCTAAACCTTGGAAAAGACTGAGAGTATTCACCCTATCCGTATCCCTCATGATCTTATACAGCTCTATAAGGACCCTCCTCAGTCTCTTCCACTCTAAAGAAAAGGACCTACTTGCCCAACCTCGCCCTATAACTCAGACCAATGGGTCCTGGCAATGTCCTTGTAAATTTCTTCTGCACGCTTTCTAATTTCATAACATCCTCCCCATAACAAAGGTGACAAAACTGAATACTCCAAGTGCAGCCTTACCAAAGTCCTGTGTAACTGAAAAATAAATTCCCAACTTCTATACTCAATGTCCTGCCTGATGAAGGCCAGTGTCGCAAATGCCCTTTTCACTGCCCTGTCGACCTGTGACTCCACTCTCAGAGAACCGTGCACCTGAACGCCAAGGTCTCTCTTCCCACTACACCCCATAAGGCTCTCCCATGCACCATGGAACTCCTACCTTGATTTGAGATTCCAAAATGCAAGACCTCACACTTCTATTTTAAATTCCATTTGCCATTTCTCGGCCCACTTGCCCACTTGATTAAGGGTCTGCTGCAATTTGTGATAATCTTCCTCACGAATCACAATCCCACTTATTTTAGTGTCATCTGCGAACTTACTAATCATACCTTGTACATTCTCAACCCAATCATAGATAACAAACAGCTATGGGCCCAGCCTCCAGTCTGACAAGCATCCTTCCACTAAACCCGCTGCATCCTACCATCAAGCCAACTGTGTATCTAATTGGCCAAATCCCCCAACATTCCACGTGATGGAACCTTCCAGAGCAGCCTGCCATGTGAAACCTTATCAAAGGACTTACTGAAATCATTACAGACTACGTTTACCGCTCTTCCCTCGTCAACCTTCTTGGTCACTTCACCAAAGGACTCTCAGAAATTTGGGAAGCATGATCTCCCACTCACAAGTTCATGCTGACTGCTCCGAATCAAACCCTGTGAAAGTAATGGGTGCAGTCAATGGTATGCTGTCCTTCATTGTAAGATGATTCGAGTACATAAGTAAAGCCATCTTCCTGCTGTTGTAGAGCTTTGCTGAGAGAGAACTCGGGGCACTCTGTACAGATTTGATCACTTTTGTAAGGAATGATCTCCTTACCATATAAACCAGTGATGGTATCATGTGAATAAAGTGAAGGAGCTGAGTGTTTAATCTGTAGTACTGTGAGAGACGAGGAAATGGTGATGCTGAAACACGAGGAGTGGTAGCGATCACTTATTTCCAAAAAAGACATTGACAGGGAGAGAAATTCTATACTTTACCCAGGATTGATTGGTTTGATTTATTGTCACGTGTACCTCAGTACAGGGAAACACTTTATTTATGAGCAGTGGAGGAAGATCATAGGAAGCATGGCCAGACAGATCATAGGGTGGAAATAGACTTGGACAGGGTAAGGCATACAGGTTACACTGAACAGGACGTGCACTAGACAAGATCAACATGAACAAGATCAGCATTATTTGAACTTAGAGCATCCATTCATCAGTCTAACGTGACTTTCCTAACAGTTTATCTGCCTAAATTAACTCTCCCCATGTTATTGTGCAGTCGGCGTGTGAACCCTGTACTGAACGTCAGGTTGCTCACAATCCCCAACAGCAGCCACAATATCTTCTATTTGAAACAGGTAGCCATTCCCACCCACTTCTGCCCTACATAGAGAACACCAGGCTGTCTTCTTGAAGATGGAAGGTGCCTTCTTGAGACTTTACACAAGACATATGGCTTCCCTGCTCACCTCGAGAAAACCACGTTAAAGTCCCACGTGTGTATCATAAGCCACGGAGCCAAGAGGAACACCGTGGAGCAATCTCTCTGTGCAGCCTCTGCTCCAATTGTTCATCATGTTAGAGCATCAATTAGGAGACAGTGAGGACTGCCGATGCTGGAGATCAGAGTAGATAGTGGATTGCTGGAAAAGCACAGCAGGACAGGCAGCGTCCGAGAACCAGGAGAATCGACGTTTCGGGCATAAGACATTCATCAGGAATCAGCATAAATTACCTAATTCTGCCCCCGTGTAAGCGCATTGAGGTGGAAATGGCATCCTTCTGTTCCTGTGTAAGTGGCTCAAGGGACTGACTGGCTACTTCCTCGTCCAATTGGACAGGGCCAAGGGCCTGACTGGGTTCCTGTTTGACAGCTCGATGTGCTGACAAGTGTGACAATGCTGCAGCTTTAAGGGGTCATTTTGTCCTGTTTTTTTTAAGAGAGAGATTGAACGATTGTTACCAAGCTGGCTAGTTAAGACCACTTGAGTAACAGTGAGGGAGGCCATCAAGTCTGAATGGGTGTGGCCAGCTCTCACAGATTAGGATCACTGGGTTTTGGTTTCTCAGTAACATCAGAAACTATTGGGGTCTCCACAAAGTTGGAAGCTTTAAGGAATGTCTCCTAGCTGATACTCTCTCTGAATTTTCTCTTGCTGCTGTTTTTAATTCCTGGATTGGAGAAATGTTTGTGGCATTCTGTGTCTGAATATTTCTTTTTGCCAAGGGCTGTGTTTATGGGAGTTTCCTATGTTAGAATAGTTCATTAGTAATAGCTCCTAGATCTATTATTCTGTTAAGCTGTCCAATGTAATTACATTATTCTAAATTCCTCTTTCTTTGGTTTTGTGTCATCTTTTGTGTTTAAGTAAATGGTGTTTTGCTTACCACCGAGTAGTTTGACCAATCACATTGCATCTGGAACAGAAACTTTACAATTCCTTTAAAATAAGAAAACATTAGAATCGCGGCTACTGCCTTCAAATATTTTCGCGGGGCTCTGGTGTGGTCCATCACACTAGACTCCTTCTCTTCCTGAGTAATAGGCTGGAGGCACTGAATGGGCTGTCACTGTTCTTCTCCAATAGTGTAAATGGGCTGAATGGCTTCCTCATATTCCTGTGAAACCAGAGTTAGATGGTGAATGAACTCTTGTTTTACTGTGGCAATGTACTGTTACATGAATGTTACTGACACTTTAACAGCACAAGTCTCAATGGAGTCAGGGTCTTGCTGCAATGGACACAGACCAGTTCAGGAGCTGAGGGGGGACAAAATGTTCCAAACATTGTGGAATCTTCATCGACCATCCCCACTTCTGATCTTATGGTGGGGAGGGTGGGTCGGGGAGACATTGATGAAGCAGCTGAATATCTTTGAGAAAAGGAAGCTGACCTAACGATCTCCGACAGAGGTGACCCAGAACTGAGATGATGAACATCTTACTTTGTGCCATGTTTGACACCAAACACTGGAGAGTTTACTCTGATTCCCATTAAGTCCAGCTCCTTGGTGTCAACAGAAGTTAATCTCTGCCTTGATATCGGGGCCAGTCATTTTTACCTGAACCTTTGAGTCAACCTCTTTTGTTCACATCAATAAGCCATGATATAGGAGCAGCAACTGTTTTCTTCAAACAGGTAGGATTGAATGAGTGGATTTCTCTTCTCAAGAGTGTTGGGGAGCAAGATGACTGAAAGTATTTGAAGAGGAGGTAGATAGATATTGACCTGTCAAGGAAGTGAGTGCTATGAATAATTGGGTATGAAAAAGGATTTGAGACCAAGAACAGATCAGCCATGATCTTAGTGAAGGGTAAGGCAGCCTTGGGGAGTGAACGACCTGCCCCTGTTTCTGATGTTCTCCCATTCTATTATTTGAAAGTTAGTGGGTGTTATTTTCATGAAAGTTCTGTTATTGAATGTTGCAGTCAGGGAGACCAGAGGATTTTGTGAGCCATTGCTTGGTGAGGTATGTGGGCTGTAATCACAGTGAATCTGGGTCTACAACATGACCAACAAATGAATCACAAGTTGCAGAGAGGAGGAGCTCTGCAAAGAGAGATGAGGGGCCTCTTTCATACCCAGCCTGGGCTTCCCAATTACATTTCCCAAATCACCTCAAACAATGTTGGACAGTCTTGAAGGGCCGAATAGTCTCCTGTGTTTCTGTGCACCAGGTTATAGGAGTAAGTAGCCTCCAACTGCTCCTGTCTAGCAGGTATGAGGGGCTGAATGGAACACAGGAACATGACACTGAGGAGCAGGAGTGGGTCATTAGATACTTTGAGCGTTCTCTACCAGGGACTAAGATTGTGGCTGATCAGGTTGGGGTCTCAGCCCCACTTTCCTGTCTGTGTCCCATTATGCATGATTCACTTCTCTGTCAAATATTTACCCAACGCAGCATTCAATCAATATGAGCATAGAGACAAAATAAACTTCCAGTGAAGAGAATTCTGACTTGACAAGTCCTTTCAGAATTTTTTGTCATCTCTCTTGTAGAATCAGAGAGTCATCCATTAGTCCAATCCGTTCCCTCCAATCAGATATCAAATCTGATCCAGTCCCATTTGCCAGCATTTGGCCAATATTCCTCCTCTCAGATACTTTTAAATGTGCGACTGTAACCGCCTTCAGCACTTCCTCTGACAGCACTTTCTATGTACGCACCACTCTCCGTGTGAAATATTTACCTTCAGGTCCCTTGTAAATCATTCGCCCTCTCCCCTTCAACCTCTGCCCTCTTGTTCTGGACACTCCCTATCCTGGGGAGCAGAACGTGGCTGTTCAGAATATCCATGCCCCTGATGGTTTTATAAACCTCTATAATGTCACCCCTCAGCCTCTGACACTCCAGGGGGAAACACCTCAACCTAATCAACCTCTCCCTAAAGCTCAAACCTCCAGTCCTGGGACATTTGTGTAAATCATTTCTGCAGAAAACCGAGTTGTACGCAGTATTCTGAAAGTGGCCTCACCAACGTCCTGTACAGATGTAACATACCACCACAACTCCTATACTCAATGCTCTGACTGATTAAGGCAAATGTGCCAAATGTGTTCTGCACCACTCTGTCTACCTGCGACTCCACTTTCAAGGAACAAAATACCTGCATCGCTCGGTCTCTTTGTTTCACAACACGCCCCAGGACCTTATCATTAAGTGTATAATTTCTGCCTTGATTTGCTTTCACACAATACAAAAACCTCGTATTTCTCTAAATTAAACTTCATCTGTCACTCCTTGCCCCTTTTGTCCCATCTAATTGCGGTCTTGTTGTACTCTGAGATAATCTACTACACCACCTTTCTGATATCATCTGTAAACTTACTAACAATGGCCCAAATATTCACATCCAAATCCTTTACATAATTGATGAAATACAGTGAACTCAGTACTGATTCTTACAGCACACTGCTGCTCACAAGCCTCCAGTCTGAAAAATATCTGTCTTCCTTCAAGCCAATTGTGACGAGCTTCCTCTGTATCCCATGTGACTGAAACTTACTAATCTGTCTACCAATCGGAATGAAATACTAGCTATGAAGAGAGGCTGAGTCGGTTCGGTTTATTTTCACTACAAAAAAGGAGGTTGAGGGGGTCCTGGTTGAGGTTTGCAAAATCACAATGTGTACAGACAGTGTGGATAGAGACAAGCTTTTTCCCAGGTTGAAGGATTCAATAACGAGATGTCATACTTTCAAAGTGAGAGGTGGAATGTTTAAGGGGAATACACCTGGTCAGTACTTCACGTCGAGGCTGGTGGGCGTTTGGAATGCGTTTCCAGCAGATGTGGTGGAAGCAGGCACGGTAGATTCATTTAAGATTCGTCTGGACAGATGCATGAGGAGGTGGGGAGCAGAGGGAGACAGATGATTAGGAATTGACCGACAGATTTAGACAGTACATTTGGATTGGTTCAGGTTTGGAGGGAGCAGGACCTGTTCCTGGGCTGTAAATTTTCTTTGGTCTTTGTTCTTTAAATGAACACCTTGCTGAAGTCCATATAGACAATGCCTACCAAACTGCCTTCATCAATCTTCTTTGTCACCTCTTCAAAATCTCAACCAAATCAATGCTTTCCCATGCAGAAAGCTATGTTGTCTACTCCGATCAGCCCTTGCCTTCCCAAATGTATGTAAGTCGTGTCCCTCAGAATCCCCTCCAACAACTTACCCACCACTGACATCAGGCTCACCGGTCTATAGTTCCCCAGCTTTTTGGGTCACTGTTTCCTTTTCTAGTCCCACTCCTCCACTGCTCAAAACAAATGTTAAATGTGACCAGGTTGGTGATATGGCCGATGATATCGGTCTCAGACTGGGTCAGTGTCAGTTTTAGGAACAAGTCAGACTAATTTCTTTAATCTGCTAAAACAACATGTTCATGATCCAAAGCAATGTTACTCAAACTATGGTGGAAAGATGAATGGCAAACTGTTTGGGTATTGCAATTATATAATCAATATTTCCCTTTCTAAAAATGCTGAGACACACACACACACACACACACACACAGACACACACAATCTCTGCAATTTTAACTTGAAAGAACTTTGTCCAAATATTATTGAAACGTGTGACAAAGGAAAAATTGTGAGATTGTCCAAAACGTTATTCTGCTTCTGAAGACATTGTACTCACACAAGCTACTAGCAATGGGATTTCATCCTGGGAGAGTTTGGATTTGACTGAATTCCCTTTGCTTTAGGCAGTGAGTAGATTCCAGTGAATGCTGGTTAGGGATCATCCAAAGGGTACTACGGTGGTTAGCACTACTGCCTCACAGCACCAGGGACTTGCGGTTGATTCCAGCCTTGGGTGACTGTCTGTGTGGAGTTTACACATTCTCCCCTTGTCTGCGTGAACTTATAATGGGTGATCCAGTTTCCTACCACAAACTGTGTAGGTTCGGTGGATTGGTCATGCTAAATTGTCTGTAGTGTTCAGGGATTTCTAGGTTAGGTGAATTAGTCAGGGGTAAATATAGGGAAATGGTTTGGGAAGGTTGGTATGGACTTGTTGGGCCGAAGGGCCTGTGTCAACACTGCAGGGATTCAATAAAAATAAGAATGGTAATGAAGGTAATGCCCAATGAAGGGTCTCAATTAGATATTTATTACTGAACACCAGAGACGAAGGAAGAGCTTAATTTCTGGTCACAAAACACCGATCACTCTTACCCAACTCTAATGTGCGACTCCCCTCTTCCTGGCCGCTGATTACTGGCCAGCCTCTCCTCCCCACTGACTGTATCTGCAATCTGTCCCTCCTCCCCCTAACCACACAAGGCAAACCAAGCTCAGGGTCTTTGTGACAATCAAGGCCGGAGTGTGTAGGCCTCCTGGAGAGGGATGGGCACTTTAAAATTGAAGGGGGAGGGGGAGGTGACAGTAATATCACACACTGGGCTGAGGGGTGGCTGATGGAGTTTAATTTGGATTAATGCGAGGTACTGGATTTGGTAAATCAAACAACAGCAGGACCTATACAATTAAAAGTAGAGCCTTTGGCAGTGCTGTAGTACAGAAACCTAGGCTGTCAGGTTTAATTCTTTAAAATTTGCATCTCATATAGATAGTGTGGTTAAGAAAGTGTTTAACACACTTGTCTTCATTGGTCAGACCTTTGAGTATCAGAGTGGGGATGTCATGTTGTGGTTGTACAGGACATTGGTGAGACCTCTTCTGGAATACTGTGTCCAGTCTGGTCATCCTGCCCGCTCATTCCATAGGCACACCACCCTCTGGGTGAAACAGCTGCCCCTTAGGTCACTTTTAAATATTTCCCCTCTCACCTTAAGCCTATGTCCTCTAGTTTTGGACTCCCCGTACCCTTAGAAAATACCTTGACTATTCTCTTTGATATTACTGACGTTGATATTATTAAGTTGGAGAGGATTGAGAAGAGATTAACCTGGATGTTGCTGGGAAAGGAGGGAGTGAGCTATAAGGAGAGGCTGGATCGGCTGGGACTTTTTTCACTGAAGAATAGTTTCAGTATCTGAGATGTTTATTGGGGGAGGTGGAGGAGGCAGTCTCGGTGCTCCTTTCCTGGGAAGTGGTGGTGACGATGTGATGTGAGCCCACCATTTGTACCAGCTCGACACAAAAGGGAGATGGCATCAGGGCCACAGCTTCTAAGTTGTGCCGGGAGGAAACAGAACTGCCAGTGGGTTTAAAGTGAGAATTGCCCTTCACTGAACATTGCTCCTTACTCGGTCGGTGGGACGTGGATGTTTCAGAATCTCCACACGAGACGTCCCGGTCCTCTCCGGCTTGTACCAGGATCCTCCCCACATGGCGGGGGGGGGGGGGGGGGGTGAGGGAACGGATATCGGGCACTCCACCACCCGGCTTGGCCCTTTCTGTCCTTTTCCAGGCTGTTTCTCCTGGAATGGGAGGAAGAGAGGGAGGGAGGGAGGGAGGGAGTGGGTGTGGTCCTACTGTTAGTGTGAGTATCGGTGTGGAGGGGGTCATAGTGAGGTGTCTGGAGGGAGTCAGTCCACAGTGTTGATTCCATGCAGTTTTATTAGTGTGGGGGTGAAGTGGAGGGAGGGGGGGAGAGAGAGAGAGAGACAGAGACAGAGACAGAGACAGAGAGAGAAGGTGCAGCATGAGGCAGTGAGAGTGGTGGATCATGAGCCTTGTTCGGTGGTTGGTGCTATAACAGATACACCGTGAGTGTGAGGGAGCAAAGAGAATACAGTGACCCTTATCCTGACAGAGTGGGGGAGGTAATTGATGCTTGTCCTGTATTGCTGGACATTTCTTCAGACCCCAGATACTGCACTGAGCTGGGTGGGGAGCTCAGACCATGCTCGGTGGGTCTGGTGGTGTGGCCCCCTCTGGGAAGAGAATGGTCCCCCTCTGTACTAGCCCAGCCACCAGGACCTCCGTACCCCTGTTGACAAACCATGGTGTAATTGCCCCTTATTTGCCAGGCTCGGGGTAAACTGTCCAGGGCAGGTCCAAACTGAGAAAGCTCAACCATGTGCCCATTGGCCTTTTAAAGATGGCCCCAGTGTCAGGGATCACGGAATATCCAGGGGCATCTGGGTGATGGTGAGTACCTCCAGCCATGAAGGACACCATTTACAAAACTGGAGAACAAATGCTCATCCAAAACTCTCCATCATCTGACCTCACACCAATATCCCATTTCCCCATTTTTCCTGGGAAGACTGGCTCTTGTTACAGGATGTTATCAGTATTCTGCAACCTGGGAACACATCCTTCCATGACACTGTCTCTCAGTCTCCCCCTCTCTGTCTATACCCCAAACCCCTCCCATGTGATGATATTTAAACTGATTCCCCCGCTTGGTCTCTCTGGCAGTGATGTTCACACACACAGCACCCCCTTGTCAGGGCACAATGGAGACATGGAGCTGTAAATGGGTGGGAGCTGCACATCCTGTCAGTTCCAGCATGGGCTGCAACTTTCCCCACACTGGGCAGGGATCGAATACAGTATTACTGAGGAATGCACTGGGGTGGGGTACACAGTCCTATATGCTGGGAGGGTAACTATTCCTGGGGTACAGATCAATGTACTGGGGTGGGATACACAGTCCTACATGCTGGGAGGGTAACTGTTCCTGGGTTACAGATCAATGTATTGGGGTGGTGTACACAGTCCTACATGCTGGGAGGGTAACTGTTCCTGGGTTACAGATCAATATACTGGGGTGGTGTACACAGTCCTACATACTGGGAGGGTAACTGCTCCTGGATTACAGATCAATGCACTGGGGTGGGGTACACAATCCTACATACTGGGAGGGTAACTGCTCCTGGGTTACAGATCAATGTACTGGGGTGGTGTACACAGTCCTACATGCTGCGAGGGTAACTGCTTCTGGATTACAGATCAATGCACTGGGGTGGGGTACACAATCCTACATACTGGGAGGGTAACTGCTCCTGGGTTACAGATCAATGTACTGGGGTGGTGTACACAGTCCTACATGCTGCGAGGGTAACTGCTCCTGGGTTACAGATCAATGCACTGGGTGGTGTACACAGTCCTACATGCTGGAGGGTAACTGCTCCTGGGTTAGAGATCAATGCACTGGGGTGGGATACACAGTCCTACATGCTGGGAGGGTAACTGCTCCTGGGTTACAGATCAATGCACTGGGGTGATGTACACAGTCCTACATGCTGGGAGGGTAACTGCTCCTGGGATACAGATCAATGTACTGGGGTGGTGTACACAGTCCTACATACTGGGATGGTAACTGCTCCTGGTTTACAGATCAATGCACGGGTGATCACTGCACAGTTCCCTGTGCTGGTCACTCATTCTGGTTGAGGTTTATAGATAATACAATGATGTGGTCTGTGCAGCTCCTTATGCTGGATGGATATTTGTTTCAGGTTCACACATTAGTGCCCTGCTGTGGTCTACACAGCTCCCTGTGCTGGACAGATATCTAGTCCGGGTTTATATATCAATGCACTGCTATGGTCTACACAGCTCCCCGTCCTGGACAGATATCTAGTCCGGGTTTATAGATCAATGCACTGCTATGGTCTACACAGCTCCCCGTCCTGGACAGATATCTAGTCCGGGTTTATAGATCAATGCACTGCTGTGGTCTGCGCAGTGTTCCACTCTGGACAGATTGCTGGATTGTATTGACCAGTGTAATGGATGAATCTGTCCAGATTGCTGGGTTGTACTGAGCAGGACACTGGCTTGTTCTGTACAGTGTTCCACAGTGAACAGATATCTCCTCTGGGTATATGGTGTCTGGGCTGGTTCTGGGAGGTGGATTGAGAATGTGGTATATCTAACCATTTCAGCTGATCTGGCAATGCCTTTAGTTCCCATTCCTGTGATTGGACGCTCCGTCTCACACCCCATTAATGTTACAGTGTGTCCAGGCACAGTACATCGTGTTGGTGGGGTGGGGAGGGGGGAAAGGTCATGGACAGGTCAAGGGGTTCCCCGGAACGTCCTGTCCTCAACATTCTATAACTGTCATTCTCCGGAACGTTCTGTCCCTGACATTCTATAACTGACATTCCCCGCAACGTCCTGTCCTCAACATTCTATAACTGTCATTCCCTTGAACGTTCTGTCCACAACATTCCATAACTGACATTCCCCGGAACGTTCTGACCCTGACATTCTATAACTGACATTCCCCGGAACGTTCTGTCCCCAACATTCTATAACTGCCATTCCTCGGAACGTTCTGTCCCTGGCATTCTATAACTGACATTCCCCGGAACGTTCTGTCCCCAACATTCTATAACTGCCATTCCCCGGAACGTTCTGACCCTGACATTCTATAACTGACATTCCCCGGAACGTTCTGTCCCTGGCATTCTATAACTGACATTCCCCAGAACGTTCTGTCCCTGGCATTCTATAACTGACATTCCCCGGAACGTTCTGTCCCTGACATTCTATAACTGACATTCCCCGGAACGTTCTGACCCTGACATTCTATAACTGACATTCCCCGGAACGTTCTGTCCCCGACATTCTATAACTGACATTCCCCGCAACGTCCTGTCCTCAACATTCTATAACTGTCATTCCCTTGAACGTTCGGTCCACAACATTCCATAACTGACATTCCCCGGAACGTTCTGACCCTGACATTCTATAACTGACATTCCCCGGAAGGTTCTGTCCCCAACATTCTATAACTGCCATTCCTCGGAACGTTCTGTCCCTGGCATTCTATAACTGACATTCCCCGGAACGTCCTGTCCCCAACATTCTATAACTGACATTCCCCGGAACGTTCTGTCCCTGGCATTCTATAACTGACATTCCCCGGAACGTTCTGTCCCTGGCATTCTATAACTGACATTCCCCGGAACGTTCTGTCCCTGGCATTCTATAACTGACATTCCCCGGAACGTTCTGTCCCTGACATTCTATAACTGACGTTCCCCGGAACGTTCTGTCCCTGGCATTCTATAACTGACATTCCCCGGAACGTCCTGTCCCCAACATTCTATAACTGACATTCCCCGGAACGTTCTGTCCCTGGCATTCTATAACTGACATTCCCCGGAACGTTCTGTCCCTGGCATTCTATAACTGACATTCCCCGGAACGTTCTGTCCCTGGCATTCTATAACTGACATTCCCCGGAACGTTCTGTCCCTGGCATTCTATAACTGACATTCCCCGGAACGTTCTGTCCCTGACATTCTATAACTGACATTCCCCGGAACGTTCTGTCCCTGACATTCTATAACTGACATTCCCCGGAACGTTCTGTCCCTGACATTGTGTGTGAACGGCCGGACGTCAGTGAATTGAACAAACGATAAGATCCCGAGGGAAGAGATCCCGTTCCAGGGAGAAGGAGACACTGTTCCGAAGGCCCCTCAGGCAGTTAAACGGGTGAATACGTTTTCCCTGCGTTTACATTTCTCCACGACACAGGATCGACCACAATTTAGACCAAAATACAGGAATTCCCAAACTCCGTTTGTCTTCAGGAAACTAGGAGAGAATCCTTCAGGACAGCAACGTTCACACCCTCCGTATTAGGAACTGGGAAGGAGTGACCTGTGTCTGCTCTCGAGTGATCGAGTGTGTGGGAATGTTCTAGAAACCATCTGTCCTTATGGATGTGTCTCTGTGTGTTTGGGGAGGGAGGGTTTCTTGTGGTTTATGTCACATTTTTGTCAGTAATTCCGACCTTCCCATTTGTTATTCCAGCTCCAATTATTTTAATAAATCCCTGAATACAGGGACACATTTGTAAATCTCACTGGGTCCCCGATCAAACGGGTCCCTTTGCCTCCAGGCTGATGGATAATGGGTTTGTTTTCCTTCCTCACAGTTAACGTAGTGACCATCTACGTCCTGCTTTATAAAGATTGTGGATTGTCTCCATGTGTCAGACGTTACCTGGGGGCCATGGCAGCGGCGGATCTCCTGGTCATTATCCTCGACCTGATCCTGAGACACATTCCCATTGTTTATCCGGAACAGTTTTATTTCCTGTACTCCGTCCCCGTGTGTAATATCCACGCCGTCCTGCTTTATGCAGCCACTGACTGCTCTGTCTGGTTCACCGTCACTTTCACCTTTGATCGGTTTGTGGCCATTTGTTGCCAGAAGCTGAAAAGTAAATATTGCAGTGAGAAAACGGCGGCTGTGGTTCTGGGAGCAGTGACTGTGCTGAGCTGTTTAAAGAACATTTTCTGGTATTTTATGCTCGAGTCTCGGTATTTGCTGGGGAACCGCCCCTGGTTTTGTGATGTAACAGTCGCTGTTGTATCCTCCATTGTCTGGGTCACAATCGAGTTCCTCCACCACATTCTAACCCCGTGTGTCCCATTTCTCCTGATTCTGCTGCTCAATGTTCTCACCGTCAGACACATTTTAGTGACCAGCAGAGCCCGCAGGAGACTCCGCGCTCACACCAATGGGGACGCTCAGTCTGACACTGAAATGAGAAACCGAAAAAAATCCATCATTTTACTGTTTGTGATCTCGGCCAATTTCATCCTGTTATGGTCAACGTTAATGCTGTATTCTATATGGATCCGGATGGATTGGATTGTGTATACCCCTGTGTATCTCCATGCCTTTGTGCGGGAATTGGGCTTCATGCTGCAGCTCCTCAGTTGCTGCACAAACACCGCGATTTATGCCGTGACCCAGACGAAGTTCAGGCAGCAGCTGAAGAATGTGCTGAAATATCCCTTCACCCAAATCCATCCATCCATCAAATTCCCTCATTAATCAATCCATCTGGGATTTTCTCATTTCAGTTCAGTGTTTCAGCGATGGAGCAGCCTGTCGCTATGGTAACAGACTGAGGGTAGCGCTGGTTTGTCCATCCTTATCCCCCAGGGGGGTTACAGGGAAACATTTCAATGTTTCTCACAACTCAGGGGCCAGTGAGAAAAGGCACCATCCCACGGACTGTATCCATCACTTCCATTTGTAACCAATAAAAATGTTGATTAAAGCGTGCCGAGCAGCAGAGTGACCGATGTTGTTGTGTGTCTTTGTGTTGGAGAAGCTGAGCTGGAGAGAGACAGACTCAGCCCCAAGTCCTGGTCCTCAGGGAAGGGGAGGGCACCGCGCCCTGAGCTCAGGAGCTGGGTTTAACTCCCTCTGACCCCCCCACCATTCCAACCTGGCCTCCCCAATTGCTCACCCCCACTTTTCCTCCTCAATTCTCTCCATCTCTCCCTTCCTGCACAATCTCTCTTTCTCACCACCCCTCCCTTTCACTCTCTCTGGTCCCCTCTCAGAGCCCCCAACCCCAGTTTCTCCACCTGCCTCCACTATTCTTTCTGCCTCACTCTCCCCCTCTCTCTCTCTCACACCCCCAACATGAGTTTATCCACCTGCCTCCATTCTTCTCTCTCCCCCTCACCCTCTCTCTCTCTCTCTCTCTCTCTCTCTCCTGCCGTCTCTATCTCCTTCTCACAATTCTGGCTCTACCCCATTTTCCCCACCTCCCACTTCCCACATCTCTCGATCATCTCACACCCACAAGCCCTCCCACCCCCCCAACACCCACAAGCAGACTCACCACCAACCTGCAGTCTCTGGGTCAGAGGGAGAGGGAAGGACCAGGGAGACAGAGTGTGTCAGAGAGAGAGAATAAGGGCGGGACAGAAGGGAGAGAGATTCAGTTTGAGAGAAACGGAGGGTGGTGGGAAAAGAGAGACCAAGATAGGGAGATCGAGAGTGAGAGAAGATGGAGAGAGAGCGAAGGAGCAGGGAAAGACAGAGAGAGAGGGAAGGGAGAAATAAGGTGAGGGAGGGAGGGAGAGAGAGAGAAATAGGGGAGGACATAATGAGAGAGGGATCAGAGAGAGGGGGGGCAGAGAGAGAGGGTGACAGAGAGAGAGGGAGACAGAGAGAGAGGGGGGCAGAGAGAGAGGGAGACAGAGAGAGAGGGGGGCAGAGAGAGAGGGGAACAGAGAGAGAGGGGGACAGAGAGAGTGGGGGACAAAGAGAGAGGGGGCAGAGAGAGAGTGGAACAGAGAGAGAGGGGACAGAGAGAGAGGGGGACAGAGAGGGGGACAGAGAGAGAGGGGGACAGAGAGAGAAGGGGACAGAGAGAGAGGACAGAGAGAGGGGGACAGAGAGAGGGGGCAGAGAGAGGGGGGGCAGAGAGAGAGGGGGACAGAGAGAGAGGACAGAGAGAGGGGAAAGATAGAGAGGGGGACAGAGAGAGAAGGGGACAGAGAGAGGGGACGGAGAGAGGGGGACAGAGAGAGGGGGCAGAGAGAGGGGGGGGCAGAGAGAGAGGGGGCAGAGAGAGGGGCACAGAGAGAGAGGGGGCAGAGAGAGAAGGGGACAGAGAGAGAGGGGAACAGAGAGAGAGGGGGACAGAGAGAGGGGGACAGAGAGAGGGGGACAGAGAGAGAGTGGACAGAGAGAGGGGGGCAGAGAGAGAGGGGGCAGAGAGAGAGAGAGAAGGGGACAGAGAGAGGGGACAGAGAGAGAGGGGGGCAGAGAGAGAGGGGGCAGAGAGAGGGAGTAGAGAGAGTGGGAGACAGAGAGAGGAGGGACAGAGAGAGAGGGGGACAGAGAGAGAGGGGGGCAGAGAGAGAAGGGGACAAAGAGAGAGGGGAACAGAGAGAGGGGACAGAGAGAGAGGGGACAGAGAGAGAGGGGGACAGAGAGAGGGGACAGAGAGAGGGGGACAGAGAGATGGGGCAGAGAGCGGGGGCAGAGAGAGAGGGGAGCAGAGAGAGAGGGGGCGGGGGGGCAGAGAGAAGGCGAGAGAGAGAGGGAGGCAGAGAGAGAGGGGGGAGAGAGAGAGGGTGACAGACAATGTGGGGGACAGAGAGAAAGAGACACACAGAGAGAGGGAGACAGAGAGAGAGGGAGACAAAGGGAGAGGGGAACAGAAAGAGAGGGGAACAGAGAGAGTGGGGGACAGAGAGAGAGGGGGGCAGAGAGGGGGGGCAGAGAGAGAGGTGGACAGAGAGAGAGCGAGAGAGAGGGGGCAGAGAGAGAAGGTACAGAGAGAGAGGGAGACAGAGAGAGAGGGGAACAGAGAGAGAGGGGACAGAGAGAGATGGGGACAGAGAGAGGGGGGACAGAGAGAGGGGGACAGAGAGAGAGGGGGACAGAGAGAGAGGGGAACAGAGAGAGAGGGGACAGAGAGAGATGGGGACAGAGAGAGGGGGGACAGAGAGAGGGGGACAGAGAGAGAGGGGGACAGAGAGAGAGGTGGCAGAGAGAGGGGGGGAGAGAGAGGGGGGCAGAGAGAGAGAGAGAGAGAGAAGGGGACAGAGAGAGGGGACAGAGAGAGAGGGGGACAGAGAGAGGGGGGGAGAGAGAGAGGGGGGCAGAGAGAGAGGGGGGCAGAGAGAGAGAGAGAGAGAAGGGGACAGAGAGAGGGGACAGAGAGAGAGGGGGACAGAGAGAGAGGGGCCAGAGAGAGAGGGGGGGGCAGAGAGAGAGGGGGACAGAGAGGGGGGGGGGTCAGAGAGAGAGGGGGCAGAGAGAGGGGGTGGCAGAGAGAGTGGGGGGCAGGGAGAGAGGGGTCAGAGAGCAAGGGGGGCAGAGAGAGCGCGAGAGAGAGGGGGGAGAGAGAGAGGGAGATAGAGAGAGGGAGATAGAGAGAGAGGGGAACACAGAGAGAGGGGAACACAGACAGCGGGGGGCAGAGAGAGGGGGAACAGAGAGAGGGGGCAGAGAGTGGGGAGACAGAGAGAGGGGGACAGAGAGAGGGGGAGACAGAGAGAGGGGGAAAGGAGAGAGGGGGGACAGAGAATGGGGGACAGAGAGAGAGAGGGACACATAGAGGGGGGTCAGAGAGAGGGGGCGACAGGGAGAGGGAAGGATAGAGAGAGAGGGGGACAGATAGAGGGGGCAGAGAGAGAGGGGGACGGGGGGGGACAGAGAGAGGCGGGGGACAGAAAGAGGGAGGACAGAGAGAGAGGGGGACAGAGAGAGAGGGGGACGGGGGGACAGAGAGAGAGGGGGACAGAGGGAGTGGGGGACAGAGAGAGATTAGGGCAGAGATAGAGGGGGCAGAGAGAGAGGGGGCAGAGAGAGCGAGAGAAAAAGAGGGGGGCAGAGAGAGAGGGGGACAGAGAGAGAGGGGGGGACAGAGAGAGAGTGGGAGACAGAGAGAGAGGTGAACAGAGAGAGAGGGGGGCAGAGAGAGGGGCCAGAGAGAGGGGGGGACAGAGAGAGAGGGAGACAGAGAGAGAGGGGAACAGAGAGAGAGGGGGACAGAGAGAGGGGGGACAGAGAGAGGGGTGGACAGAGAGGGGGAGGCAGAGAGAGGGGGACAGAGAGAGAGGGGGACGGGGGGACAGAGAGAGAGGGTGTCAGAGAGAGGGGGGCAGAGAGAGAGGGGCAGAGAGAGTGTGGAGCAGAGAGAGGGGGGCAGAGAGAGAGGAACAGAGGGAGTGGGGGACAGAGAGAGAGAGGGGCAGAGAGAGGGGGCAGAGAGAGGGGGAAAGAGAGCGGGGGACAGAGAGGGGGGCAGAGTGGGCGGACAGAGGTGTACAGAGAGGGGGGACAGAGAGGGGGGGACAGAGAGAGGGGGACAGAGAGAGAAGTGGACAGAGAGAGAGGGGACAGAGAGAGTGGGGTCAGAGAGAAGGCGACGGGGGGGGGACAGTGAGAGAGAGGGACAGAGAGAGAAAGGGGACAGAGAGAGAGAGGGACGGGGGGGACAAAGAGAGGCGGGAGACAGAGAGACGGGGACAGAGAGAGAGGGGGCAGAGAGAGAGAGAAACAGAGAGAGAGGGAGACAGAGAGAGAGGGGGACAGAGAGGGGGAGGCAGAGAGACGGGGGACAGAGAGGGGGGACAGAGAGGGAAGGAGAGAGAGAGAAGTGGACAGAGAGATGGCAGGACAGAGAGAGAGGGGACAGAGAGAGGGGTCAGAGAGAAGGCGACAGAGGGGAGGGACAGTGACAGAGAGGGTGGACAGAGAGAGGGGGGACAGAGAGAGAGGGGGGACAGAGAGAGAGGGGGACAGAGAGAGGGGAACACAGAGACAGGGGACAGAGAGAGAGGCGACAGAGAGAGAGGGGGGCAGAGAGAGAGGGGGCAGAGAGAGAGGGGGGCGAGAGAGAGGGAGACAGAGAGACGGGAACTGAGAGAGAGGGTCAGAGAGAGAGTGGAGCAGAGAGAGGGGGCAGACAATAGGGGACAGAGAGAGGGGTTGTCAGAGAGAGGGGGGACAGAGAGAAGGGGTGGAGAGAGAGAGAAGGGGATAGAGACAGAAGGAGGCAGAGAGAGGAGGGCAGAGAGATGGCGACAAGAGAGGATGACAGAGAGAGGGGGACAGAGAGAGAAGGGGGCAGAGAGAGGGGGGCAGAGACAGAGTGGGGCAGAGAGATGGGGCAGACAGAGGGGGGCAGAGAGAGGGGGACAGAGAGTGGGGGAAATAGAGGGTGTCAGAGAAGGGGGACAGAAAGACGGGCACAGAGAGTGGGGGAGATAGAGGGGGACAGAGAGAGAGGGGACAGAGAGAGTGGGACAGAGTGAGGGGGTCAGAGAAAGAGGAGGACAGAGAGGGGGCAGAGAGAGAGGGGAACAGAGAGAGGGGAAAAGATAGAGGCGGGTGGGAGGGAGGGGGGACAGGGAGAGGTGAAAGAGACAGGGGCACAGAGAGTGGGGGAGATAGAAGGGGACAGAGAGGGGACAGAGAGAGAGGGAACAGAGAGAGTGGGACAGATAGAGGGGGTCAGAGAGAAAGGGGGTCAGAGAGAGAAGGGGACAGAAAGAGGGGAGCAGAGAGAGAGGGGGGCAGACAGAGGGGGCAGAGAGATGGAGGAACAGAGAGAGGGAGAAAGAGAGAGGCGGGTGTGAGGGAGAGGGGGACAGAAAGAGGGGCAGGTAGCGGGGGTCAGTGAGTGGGGGACAGGAAGAGAGGGGTACAGAGTGGGGTGAGAGAGGGGGTCAGAGAGTGGGGGAGAGAAAGGGGTACAGAGTGGGGTGGCAGAGGGGTTCAGAGAGAGGGGGGATGGAGATAGTAGGGGACAGAGAGAGTGGGGAACAGAGAGAGTGGGGGACAGAGAGAGAGGGGGACAGAAAGTGAGGGCGACAGAGGGGGGGGCAGAGAGGGGGGAGAGAGAGAGGGGGAGAGAGTGAGGGGGCAGAGAGAGAGGGGGACAGAAAGAGGGGGACAGAGAGAGAGGCAGGTGGGAGAGAGAGAGGGGTCAGAGAGAGGCTGGTGGGAGAGAGCGTGGGACAGAGAGAGGGGGGCAGAGAGAGAGGGGGCCAAAGAGGGGGGATAGAGGGAAGCGGATGGGAGATGGGGGGGGCAGAGAGAGGGCGACAGACAGAGGGGGGCAGAGAGCAGGGGTGAGAGAGGCAGGTGGGAGAGAGAGGGGGACAGAGAGAAGGGGACAGACAGATGGAGACAGACAGAGGGGGACAGAGAGCGGGGAACAGAGAGAGGCGGGTGGGAAAGAGAGGGGGACAGAGAGAGGGGGATCAGAGACAGGGGGACAGAGAGAGGGGGACAGAGAGAGCGTGACAGAGAGAGAGGGGGAAAGAGAGAGAGGGGGACAGAGGGAGGGGGGACAGAGAGACGGTGACAGAGAGGGCGTACAGAGAGGGCGACAGAGTTAGAGGGACAGAGAAAGGGGGGTCAGAGAGAGGGGGAGAGAGAGAGGGGGACAGAGAGAGGGGGACAGAGGGAGGGGGGACAGAGAAGGGGCGGAGAGAGGGTGACAGAGAGAGGGAGACAGAGAGAGGAAGGCAGAGAGAGGGGGTGAGGAGAGAGGCAGACAGAGAGAGGGGACAGCGTGTGGGGGAGATGGAGGGGGTCAGAGAGAGGGGGACAGAGAGAGAGGGGACATATAGAGGCGGGACAGAGAGGGGGGACAGAGAGAGGAGGGCAGAGAGAAAGGGGACAGAGAGAAAGGGGGGCAGGGAGAGTGGGACAGAGTGAGAGGGTAAGAGAAAAAGGGGGACAGAGAGAGCCGGGCAGAGTGGGGGGCATAGAGGGGGGGGCAGAGAGAGGGGGGAACAGAGAGAGGGAGAAAGAGAGAGGGGGACAGAGAGAGAGGGGGGAACAGAGAGAGGGGGGAGAGAGAGGGGGGGACAGAGAGAGAGGGGGAAGAGAGAGAGGGGGACAGAGAGAGAGGGGGAAGAGAGAGAGGGGGGACAGAGAGAGGGGGGACAGAGAGATGGGGACAGAGAGAGAGGGGGAAGAGAGAGATGGGGACAGAGAGAGAGGTGACAGAGAGAGAGTGGGACAGAGAGAGGGGGACAGAGAGAGAGGGGGGACAGAGAGAGAGGGGGACAGAGAGAGAGGGGGGACAGAGAGAGAGGGGGAAGAGAGAGGGGGACAGAGAGAGAGGGGGACAGAGAGAGGGGAACAGAGAGAGAGGGGGACAGAGAGAGGGGAACAGAGAGAGGGGAAAGAGAGAGGGGGGACAGAGAGAGGGGCGACAGAGAGGGGGGGGACAGAGAGAGGGGGGACAGAGAGAGGGGGGATAGAGAGAGGGGGGACAGAGAGAGGGGAACAGAGAGAGGGGAAAGAGAGAGAGGGGGGACAGAGAGAGGGGGGACAGAGAGGGGGGGACAGAGAGAGGGGGACAGAGAGAGGGGGGACAGAGAGGGGGGGACAGAGAGAGATGGGAAAGAGAGAGAGGGGAACAGAGAGAGGGGGGGACAGAGAGGGGGGGACAGAGAGAGGGGGGACAGAGAGAGGGGGACAGAGAAAGGGGGGAGAGAGAGGGGGGGACAGAGAGAGAGGGGGAAGAGAGAGAGGGGGACAGAGAGAGAGGGGGAAGAGGGAGAGGGGGGACAGAGAGAGGTGGGACAGAGAGATGGGGACAGAGAGAGAGGGGAAAGAGAGAGAGGGGGACAGAGAGAGAGGTGACAGAGAGAGAGTGGGACAGAGAGAGGGGGACAGAGAGAGAGGGGCACAGAGAGAGAGGGGGGACAGAGAGAGAGGGGGAAGAGAGAGGGGGACAGAGAGAGAGGGGGACAGAGAGAGGGGAACAGAGAGAGAGGGGGACAGAGAGAGGGGAAAGAGAGAGAGGGGGGACAGAGAGAGGGGGGACAGAGAGGGGGGGACAGAGAGAGGGGTGACAGAGAGAGGGGGGACAGAGAGAGGGGGGATAGAGAGAGTGGGACAGAGAGAGGGGAACAGAGAGAGGGGAAAGAGAGAGAGGGGGACAGAGAGAGGGGGGACAGAGAGGGGGGGACAGAGAGAGGGGGACAGAGAGAGTGGGGACAGAGGGGGGGGGACAGAGAGAGAGGGGGAAGAGAGAGAGGGGGGACAGAGAGAGGGGGGACAGAGAGAGGGGGGACAGAGAGGGGGGGACAGAGAGAGAGGGGGAAGAGAGAGAGGGGGACAGAGAGAGAGGGGGACAGAGAGAGGGGGGACAGAGAGAGGGGGACAGAGAGAGAGGGGGGACAGAGAGAGAGGGGGACAGAGAGAGAGGGGAACAGAGAGAGGGGGACAGAGAGAGGGGGGACAGAGAGAGGGGGACAGAGAGAGGGGGGACAGAGAGAGAGGGGGACAGAGAGAGGGGGGACAGAGAGAGGGGGGACAGAGAGAGAGGGGGACAGAGAGAGAGGGGGACAGAGAGAGGGGGGACAGAGAGAGGGGGGGACAGAGAGAGAGAGGGGCACAGAGAGAGAGGGGGACAGAGAGAGGGGGACAGAGAGAGAGGGGGACAGAGAGAGAGGGAGACAGAGAGAGAGGGGGACAGAGAGAGGGGGGACAGAGAGAGGGGGGACAGAGAGAGAGGGGGGGGACAGAGAGAGGGGGGACAGAGAGAGAGGAGGACAGAGAGAGAGGGGGACAGAGAGAGGGGGGACAGAGAGAGGGGGGACAGAGAGGGGGGAACAGAGAGAGGGGGGACAGAGAGAGGGGGGACAGAGTGGGGGGGACATAGAGAGAGGGGGAAGAGAGAGAGGGGGACAGAGAGAGAGGGGGACAGAGAGAGGGGGGGACAGAGAGAGGGGGGACAGAGAGAGGGGGACAGAGAGAGGGGGGATAGAGATAGGGGGAAGTAGAGGGGGTGAGAGAGAGGGGGAAGAGAGAGAGGGGCACAGGGAATGGGGGAGATAGAGGGGGTCAGAGATGGGGACAGAAAAAGTGGGAGGTAGAGGGGGTCAGAGAGATGGGCACAGAGAGAGGGGCACAGAGAGTGGGGGAGATAGAGGGGGACAGAGAGACATAGGCAGAGAGAGATCGGGGCAGAGAGAGTGGGACAGAGTGAGGGGGTCAGAGAGAGAGAGGGGGACAGAGAGAGGGGGGGACAGAGAGAGGGGGGTACAGAGAGAGGGGGGACAGAGAGAGGGGGACAGAGAGAGGGGCACAGAGAAAGGGGGGCAGAGAGAAGGGGAGATAGAGGGGGTCAGAGAGAGGGGGACAGAAAAGGCGGAGGTAGAGGGGGTCAGAGAGAGGGGGGATAGAGGGGGACAGAGAGTGGGGGGACAGAGAGAGGGGGGACAGAGAGAGGGGGGACAGAGAGAGGGGGGACAGAGAGAGGGGGGGACAGAGAGAGGGGGGACAGAGAGAGGGGGACAGAGAAAGGGGGGGCAGAGAGAGGGGGGACAGAGAGAGCGGGTCAGAGAGAGGGCAACAGAGAGAGGGGGACAGGGAGTGGGGAGATACGGGGGACAGAGAGAGGGGGGGCAGAGAGGAGGGGACAGAGAGAGAGGGGGGTAGAGAGAGGGGGACAGAGTGAGGGGACAGAGAGAGGGCGACAGAGAGAGAGGGGGACAGAGAAAGGGGTACAGAGAGTGGGAGGGGAATAGAGAGAGTGAGGGGACAGAGAGAGGGCGACAGAGAGTGAGGGGACAGAGAGAGAGCGACAGAGAGAGAGGGGGGACAGAGAAAGGGGGACAGAGAGTGGGAGGGGAATAGAGAGAGTGAGGGGACAGAGAGAGGGCGACAGAGAGTGAGGGGACAGAGAGAGAGCGACAGAGAGAGAGGGGGGACAGAGAAAGGGGGACAGAGAGTGGGAGGGGAATAGAGAGAGAGAGGGGACAGAGACAGGGTGACAGAGAGGGGGGACAGAGAGAGGGGGAGGTAGAGGGGATCACAGAGAGGGGTACAGAAAAATTCGCAGGTAGAGGGGGTGAGAGAGAGGGGTGATAGAGTGGGGGACAGAGAGGGGGGGCAGAGAGTGGGGGACAGAGAGAGGGGTACAGAGTGGGGGTGAGAGAGGAGGTCAGAGAGTGGGGGGATGGAGAGAGTGGGGGACAGAGAGAGAGGGAACAGAGAGAGAGGGGGAAAGAGAGAGGGGGACAGAGAGAGGGGGGACAGAGAGTGGGGGGATAGAGAGTGGGGGGATAGAGAGAGGGGGCAGAGGGAGGGAGGCAGAGACAGGGGGACAGAGAGAGGGCGAGATAGAGGGGGACAGAGAGAGAGAGGGGGGGACAGAGAGAGGGGGACAGAGAGAGGGGGCAGAGAGTGGGGGACAGAGAGTGGGGGACAGAGAGGAGGAGTACAGAGTGGGGTTGAGAGAGGAGTTCAGACAGTGGCGGGATGGAGAGAGTGGGGGACAGAGAGAGGGGGACAGAGAGAGGCGGGTGGGAGAGAGCGCGGGACAGAGAGAGAGAGGGGGGACAGAGAGAGGGGGACAGAGCGAGGGGGACAGAGCGAGAGGGGGACAGAAAATGTCGGAGGTTGAGGGGGTCAGAGAGAGGAGGACAGAGAGGGGGACAGAGTGAGGGGTATAAAGTGGAGGTGAGAGAGGGGGTCAGAGATTGGGGGGATGGAGAGAGTTGGGGACAGAGAGAGAGGTGACAGAGAGAGAGGGGGACAGAGTGAGGGGTATAATGTGGAGGTGAGAGAGGGGGTCAGAGATTGGGGGATGGAGAGTGTTGGGGACAGAGAGAGAGGTGACAGAGAGAGGGGGGGACAGAGAGAGAGAGGGGGACAGAGTGAGGGGTATAATGTGGAGGTGAGAGAGGGGGTCAGAGATTGGGGGGATGGAGAGTGTTGGGGACAGAGAGAGAGGTGACAGAGAGAGAGGGGGACAGAGAGAGAGAGGAGGACAGAGTGAGGGGTATAAAGTGGAGGTGAGAGAGGGGGTCAGAGATTGGGGGGATGGAGAGTGTTGGGGACAGAGAGAGAGGTGACAGAGAGAGAGGTGACAGAGAGAGGGGGACAGAGAGAGGGGGACAGAGAGAGGCGGGTGGGGGACAGAGAGTGGGTCAGACAGAGGGGGTCAGAGAGAGGGGGGTCAGAGAGAGGGTGCAGAGGGAGGGCGACAGAGAGAGGGGGACAGAGAGAGGGGGGACAGAGAGAGGCGGGTGGGATAGAGCGCGGGACAGAGGGGGGGGGACAGAGAGAGGGGGACAGAGAGAGAGGCGTGTGCGAGAGAGAGGGGGTTAGAGAGAGGCGGGTGGGAGGGAGTGCAGGACAGAGATAGAGGGGGAGAGAGAGAGGGGGACAAAGAGGGGTTATAGAGGGAGGCGGGTGAGAGAGAGGAGCAGAGAGAGGCGGTCAGAGAGAGGGAGACAGAGATAGAGGGGGACAGAGAGAGGGGGACAGAGAGAGAAGGCACAGAGAGAGGGGAAAGAGAGAGGGGGACAGAGAGAGTGGTACAGAGAGATGCTTACAGAGTGGGGGTGAGAGAGGGGGTCAGAGAGTGGGGGGAAGGAGAGAGTGGGGCACAGAGAGAGAGGGGGACAGAGAGAGGGGGACAGAGAGAGGGGGACAGAGAGAGGGGGACAGAGAGAGAGGGGGACAGAGAGAGGGGAACAGAGAGAGGGGGACAGGGGGGGGGGGGGGGGGGGGGGGGGGGGGGGGGGGGGGGGGGGGGGGAGGGGGGGGGGGGGGAGAGAGGGACAGAGAGAGTGGGACAGAGAGAGTGGGACAGAGAGATGTTTACAGAGTGGGGGTGAGAGAGGGGGTCAGAGAGTGGGGGGATGGAGAGAGTGGGGCACAGAAATAGAGGGGACAGAGAGGGTGGGGGCAGAGAGGGAGGGGCAGAGAGAGGGCGAAGAGAGGGGGGACAGAGAGCGGGGAGACTGAGGGGGGACAGAGAGAGGGGGACAGAGAGACGGGGACAGAGAGACGGGGGGATTGAGGGGGACAGGGAGATGGCGTCAGAGAGAGAGGGGGACAGAGAGAGAGGGGGACAAAGAGGGGGGATAGAGGGAGACGGGTGGGAGAGAGAGGGGTCAGAGAGTGGGGGACAGAGAGAAGGCGACAGAGAGAGTGGGTCAGATAGAGAGGGACAGAGAGAGAGGTGGACAGAGAGAGAGGGGGTCAGAGAGAGAGGGGGTCAGAGAGAGAGGGGGTCAGAGAGAGAGGTGGACAGAGAGAGAGGGGGGTCAGAGAGACGGGGGACAGAGAGAGAGAGGATGAGAGAGAGAGGTGGACAGAGAGAGAGGGGATAAAGATAGAGGGGGCACAGAGAGGGCGACAGAGAAAGGGCGACAGAGAGAGAGGGGGTCAGAGAGAGGCAGTGTCAGAGGGGGAGGTAGAGGGGGCCAGAGAGAGGGGGAGATAGAGGGGGTCAGAGAGGGGGGACAGAGATTGGGGCCAGAGGGTGGGGGACAGAGAGAGGGGTACAGAGTGGGGGTGAGAGAGTGGGTCAGAGGGTGGTGGGGGACAGAGAGGGGGGGACAGAGAGAGTGGGGAACAGAGAGAGGGGGACAGAGAGGGGGGACAGAGAGAGAGAGGGGCAGAGAGGGGGGCGTAGATAGGGGACAGAGAGAGGGGACAGAGAGAGGGCGAGATAGAGGGGGACAGAGAGAGGGGGTCAGAGAGAGGGGGACAGAGTGAGGGGGCAGAGAGAGAGGGGGACATTGTGAGTGGGTCAGAGAGAGGCGGGAGGGAGAGAGCGCGGGACAGAGAGCGGGAGGGGGACAGAGAGAGGTGGACAGAGAAAGAGTCTGGTGGGAGAGAGAGGGAGTCAGAGAGAGGCGGGTGGGAGAGTGCGTGGGACAGAGCAAGAGGGGAACAGAGAGAGAGGGGGACAAAGAGGGGGGATAGAGGGAGACAGGTGGGAGAGAGAGGGGGACAGAGAGTGGGGGACAGAGAGAGGGGCGACAGAGAGAGGGGCGACAGAGAGAGGGGGATAGAGAGAGGGGGATAAAGAGAGGGGAACAGAAAAAGTCGGAGGTAGAGGGGGTCAGAGAGAGGGGGAGATAGAGGGCGACAGAGAGAGGAGGACAGAAAGGGGGACAGAGTGTGGGGGACAGAGACTGGAGGACAGAGAGAGGGGTATAGAGTGGGGGTGAGAGAGAGGGTCAGAGAGAGGCGGGTGGGAGAGAGAGTGGACAGAGAGAGAGGGGAACAGAGAGAGGAGAACAAGGGGGGGGATAGATGGAGGTGGGAGAGAGAGGGGGACAGAGAGAGGGCGACAGACAGGGAGTCAG